>NW_006399977.1:3435748-3467338 GCF_000299155.1 Elephantulus edwardii
CCACACTTAAAGCAAGTGAGTGGGAGCTTCCTCTCTACTCCCTTGCCTATCTGTGGCTCTTGTCTGTGACACTGTCTACTGAAGCCCAGCTTTCCACAGTGGAAGCAATTCTGGTACCAAGAGTTTTGATTGTGGAGCCAAGCAAACTAAAACTGTTAACAATCTCAGTCTCTTCACCATCTACCAGGCTGCTGCCAATTGGCCCAGTGGAGAATCTTTGTTTTCTTCATGTTGAGCTTCAATTCATACTGAAAGCTGCAGTCTTCGACTTTCTAAGCAAGCACTTCAGGTCCTCCTCAGTTTCAGCAAGGAGGGTTATGTTATCTGTGTAACGCAGGTTGCTGAGTCTTCCTCCAATCCTGACGTCACATTTCTCCTTATAGAGCCAAGCCTTCCAGATCATCTGTTCTGCATACAGGTTGAAAACGTATGGTGATAGGACACATCACTGGCGTACACTATTCCCAATTTTGAACCATGCAGTGTTTCTCTGCTCTGTTCTGATGACTGCCTCCTGGTCCAAGTACAGGTTTTGCTTAAGTATGATCAACTGTTCTGGGATTCCTGTTGTACTTAAGAGTTAGCCAGTTTATTGTGGTCCACAGAGTCAAATGGTTTTACATTGTTAATGAAACATAGACGGACATTCCCTCTGGTACACTCTGCTTTCAACCAAAATCTAACATTAGTTAAAATATCCCTAGTAGCATGGGCTCTTCTAAACCCAGCCTGCACTTCTGGAATTTTCTGCTAATGTGTTTTTCCAGTTGTTTTTGGATAATACAAATTTGGATAAATACAAATGGAAGATGGGGGGAGGGGGAGAAGCTCATAACTGTACTATAAACCAGGAAGCTCTTGTTACAAAGTCCAAATAGGGTTCTGCTGGCATCTTCCCCTGTTCTCTATACCTTCTTATCCCTAATAACGCTCACTTCTTTTTAGGGGAACTCTTCTGATCACCTTAAAAACTAGAGTGTGATCCAATTTGGGAAAAAAACAATGCCTTTCCCTGAAAAGTAACAGTTTGCTAACATGTGCTGGGGACCCTGAATGATGCAAATATCTTGTGATTACTAGAGGTTGGTGGTTCAAATCCATCAAGTGGCACATGTAACAAAGACCCTATGACCACTGTCTATGAAGATCACAACCAAGGAAACCCGATTGAAGAGCTTTGCTCTAGAACACATGAGGTCAAAGAGTCAGAAATGACCTGACAACAACAGGCTTGTTTTTTACTGTTTTGAGTTATGATTTATGCTGATGTAAGCAGAAAACTGTCAATCATGGCTACCTAAAATATTTACCACACTGACCCTCACTGCAAAAGAATATCCTAAAAGGAAAAAAAGTCAGCCTGGAAATAAAGAAAAGAAAAAAACCAAAAAACAAAAAAACACACCAGCAAACTAAACTGGAAAACATCAGAGTCAAGTTTAAGAGATGGGAAGAGAGCTTGTTTGGGTGTTTGGAGTCATCTACGCCTGTACTTGTCTATTGAGTCACTAAATTGATCTTCATGCTGATAGTGGTTTTAATTTGGCTTGATCTGTCACTTAATATCAAGTGAAGGCTCACTCATTAATAACTAAAGATATACAACATCTTAAAAGAAACAATTTCATCTTAAAGTTATGTTAGTGATGCAGTAGCTCAAATAAATAAACAAATTTGAAGCTCAAAGTAGACTAGGCATTGCGGGTAAAGTTTAGATGGGTAATATAAAACCAATTACAACACAGTACATATATTAACCAAATTAAACAAAATGTGCATCGCCAACTGTTGGCGTTCTCTTTTTAACATTTTAATTAAACACTGTCATATCTGGATCCACCACTTGCTAAAGGGAAGTAAATGGTATATTCTGGAATCCTAAATATACTATTACAATGACATTCTTTAATTCACATGTATATTAACAACAACACAAAATCTGCTTGTTGTAATTTATGACAATTGATACCTGATATCATAATTGGCAATTATTAAGTTTATCTTCCTTTTGAAATTAATGTTTAAACATAAACATGGCCAGGTGGAGCTTTCCTCCTTTAAAAAATCTGATCCATGAATAAAAACGTAGGATGTTGAACTTAACAAGGATAAAGGAGTTTGTCTATTCACAGGAGAATTTGTAAGAGTTATTTTAAAAATAGAAGAGGGCCTCAAGAAAGAAACAGGTCTTAAAATTACTTCTAAGGGCTCTTAAGTGAATTATCCCAATTTCACCCTCTCCAAGTCTGTGACATGGTTATTCATAAAAACACATGTTTACTGTAAATCTTGTGGGAATTAATGTGCATATTAATCAAATGAACTGATTGTTGTATTTAAGGAAATGTTGCTAGTTAAATTCTTTCCAGAGCAATACTCTGTAACTAAAATGTCTGTCAGTATTCTAGAAAATAAGAGAGGCGAAGCTATTGTGTATTTCCTACCCTCATCATCCCAATACTGGTCAGGGGAAAATATAGGATAAACCCATTGGTTTTTTGTCCAGTTTTTAACTTATATTCTAGAAGGGAATGGAACTTAGCTTTTCTTGGAAACGAGACTACATCATAACAGATTTTACTGTCAGGAAATGCCTCTCCAGCTTGATATTAGATCACATGTTCTTTTTGTGTACTTTGTCCTACTTTTCTCAATAACAACTCTATGACACAATAAATTCAATTTCACCCTACTTCTTGCCTATTTCACAGAGACAAATTTCACTTTTAAGTGAGGTTTAATTAAGGTTAAGTCTGAATCTCTTGAAATATATCAACTTCTTTCTCCAGTAATGTTGTGAATAACATAATTCTACATGAACCCTTTAATATAACATAAAGAAGAAATATGTATATACTCACATTGCTTTTAATCTTTATGAATCACACTGCCACGATTTCATACTAAAAATTTTTCCGTCATTCTCTTTCAGATTTTCTTCAACAATTACTATCCCAAGCAATACATATTTCCATTCTATAAATTCCTCCTAAATTCATCTGCCTACTATTTTCTCATAATTCTAATATTTACAAGTCTCTTTAATGAATGTCTCTGGTTTATTTCTGGTCTAAAAGTTATTCTAATTATCAACTGAAAATTGTATTTCTTTAATGTCCAATTTTGTCACTGTATTCTTAACCATTAAGTATACAGATGCAATACAGATGTAATAATTTTTTATTCTTTTATAGTCTCATTGTGATTTCATAACTACATAAATTCCAATAAAATTAGAAAACTTTATTTCAATATATGAGATCATAATGCACACAGAACTTCATAAGGTATAAAATAAAGCATGTATATACATAAATCTACACATATACATTTAAATAACAAACTGAAGAGTCCCAATTGTTTTTGTTTTTCTTTAGTAATTGCTAGACATTTCAATAGAGTATAAAAGTGGCTACCATAACACCCCTGTATAACACAGTATTGCCTGTGTGGCAATAACAAAGCATATCAAAATGGAACAAAAGGTACAGAATTCATAGTAGCAGACATTCACTCTGTGAACAATTAAGTGCTCAAATTCATTAGAACTTATGGATCCAATCAACAATGTGGAGTATGTTGCTGGTAGGTACCATCAAGTTGACCACAACCCACAGAGACCCTACAGATCAGAACAACAGATCTGATTTTCTAAGGTGAATATAAAAATAATCCTTGCATTTCCAGTGCCTACCAGTGGCCACAGGCAGAAAAGGTTACATGTAAACTTCAAAGGCAAGAATGGACAACTGGTGAGGCTCCGTGACCCTGGGGAGAGTGCATCACGTGGTTTTTCTGTTTAGTGAGGCTCCACTAAAGAAGTGAAATGCTGAAGCCAACACAGGTGATCTTATGCCAAATTAAACAGAAAAAAGCTTTCAGAATAGGGAGTCACATACAGTTAAGTCAGGATCTAATGAGCCCTTTATTGATGAGATGAGATGTAAAACATTCTTAATATGAAGAAGGGCCTGCCTGTACAGGTTAGAGAAAATATATATATACATATGGTTTTTAAAAACTGTTTTAGATTGTTTTAATTATTTCTCAGCCAAAAAACTTTCCAACCACTCATTGATAAAACTCCAGTCTTCCAAAAGCCAATCAATGCATAGTCTTCATCACCTTCTAGAAGAAATGCTCAATTTCCATTGCCAAAACTCTTGGTAGATTCACGTTTCACTAGGGGAAAAAAAAGTAAACATACAGTCAAGTGTTTATACTGTTTCTGTTTAGCCTGTTCTGTTTTCCCCCTTTTCATCTTCCGTCTGAGACACAGCAGCAGCACTGTTCCCAGGGGCTGACAAGCATGTCATATCCCCAGGCAGCCAGATACACAATTCTGGCCACAATAAATAGAGAAATGGGGTCTGAAAGTGGTAATTATATTCCATGAAGTAACATCCTTCCTGACTCTGTGGAAGACTCGGGAATGGTCACTGGACAGTAAGGTTATAATCCCGTATTTGCAGCACTGACTAGATCATGATGATCATGCAGGCTAATCGACTGTGGTAAGAAGAAATTTTCCCATGATCTCATCTTTTAAAAAAATCAAAGGTCAGTATACACATATGTTGAGTGTACAGTGACTTACAGAAGACTAACTGTCATCTTCTTCCTTCTATCAAAAAGAAAAATCAGAAAGAGCTCAAAGTTTTTGTCAGGCCTAGAAAGAAAAAGGCAGCAAATTTACTTACTCAACGGTTCCTCAAGGATAAAAAGAGGTTTTCTCCCTAATATCCATTCCACATGCAGTAATGTCCAATGACTAACTCTACTTTAGTTTCTTTCTGCAAAATGGGAACCAGACAGAAGCTTGAACCCCTGAGTGGTACAAACAGTAACACACATGGTTGCTAGACAAAAGGCTGGTTGGTGGTTTGAGTCTACTCAGAAGCACCTCAGAAGAAAAGTCCTGGTGATCTACTTGGAAAAAAACCAGTCATTGAAAATCCTGCGGAGCACAGTTCTACTCTTTCAGATAGATTATAAGGCCACCAACAGTCAAAAGCAACTTGGGTTTTGACTATTGGCAAAACAACAACTATTTTAAAAATTATTTTAAAAATTTAAGAATTTTAAAATTATGAAGCCAAAACAATACAGAAATGTAACTTGAAAATTGCTGAGTTTAAAAGACATGCTTGAGGCTCATCACTGTAAACTTCTGTTGTGAAAACAGTAAAAATAAAGGTCAGAGAAGGAGAGTGAATGTTCTAGGTTCCACTGAAAACTCTCTACTGTTGAGCTGGAACCAACTGCAGGGTCTCAGAGGCTGTAAAATGCACCAGAGATTGCTCACCTTTCTTCCTCAGAGCTGGTGGATTTGAACTGCGAGAGAAGCTTCACCTTGAAAAAGCAACACAACTCTCTAAGGACTATGCCACCAGAGCTGACAGAACCATAAACTTGAAACTTGCAAGATTTTAGATGGCAATTAGATTTTTAAACTATACCAACAACCATAAAGATAGTTAGTTACAGAGGCTTCTGGGTATTTTGTTCTATTGTACATGGAGTCATCATAAATCAGAAGTCAACCTGATGGCAACTAAACAGGAGATGTATTGCACTGGGAAAACCTGCCGTCAGGGACCTCTGCAAATTATTGAGGAGTAATACCAATTTGAGGACTAAGGTGTGTTTGATTCAGGCCATGGTATTTCTGCTCACTTGCTATGCCATCTAAGAGCTAGGCAGTGAGTAAGGATGACAGAATTGTCACCTTTGAGCTATGGTGTTGGAGAAGAGTACTGAACACTCATGGACAGCCAAAAGAACAAATAAATATGTCTTCGAGAAAGTGCAGCCAGCGTGCTCCTTAGGGGCAAGGATCATAAAGCTTTGCCTCAACATATTTTAGGTATGTTGCTAGGAGGAGTTAGTCCTTGGAGAGAGACATGATGTTTGGAAAGGCAGAGGGTTGGCGAAGGAGAGGAACACCCTCAAGCAGATGGATTTACACAGTGAAAGCAGCAATGAGTTCTAGTGAGTCAGGAGGTGTGAGGATGGGACAGGATAGGACAGGATTCAGATCTGTTAGTCAAAGGGTCACTATGGGTTATACCCCACTCGATGACACCTAACTTAACAATAATAACTCTGTGACTAAGAAATTAAAATAAGTTCCAACCAAGGCTTGGTTCCTGCCCCTGTTGAATTTTATAAGCTGCTGAGTCCTTCAACAATTTCCATAATCTTATGAGTTAACTGTTTTCTCCTGTGGATTCCTTGGCACTCCAGGCAAACTTTACTGCACTACTTACTGTGCTGTAGACTCAGAGGTGGTGCCTCTCTGGCAGTTTGACTCCACTAGTGGCTCTGTGGGAGAAAGATGGGAAATTTCCTCCTGTATCATATATAGCCTCAGAAAACACACTGGAGGGTCAGGTATGATGAGCTGGTTCAGACTCAGATGGTAATGTTCTAAGTTGCTGTTAAGTACCTTAAGAATTTGAACTGAATATAGCTGACCCTCCTACAATAGTCCAGGGTTTAAATCCCAAGAGAGATTATTCATCTTTCCCCATAGAGCAGCTGGTGGATTCTAACCTTGTCCCTTTGGGTTGGCAGTGTAACTCCTTATCACTAAGCCACCTTAGTAGTAAGCAGTACTGTGTTATAATGCTTATATGTGTGTTCTTGTGTTTGAGATCTACTTTATCTTTTCTATCCCCTGATACACACATACTGAAAAAGAAAGGAGAAGAATGAGAAAGGTGAGGAAACGGGAAGGGAAGAAAGAATTTACTGGCCAATGAGTGATTCATGTGTGGACGGAACAGAGATGGGTACTATGCCAGCAATTTTCACTAGCATGGCTTTGATTTTTTTTCCTCAAAAGATAGTAATTTTCTAATCTTAGCTGTGTTAGGATACTGTTGTTATGTGCTGCTGAGTTGATTCTGACTCATAGCAACTCTATGGGACAAAACAGAACTAACCGCCCAGTGGTTTTCCAAGGTTATAAATGCTCAATGGAAGCAGACTATCATATCATATCCTTCTACCAGAGCAGCTGGTGGGTTTAAACTATTGACCTTTTGATTAGTAGCTGAACACTTAACCACTCTGCCAACAAGGTTCCTTAAAAAACATCTTTTTAAATTAATATAGCTTTGTATTATTTGGAAGTTTAGGGAAATATACTTCCATTACTTTTCCTACTGAGATTGTCAGCTTTCTTTTTTCAATAGGGCCCTTCTTTTTTGGACTGAAATACAGAATGCTTTTATAAAATGATATAAACCTACAACTCTTAACTTTGGCCAACAAGCGCCTCTAAACTAGGTCACATCATTTTGAACGCTTCCATCCACAGATACAAGGTTAGGGAAGCACTCCACATTAACATTACAATGTGATGCCTTGACTGCTTTACCTTTTATAAAAAAACTTTCCTTATTCCTTAAAAAGCAAAAATCAAACAAACAAAACTTGCTTACTGCCATAAGTAGAGGCTGATTTTTGAAAAAGTAAATTATGGCAACCTGTAACTAAAACAAACATTATAGTCATCACCAGTGTGAAAACTCCTGACTCTCAGTCCAGGACTTTATTTCTCTCCAAACCAGAAGAGAGACACCTTGTACTATGAACCCAGGATCATAACCAAATCTTTTTTTTTTCTCCCTCTGGCGAGGGAAGGAATCTCAAGACTTTCCAAAGAAAATGCCTTGTTCTTGTTTGCCCCTTCCCACATCAAGGGGCCACCCTGCAGAATATTCAGTGTTGTAAAGTGCTTACCAAAGATATGTATGAACAGGAAGGCCTAGCATTATATTTAGATATGTGCCCTCTTACAGTGACAACGTTGGCATAGTCTCTAAATTCTCTTCCGATTCTTGTCTGTTCTTTGCTTTAAATGAATTATCTGTGCAGAAAAAAACGAGTCGCCTAAGCCTCGTAATATAAGTCCACCATCATACATCCACTATATAACACTGCATTTTACTTAGTAAGATTCCAAATACACTACCAAAGCAGCCTTTTCTTTTTGCTTTTCTACAGGAAACCTTACTTCAGTGTGCACTCCTAAACAAGGTGAAAGAGGAGCTGTGTGTGCTATGTTTATTTACACAGATAATGTTTGCCCTGGCTAGTAACTGGCATTACTAAACAAATTTCCCTGAAACCAGCATTTAGAAAGAGAGCTATGTGAGTTATATTAAGGAGGGATAGCCTTAAAAAAAGTAAAACAGGTCATTTAAAATTGAAATTTCTAATTCATGCTATAAGAAGAAAATGAATATAACATATTTTCATAATTTAAATTATTTCAACTATATATATATATATAGAGAGAGAGAGAGAGAGAGAGGAGAGAGAGAGAGAGAGAGGAGAGAGAGAGAGAGAGAGAGAGAGAGAGAGAGAGAGTAAAGAATGTAACAATTGGAAACTTCACTTTGCCAATGAACATTTGGTTTCAAACTGTAGCAATGACCAACATTCTGCTGTGGAAAACAATTTCCGTTAACTTTTGTTAAGAAAAGTTATAGATATATACAGAAATAACAAAATCAGCTCCACCACCATTGAATTAATTGCAACTCATGGTGATCTTCCATCAGATTTCTAAGACTATAAATCTTATTAGGAGGAGTCTGCCATCCTATTTTCCATGGAGTAGTTGTTGACCTTTCACTTAACCTATAATGACTCACCAAAAAGGAATACACTTTCTACTTTTTAAAAACCAGTAAAATGCTAAATGTGTTGTTGTTGTTGGTTGCTGTTGAGTCGAGCACAACTGATAGCAACCCTATGAACAAGAGGCCTGAAGTCTTTCTATAACTATTGTTGCTTCTCCAAGTTCATGTGGTTTCCAGAGGCATGTGGTTTAGGAAGTGCCAAGGAAAAGAAAACTTATAGGTTTAAAAAAGATAAAAAGGTCTAAGTACTGCAGTCAAAATTATAAACATAATATTCCTTGTGACATTATCTCTTACAATATAAGAAAGCAGAAACTTTTATAAATCCTTAATTTTAGGAACCTCTAGTAGAAGAGTTCTACTAAGAAGTAAATTTATTTTTAGTATTGACAAGAATGAATTACTAAAAACATATTAACTTAAAAGAGTAGAGAGGGATGGGAGAAAGAAACATACAGAACCCTAACAAGGTAAACTGAAACTCACTGTAATTGGGTTGGAACATATAGCTGACAATCAAGCAGGTTTTCAGAAGCTGTAAACTGCACAGGAGGACACTGCTCATCTTCCTCCAAGGAGCCGCCAGGGGATTCAAATTGCCAGAGGGGCACCACTTTAAGGTTAGCAGGGCAACTCTTTACAGACACATATTTAAAAATTAAGGTGGCCTAGTGGCAAGAAGCTGCTTTGCAATCCCGAAGGTACATGGTTGGAATCCACCTACTGCTACATAGAGAAAGATGGGCAATCGCCTTGTATACAATTAAAATGCCCCTAACCCCCCCCACCCCCGAGTCAGCTATGGGTTGATTCTGACTCTAACATACATAACAACAACTGTTTAACATTTAGTAGAATTATTCTATAGCATTAAAGGCATAATATTACACTTACCTTCATGAATTTTCATGTCACTACAGGATCCTTTTAATACCACATGTAAAGTTGGATACTCGATAATTACTTTGTTCTTCAAATTGTCTAGGAGACTTTTACAAGGATCCAGTTCATAATAACTGATATAGAAAAGAGTAAAAGAAAAATATTACAAACTTCTCAATACTAGAAAAGATTCATACATAAAACAAATATATCAGACAGTCCCAAATATATGCAGAGGGGTAAGGTGAAGACATTAATTCAGTACTTAGTTTTAGCCAAATTGAAACAGATTCTAATAAAATCAAGTGCAAGACTTATTATAATTGAGGTTCTGAAATCACCTACAAAGTATCACCAGGAAAACTCTAAAACAAAGTGGTATTTTCACATGAAGTAAGAAATGTAGAATAACTTTTAAGTAACCATCACTCACTGTTACTGAGTCGAACCTAACAACCCTCTTCTGGTTTTCAAAACTGTAAATCTTTACATGAAGAAAACTGTCAATCTTTCTCCCGAAAAGCAGCTAGCTGGTGGATTAGCTGCCTGATTCGTTATACACTATATGTCACCTGGACTCTCTACCTTTAATGTAACAGCTATGTTGAATTTATCACAATTCCTTGTTGGAATTGCAGCACAGTTTACCACTAGGCCATCAGATCTCCCTGAAAACAAATTGTTCTTAATAAAAGAGTATCTTAAAACCTAAAAATTCTAAAATATATTATCTCTCTCATGATAAATTAGCAATAAACACAAACTCTTTACTGTCAAGTTGGAACTCAACCTATACTGAGTTTCCAAGCCTGAAAACTCAATGGGAATAGACTTCTAATCTCTCTCAGCTACTAGTGGATGTGAACCTTTGAGCTGGCAGCAAAATTCAATACTAACTCCAAAATCTTTTGTAAAAACTTTATAAATTGTTCTTAGAAATAAATAGAATCATACAATTAACTTCAGCTTTCCTTATTTTGAAATGGAAAAAAAAAAATTATGGTTCCAAAATGAAGCAGAAGAACAAAAGTGAAAAAACAAGGAGTTTTTCAGTCTATTACCATAACAAAAAATGGAAATGCGTCACAGATAATTAAATACTACCTGTTGTTGTCAAGTAAATTTTATGATGCATGGAGACCTCAGCTATCAGATTTGCTGTATGGCAGTGACAGACACACATGCTACACACATACCCCTCTCTTGTGACACTGCTAAATGAAAGAAAGTTTTAAGTTCAAAGCACCAGCAGTTTCTTAGGAGAAAGAGGGTCAGTCTCCTCCCATAATGATTTCAGTGTCAGAAACCTAAATAAATCAGAATCACAGTGGGTTTTATATACAGACATGCATACACATACTCAAGTGGCATGTACTCACACATACTTATATATTCTTTTATTGTGATTTGGGTGAAAATTTATTGGGAAAATTGGTTTTAGTCATATACATATACATTGGTTACAGTTCTCACAAGGTGGCAGCACTCTTCCCACTTCCTGATGTTATTGTTCAATTTATAGACTTATCTACTGTTTGTTTAAAAGTTGAGCTCTGGAGATGACATAAACTGCTAAAGGGTGACTTCAAGTTGTTATTGTTCTAAAGCCAAATTAAGGCTTCCAACAACTTAAAAAAGGGAACTTATTTGTTTTGAAAAAATAAAATTGTGTACTTTCAAATACTGAAAAATAGAAAATGTAGTAGGACATGGTTGGACAGGATTCAACAGATCTTCTAGACTAAAACAGGTCAAGAAAAAAGTCTTGGTGATCTCCTTTTAAAAATAAGCCAATTACCATGCAGCACATCCTAACAGAATATTGTTAAATTATAAGAGAATAACTGTCTAACGTTATTCTGGAAGAAAAGCCTCTCAAGCTGGAAAGCACTCAAAATGCACGGTGGCCACAACAGTGAATGTGATTGAGTATACCAGCACCATGAAACTGGTGCTGGTACCAGGCAACACTGAGTTGGAACCAACTTAATAGCAACTAACAGCAATGTTCCTTAAAGTATAACTTCTAATAGTATTAATAAAAATAAAAGAGTTAAGGTTGTATTCTTGTAACATTTTCATTTGTCTAATTTTTCTGGAGTGAGAGAAAAAGGAATGGAATTCCAGCTAGTTGCATATTGAAATATGTTGGTATGAGAATGTTACCTGTACTGCAAAAAGGAAAAATCTTGCAGCATGTCCACTAGTGTAGTGTATAAATTCTCCAACTCTGGTTGCCTAGTGGTAAGAAGCTGTACTACAATCACAAATGTATGCAGTTCAATTTCAACAACTGCTCAGCAGGACAAGGATGGGTATGGTAGTCTTTCCTCATGTGATTTACTGCCTCTGAAAACCCTCAAAGGTCAGTTATAGATTGGTTCCAACTTGACGACAAGCAACAAGAAGAACAACATATATTTTTAATGCCTTTCAGTTAGATGGCCAGTATGACAGCTCAAACTTTTCCTCAACTAAGAAAGCACAATGATAAAGACAGGCGATAAAGAATAAAATTATCATCAGGATACATTTGAAATGGTTGTAATTTTGCTTTGAGAGTAAATAAGTCACAAGTGTTGGTACTTCTTAATCAATTACAAATTCCTTGCACTATAACTCACAGCTAAGCCATGTAGCACATTTTAAGAACACTGACATGTTGATCTCTCTGTATTCTAAGCCTGTCTCTTGCAATAACTTTTCAAACAGTAGAATACTCAAGAGCTTAAAAAAAGCACACAGAAAAAAATAAACTATGTTGTTGTCGACTGCCTTCGAATTGAGCACAAATTCACAGCGACCCTATGAACAAAAGGCTTGAAATCCCTATACAACTACGGATATTTATCAAAGTTCTTAGAGTTTCTGGAGGCTTGTAGTTTAGGAAGTGGATGCCACTCCTGCTTCCAAACCTGTCATAGTATGTTACTGTTGTTACGTGCCGCTGAGTCGCCTGTGACGTATAGTGACCCTATGCACAGCAGCTCTGAACCCTTCCCTGTCCTGAACGAGATTTATTTAAGAAGTATGTGACAAGTGAGCTGACAATTTTAAAGCCACAATCTTACTTGTGTTTGCCTGAACACACAATCCAACCTTGGAATTAAATATTCATTTATGATGACAGGATGTTTTATATGACAAAAAGAAACTTGAAACACAAAATAGTTATCCTAAACCAGCTACCCCAGTGCCCACAGGACACAGAACACACACAGTGTTTTCCAGTGTAATATAATACACATGTGATCACAACACATTACAAGTGGTTCCAGCATTTGGGGATTAAATGCTCATATCTTTGAAATATTATTTCCTTTTGAAACAAACAGAGATCTTTAAAGAGAGATTAACTATATAAAAAAGGAAAATGAGATTAGTACAGATACCAAAGCATAATGTAACTAAATTTTTCCTAGTAGAAAGTGAGACCTGAATTTTTATAACTAGTATACCACAAATGCTTCTAACAACTTCGGATTGGTAGCACAATTTCCCACCCACTCTACTTTGACAATTGCATTAGAGTGTTGAGAAGCCAAAACAAAGGGAAGAGAATTTAAAATAAAAGAGCTGAAAAGGAAATTTCAAAAGGCAGGTTGGGAATACAAAGCAAACTACTATAATGGAAGAGATTTACAAAGCAAACTACTATAATGGAAGAGATTTATAATTGCAAAATAAAAAGACATGGACTCACTCAGCATTTCTCAAGCTGAAAGAATTGAAAAACAAATTCAAGCCTCAAAATGCAATACTTAGAGATGCCATAGATAAAATCTTGAATGATCCAGACAGGAAATGTCAAAATAAGGTGAAAAGAATATATAGAATCGCTGTACCTAACAGAACTGGTCAGCATGTAAATATTTCAGAAGTACCATATGATCAAGAGTCAAAGGTAATAAAGGAAGATGTTGAAGCTGCACTAAAGGCATTGACAAAAATAAGGCTCCAGGAATCGATGAGATACCAATTAACATGTTTCAAATGACAGATGCAGCCTTGGATGCACTGACCAGTCCATACCGGGAAAACGAAGGACAGCTGCCTACTTATTTATTTATTTACTTATTTTTAAAGGACGGGATGGCTATTTTATGTGCTAAACAGGTACTCTGCAAAACACTTAAGTTTGCAGTCTCAAAAATTTTCTAACAAATTTGAACACCTAATGAAATTTTTAAAAAGTTTTATTTAGGGAGCTCTGGTGGCCTAGTGGCAAGGAGCTGCAACTACAATCCCAGAGGCGCACAGTTCGAATCCAACAGATGCTCTGCTAGGGAAGGAGGGGCAATCTCCTCCTGTACCAGTCAGATCTGATTTGACGGTACACGCACACGAAAATAATAAAATTAAAAAAAAGTTTTATTTAAACACAATAGAAATCTAGTGAGAATGCTCTGGTTAGAATCACCAAATTTTAATGTTTAGGTTAACATCTTCAAATTTCTAATCACAGCTATTACTAACATTGTCAGTATATTGTGGCCTTTCGCTTTCTAGCTTGTTCTATCAGGTCAGATTTTACTAAATAATCTTTCAGCTATGAGCTCTGTTAGCACAGTGGTTAAGCAGTTGCACTGCCAAATCAAAGGCAGGTAATGTGAATCCACTAGCTGCTCAGCAGTAGAAAGATGGGCAGTCTCCTCCCACGAGATTTACAGCTTTTGAAAGTCGGCTGGAGGGTCAGCTATAAACTGTTTCTAACTCAAGAGCACATAACAAGAGCAGTCTGTGGACTAAGTAGCAACTTCACTACTACACTATAGGGTCAAAACAATGAAGACAGCTACATCTGTCTTTTTTAACCTTTGGGACAATTTCAGACCTCTCCTTTTGCTATTTTACTTACTCAGCCTCCTGGGCTCACTGGTTGACCTTGCTCTCAACAGCTTCACAAGGTGTAATGAAGTCAGCATAGCTTAGTAAGCCAAACAGGAGTTGCCGAGACTGACAATAAAAATCCGCTTGATATTCAAGAGTGTGCTTTCAAGTGCTGGACCTTTTACTAACTTTCAAAGACAATGGATAAATTCTTTTACATCACTTCCTGTACTTTCTTGGCATATGAGTATTTATAAAAATTATTCCTAAAGCAAAGATAATGAGAGGTTGGTTTTGTTTTGGTTTTTTCTAAGGGCAGGGAGGGACTCATCCAAATGGCTTCCTTTCCTATCTAATCAATGACAACATCCCTCCTATGCCCTTAAAAAAAGTCCTAAAACTAAAATCAAATTTGCATATCTGCTACAGTGTTTTTCCACTGTAAAAAGGGTTACTGAATGAAGGGATTAACAAGATTTTGCCAGCTCTTAAATCCTACAATTAGTGTTTCTTAGCTGCGAAAGATGTACTTAACCTACATTTCTCATAATTGTATTTATTTCTCAATCTAGGTTTCTGGGTTGAAACTGCACCTAACTAATTCCAAGTGTATAAAGCTGATTGAATCACTGGGTTTCTAATTCCTTTTTATAAACCTAGATAAAACACTTCTTTGCTACTGTATAGCAACATGTTTTTAAAAACACAGTTCTGTTTACCCTGGTATATCTGAATCCAGTAATATTCTTCAAACAATTTTAAACAATGTCAAATTTACACTTATCAAACTGGTACTGCCAAATAAAGAACTATTGTAATTAGCTAGACAAGTGCCATGATAAGTTCACTGGGACAAACGTGATGATCAGTCAGTAAAGTAAATTGCACGAAAGGAGACTGCCCATCTGTCTCCCTGACAGCAGCTTGTGGACATTTGAACTGTGTACCTTTGTGTGGACCACACAATTCCGGACCACTAAGCCACTAGAACTCCCTCATGTAATGATAGAAATCTAAAACTACATAGATACACACTAAGCATTCTCCGTGGCTCCTTAACTACCTCCAAATTGTTCTTTCAGAATGTATACTAAAATGCAAACTCATTGCTACCAAGTCAGAATCAACTCCTAGCTGACCCTCCAGCACAGCTTGCTGAAAATGAGGACTTGGAGTGCTTACTGCAGAAGATCAGAGAATATAGCTTTCAATATGGACTGCATCCCAAAGCCAAGAAAACAAAAATTCTCACCACTGGACTGACAGGCAACATCATGATAGATGGAAGAGAAAAAACTGAAACTGTCAATGATTTCACCCTACTAGGATCTACAATCAATACTCTTGATCTTAGCAACGATTATCAGTTTGAAGAGCAAGGTGCGCCTGACTCAGGCCAGGGTCTTTTCAATCACTTGCTATGCATTTGAGAGCTAGACAATGATTAAGGATGACAGAAGAAGAACTGATGCCTATGAGTTATGCTGTTGGAGAAGAGTACTGAATATCCCATGGACTTCCAAAGAACAAACAGGTATGTTGTTGGGAAAACACACCTGAGTGCTCCTTGGAGACAAAGATGATAAAGCTTCGGCGCACATTCTTGGGCATGTTGCTAGGATAGGCTATTCCTTAGAGAGGGACATCATGCTTGGAAAGGTGAATGGTTGGCGAAAGAGTGGAAGACCCTCAACCAGATGAATTAACACAATTACTGCAACAATAGGCTTAAGTATGTCAGAGATTGTAAGGCTGGCACAGGATA
Source organism: Elephantulus edwardii (assembly GCF_000299155.1). Lineage (NCBI taxonomy): Eukaryota > Metazoa > Chordata > Mammalia > Macroscelidea > Macroscelididae > Elephantulus > Elephantulus edwardii. The sequence continues at coordinate 3,451,880 of NW_006399977.1, forward strand.
AGACAGAGTTCAGATATGTTGTTCATAGAGTTACTATGGGCTGAACTCAACTACACAGCACCTAACAACTATACTACAGGACACTATTTTTAGAATTGCAAAGATATAAGCCAATCTTTTTCTTTTGTTATCTAAGTAAAGATACTAAAGTCCTGTGAAATTATGTATCTTACCCAAGGTCATTCATGGAAATGAAGAGTTACTAGAAAGCATATTTTGTGAGCTCCTTCACTCAACTGTTACCTTGTTCATTCATTACCCACTGAAAACACACTAATCGATTATCACACACTAGTTATTATTAGAATCCCTGGATATGTAGTTGTAAACTGCTATGTATTTACCAAAGGTGGAAATCATGAAGACTTTTATGACACCAACACCCCCCTAACCCACTTAGAAGCGGGAAGAAATTAAGCCATCTATAAGAGGAATGAGCAGAGAGTGGATAAGGGGATCTAAGTAGAATTCACACACTTTTATTATTTAGGGTAGACGTTGAAGCCTTTTGGCTAAAATAGATATCTGAATCACTTCTAAATTTTAATTTTTAGTGACTCATGTTATTATATCTGAAGAAAATATAACGTCACTGAGAGCTGGGGTTACTGGACGTTCAAAACAGTAACAGCAGACAAAGACTATTAAATACAGCATGGGCTGCCAGAGGAATGAACAAATCTGTTTTGGAAGAGTACCTTCAGAAAGTTCCTTAAAATCAAAGATGGCAAGACTTTGTCTAAACACAACTTAGACATGTTGTCAAGAGAAACAAGTCCCTGGAGAAGCACATCAAGCCTAGCAAAGCAGGTCTACAAAAGAAGAGAAAGAGTAGCCTCAATGGCACCTAGCAAAACAATCTAGCATGGAGACATTTAGTGAAATCAACCTTTTAGGGAAAACTAATTTTTTACTGCACACAAGTCTCTTAACCAATAATCAAAATAGTACATATGTGAAATGAGATTATCATTATGGAAACTGTAGGCTTGTAGTCTGCAAAGAAATTTGACCGTTATATTACTCTGGATCTATTCTTCAGCATAGCCTTTCAAAATTCTAAAATCCACAACTGCCCAGCTGTGTTTACACCTGTCCTGTGAACATTCCCCAAGCTGTGCTAACAAGATGGGCTTCAGTTTGCCCAGAGTTATGTTTAAAATTCTTAACATAAAACCATTTCCTGCAGAATTCTACATGTTAATTTTATTGAATGGAAGAATGTCATCTATGATAAAAATACTTTGAGTGTGGATATTCTTTAGTTTAATCCTTACAAGTTTTAGTTCTACAATGATCCTTTGTTTTCTGACCTTCCACCTTTTTCAGGATGTCTTCTTTTGCAAAGGACTAGATCTCCTTTGGATTAATGCTCAAAGTATGTGAGACCAAGTTTCACCATCCTTGCTTCCAAGGAGCAAGATATCTTGGTTGTACTATCTCCCAGACAGACTTGTTTGTTCTTTTGACGATTCATGGTATATTCAGTACTCTTCTCCAATATCCCAATTCAAAGGCTAATTTCTCCTATCCTTCTTATTCAGTGATCATTTTTAGGTGCATAGGAAGTAACTAAAGACCATGGAAGAGCAGGGACCACCTTAGTTTTAAACTGGACTCTTATGTCTTTAGCATTTTAAAGAAGTCCTTGACGGCAAATTTTTCAGTATCTTTTGATTTCTTAACTGCTGCTACCATAGGTGTTGATTATGGAATGAAGTAAAAAAAAAGTCACTGACAACAGCCATCTTTTCCCCTCTATCATGATGTTATCTGTTGGTCCAGTGGTGAAGTTTTCTGGATGTGGAGAAGTAATACATATTGAAGGTTGTAGTCTTTGACCCTCTTCAGTAACTGCTTCAAGTATTCTTCATTCTACAAACAATATTTGTCATGTGCATACTGCAAGTTGTAGTGCTGCTTATCACTTTTTGTATGCATATGCTTGCTTATTCATTTTCTGCTCTTATGAGTACAGTACTTTTCAGTCAGTTGCTCTCCTGAGGTAGCTTATAAACTTCTGTAATACTGGAAGCTGTGCTATCAGAATTTTAACACCAGTGGGTCAGTGGAGCTTTCAGATTAAGAAAGACTAAAAAGAAGGACTGGGCATTTACTTCTGAGATAAATGGCCTATGAACTACAGCGGAGCTTTTTTTAACATGCATATGTATTATACATTTTTTCTTTTTTAAATTTTTTTTGTGTGTGTACTGTCAAATCAGGTCTGACTGGTACAGGAGATTGCCCCTCCTTCTCCAGCAGAGGTATTATACATTTCTCAAAAGCAAATTTTCTACTTATTCTGTATCTAATTTTCCATTTCTGGTTGCCAAAGGTTACAGACTAATCTCTTTAATGACATAAAAATTTTACTTTAAAATCGCATCTTAATAGCAAGCATTATTTCTTTACTAAAACTTCAACAATTCAATTGAATGGACATTCACAAATACATAAAATACAGTAAGTTAGACCCTGAATGAGATCTAAAACTGTCCTTCAAGGAGTTACCAATCTGCCTAGTTTCTCAAGTGTGACCCCCAAAGAGGTAGAAATTATTAAAAATCCAGGTTTCTGTGGCCAATCTAAGAGTTACTAAATCAAAGCTAAGGCTGGAGTGACAACGCACATGTTTTGCCATTTGCCCTACATGATTATGAGAGCCACTGAAACCTGACAAGTATTGCTATGAAGAGAGAACACAGGTATGTGCTCAGCATGGAGAACTGGCCAGCAGGGCCCATATGAGAAAGCAAGGAGGTTGTGAGGGGATATGATTTCAGAATCAAATAGGCTTAAAAGGAGGTATGTTGACATTTAGAGCTGAGAGTCTAGCAGGTACCACGAGCTTGGAGACCTGCTTCATGCTAAGGCAGAAAGGATCTTTGCCTGCTGAGGGACAAAAAAAGAGGTAAGACGGGTCTCATTCTTCACAAGCATAATGTTACAGGATCACCAGGAGGTCTTTGCATGAACCAAATTTTTTTAAAAGGACATGTTAATATATATTACACTTCTTTTAATGATTCATAAAATTCCAAAGAACATAAAATAAGTTATTTTCATTTAAACAACATCCTCTCTCTCAGCATGGAAAGAAAATCATCCAAGAAAAACAGCTCATGTTCCTACTGGTTTCTTTTCAGACAAAAAGTGTTCTAAAATTATTAACTACAACCAGCGCTGTGGGATGTGACTAATCAAATCTATGAATTAACCAGATAACACTCTCAAGAAGAGTAATAAATACTCATCTGTGGTAGTCAATGCTTAGGTAACGTTCTCCTTTCGGGTTGATTTTACAATCTAAACGCTTGACTTTTTATGTCAAATTTTCAAATGGTTAAGGCAATATATATGTGTATCTATTACAAATGACAAATCTGGTGTTTATGCAAAGTCATCACATCCTCTGTTTATACCAAGTATATTAAATATAAGAATTATGTATAACTCTAGCATGAACTGCAAATCCATCTTTCTTCTGAGATTTGAGGTCTTTGAGGGTTATCTTTCTAGAATAGAAGTCAAGGTAATCCCCAAGGAGATCTGGGAGGTTAGGCAGCTGGTAGTTAATATGAAGGATGGCAGTTCAAAAAGACATAGCATTTTGTTTCTAGAAAAATCACTACCTTGGAAAACCCATTTCTTCTATGAGATTATTATTAATCTGAACCAATTAGATGGGAATGGGGTAGTTACTATTTTTTTTTCAATGCAATCTCTAAGGCTTGGCACTATGCTGGTGCATGGAAGGGTCTCAAATTTAAAATACAGACTTGAATGATCTTATTAACAAATACTCTAGGTCAAATTTATGTATGAAAACAATTGTTTTCTGGGGAGGTATTACTTTTTCTGCTGTTACTTGTTGTTAGGTGACATTAAGTCAACTGCAACTCAGAGACCCTACGAACAACAGATCTAAACCTTGCCAACGCCTGCACCAAATTTATGATCTCTGTCATGTTCAAGCCCAATGTGGTAGTCACTGCCTCAATCCATCTCACTGAGCATGCTGTCTCTTCCAAGATGCTGGTTTCTTCTTTAAATATGCCCAAGATAGGTCAGAGGAAGTTTCACCATTCCTGCCACGAAGGAACACTCTCTGAATGCACTTCTGATAAGACAAATTTGTCAAATATGGCAGTCCATGGCTCATTCAATACTTTCTGCTAGCACCACAATTCCAAGGCACTGATCCTTCTTCATGTAGCATAGACATTAAGGAGTAGCACCAATTACCCAAAGGCCACAAGCCTCTCTAGCAGTTCAAATCCACCAGGACCTCTGTGGAGGAAAGATGAGCAATGTCTTCCCTTAAAATTTACAGCCTCAGAAAACCTGCTAGAGATCATCTACAAGTCAGTTACAACTTGATGATAATAACTTTAAATAATACTGGGTATTTGTTACAGTCATGCTTCCCACACCCCCCCCATCTCTCTTTTTACATATTGACAACAGAGGTGCCTAAACGGTTAAAAAAATATAAGGTAACAAATAATCAATGAAAAATTTCTTCACAATTTTGCCTATAGTTAGCCTATCAAATCCTGTCCACTGCCTGTATTTTTGTAAATAAAGTTTACTGGAATACAGCCATGCCTAGTCATTTACCTTTTATCTATGGCTACATTTATTGTAACAGCATAGTTAAGTACAAGGACTACCAGGACCAAAAAGTAAAAAAAAAAAAAAAAAATCTGGTCCTTTTACCCAAGTTCCACTTTGAATTGTTAGTGATATAGATACTTAGATAAGGTGCACACATATTTAAGTGACTTAGTACTTCACTTACTCTTAAAAGTAAAAGCCAGGATCTTAGCAATGTAGAAATTATAAAGATGCCTAAGGAAGAGAAGACATTATCATGAAGAGAATTTTATTGTCCTAAGTGAGAAATTTTATTTGGATTAAAAAATTCTAAGAATCCATTAAGAAGCAAAAGACATCTTTAAAACAATCAAAGGATAAGGAATTAATGTTCTGCTTGTGGAGAGAGGATGACAGTACATACAAGGACGTCACTGCAAGTACCCAGAAGGATAGAGAGAGAATACATGGAATTTCATTTAGAGATTAGGAGACTGGTAAAGATTTCATCTGGATTTAAGAGTCATTTGCATAGAAGTAACAGTAACAACATCTTACAAAGCCCGGCTTCTAAAATCTCATATTCTTCTAAAGGCTAATTTATGTTAAAATATAAATAAACTATCATGATTGAGTATCAGTTCCTTTATGGTTAGTGGACTACTGAGAATATAGTTAATATAAGGTACTTTGAAATGCAGAGTACTTCACAGATGTATAAGAAATTATTTGGCTGGAAAAAAATTATTTTTTCAAAAAAGCAATGTATGATACAGTCAACTGCCATCCATCTGGAACTTTTTATTTTAAACTGATTTCCTCATTCAATTTAAACCACTGAATTCATAGAAAGTCATCTTTGATGTAGGTGTTAGTTAAAAGCAAAAATATTATTTCAGAGTATGTCATAATTTGAGTTAGGTTTAAGAAGCAGTGATTTAGTGACTTTAATATCTGTAATGGCAAGATTGTGGGTTACCACGTCAAATTTGGAACCTTATAAAGCAAAATAAGAAGCCTTTTAAAAATAAAAATTTAAAAAAAAAAAAAAGAGGAAGGCCAACTTCATGGATTATATATTCTGGAAGGATAATAACAGCAAAACCTTTGAGAGCTAGAATTCATTGAAATAGTCTTGATTTCCCTAGGAATTCTAGTGGCTTAATGTTAAGGAACTGTGCTGAATATGCAAAGGTATACAGTTCAAACCCACCAGCTCCTACTGGAGAAAGATGGACAATGTCCTCCCATGTGATTAATGTCTCTAAAACCCACCAGAGGGTCATCTATAGGTCAGTACAGACAATAACTGATGACTGAATGGTAAAAAGCTGTGTTGCCAGCCCAAAGGCATGTGGTTCAAATCCACTAGCTGGTCCGCAGGAAAAAGACAGGCAATCTCTTTCCATGTGATTTATCATCCTCTGTAAACCCACTGAAAGTTGGTCCTGACTTTACTATACAAAACAAAAAGCAGCCTTGTATCCCTCAGTCTTTAGTTTTAAATAAGACTTCCAACAAGATGGACTGCCACTGTGGCTACAATAATAGAAGATCCATGACATAAAGTGTATCTGACCCATGTTGATAAGAAACCTGGGGTTTAAGATCCCTCCTTAGACACAGAATCTTTTTGTGTAGCTTTTTAAAGAATCCATTATCTGTAGCAATAGTAGAACAGCAAAAGCAGCAGCATTTACTGTGTTAAGTAGTTATTATTTATCCCCATTTTAGAGATGGGGAAACTAAGGCAAGAGAGGTTATATATCATTTATTCAGGATAGCAGAATCAGTAGGAGGCAGAGCTGACACTCAAACCATTTTCCCTCCAGCTTAGACTCTTAAACCTCTAAGCCATATCATAGCAAATCAAATTAAGACTGCTCATACAAACTGATCTAGCGTGAACTGGATAAAATAGCATAACTACTTAGGTATGCAAATTAAGTCACATAATTATATTACAAAATTAGGAAAAAATTAAAATAATGGAAAGGGGGAGCAGGTTTTTTTTACCTTACAAAATTCTGTCGCACACATTCAACCTTCATTAAAATTTGAATACCAGCCTGAGAGTGAATGTAGGCTTTCAACCTGAAATAAAAATGTCATATTGAAGGAAACAAAATTGATCTGCAAGATAGTTTAGGAATGTCTTATAAAGAGTATGCATTTAAGAGTACCTAAAAAAATTCATTTAAATATAGAAAAGAAGTTAAAGATATTTCTAGCAAAGACTGAATAAAAATGATCTTTTTTTCTCTATTTTCAATGGTTCAACTAAAGATATCTACTTTAGTAAATAAAATCAATATATTTTGTTTGAAAATTCTATTTAGTGACAAATATCTAGCAAATACAAAAAAATGAAAATCACAAACCACAGGCAAAAACCAAAGCTTTAGAGTACTAAATGTTTTCGTGCCAGGTATATTGGGGGGGCAGGGGGGAATCCTCAACAATATCAGCAGTCCCCAAAACTGGTTTACAATAGACAGACTCTAAGCCATTTGAGTACTCCCCTGAATCAAAGCAAGAATGAGGTTTAAACAGGATCAGATATTTTAAAATAAAGTCTAAATTTTAAACATCAGGTGACTCTGGAACCAAACCAAACATTCATATCCTAAGCAGGTTACAAATGTTAATATCAAATATTCCAGTAACAATCTCTCCTTTTTTAAAATGACACCTGCTATGTGCTGAGTCCTATACTAGTACTTTATATTATTTCTTTCATACTTCCTAATAACTTTATTTTGTAGGTATTATTATTCCCATTTTGTTGTTGTTGTTATGTGTTGCTGAGTCGCTTGCGACTCATAGCGACCCCATGTACAACAGTCCTAAACTCTGCTCTGTCCTGTGCCAATGGCACTGTCTCTGACACACCCATCCTGATTACCCCAGTCACTGAATCATTCTGCCTCAGAGAGGACCTTTCTCTCCTGCGCTGTCCCATTTTATCGATAGAAAAATCAAGGCCCAGACGTTAAGCAACTTCCTCTGATTATATAGCTAACAACTTAATTTAACCCAGATACTCATGACTGAATCTTTCTATTATGCCTTGTTAGTCACTCTGTTCATGCTGTATGTCTGGACAGGAAGCAAAATGTACTTCAGAGAAGACAGAGAGTCTGATGAAGACAAGGCAGAAACATGCTATCCTATTTTTAGTAGTTAATAGGAACTTTAATTTTCAAGCTTTTGGTTCATCTTGAATGACAGCTGTAAAATTAGGATAAAGAATGCAGGTTAATGTCAGACTGCTGGGTATGAATCCTGACCTGCACACTTATTAGTTATATGAAATTACTTAGCCATTTTAAGGCTGAAGTTTCCCCATCTGCAAAATAATACTTCATTAACAGGTAAACTATCTTACTTGGTTATTGTCAAAATTAAATAATACCTGAACACAGTAAGGCAGAAATGTTTCCAAATCCACACTAATTTAATACCAAGGAAATAAAGCAGAAAGTCAATTATAATGATTTATCACGTGTGAATAAAACCTCATGGTTTTACTAATAACTATGAACACAATAAGAAAATCATAGCTTCATGTAATACATACATACATAACAAGTATTTGAATATTCTTAGTAATTTCAGATAGGTACATTTTTAAACATACCTTTGACGAATTACAGGATCAGACTTTTCAGGATCAATGTAAGTTCTTAGGATTTCATTGATGGTTTTATTATCTGGTACCCTTTCCAGAAATGAAAAGAGAAGGAAAAAACCCCAACAGTATTATTTATAATTTTCTACTAAAGGTGTTAACTTAGAATTGCTAAATCTTGAGGGTTATTTTTCTTAAATAACTGAACACAGACCTTTTATTTCATTCTTGGCAAAATGTAACATCCCTTTAAAAAAATATTCCTTAGAAAAAAGTTCAAAAAGACTTCTTGGACACACTTAACAAGGTCTTAAAAAACAACATTTTGAGAAGCTCTCTATAAATCAATTATTAAAAATGTGAAGCCTCTTTTAACACACACCTGTGCTCAAATATGAAAGGAGTCAAGAAGTGAGTCTCAGAAATAAAAAATTTTAAAAAATTTCAGATGATTCTAATTTTACTAAACACTCCAATTTATTCACTCTAATCCACAAAGTCAGATTAAAATATTGCTACAAATTTCTCAAGAAACAAAGCATTTTGCTTTCCACCATTGCTATGTCTATTATCATTTTACAGGATAAAGATGCAGAAAATAAGTAGCACTGTTTTACAACAGTCATGTTCCTTTATCATGAATATATAATCCATGTGTACTGCCTCTGAAAACTTGCTGGAGGGTCAGCAGTTGATTGGTTTCAACTCAACAGTCCATAACAACTGCAAACGGCTTACAGAAGCTGTAAGTCACATGGGAGGAGACTGCTTATCTTTTCCCTAAAAGCTGCTGGTACATTTGAGCCACTAATGGGGCAGCACCTTTGAGTCAGCAGAGCAACTTCATATGGACTATGCCACCAGGGCACCGAGTAACCGTATACATTCTTCCTTAACTTACTTTTCTCATTCAACATAATTTCCGAGATACAATTACGTTGATAAAGATAGCTGTAGTTCACTCTTTTTGTGTAGTATTTCACATTTTTTTATGCGAACAACCTTGGACTATTTAATTTACCACTAATAAATATTTGGGCTACTATTTTATTTTTTTTCTACCATTTATTTTAAATAGAGGCTTAAAACCAAATCTGTTCTTAAAACACAGAACAAAAACCAAAATAAATGAATAATAAAGAATTGGAATAGAATACCTTTTTTCTATGTACACAGCTTGACTCTGAGGAAACAGTAGCTTCAAATGCCAACAAAACTGCTGATTTCTAAGAGAAAAAAAGTATGTGTCAAAACAGACAATGAATGTCAAACTTAATAATTATATGCTTTAGTAACTCTAAAAGTTGTTGCAGAATATCTTTTCATGAAGAACATTCTCTTCAGGGATTTTTAGAAATCATGTTTCTGCAACAATTTACTTGTGAGGATTTCTGAGAAGAGGAAAAAAAAATTATGCCATTCTGAATTCCATATACTTCACACTGTGGAATTAGAAGGAAATTTCTCAAAATTCAAAATTTGAAGAGCTTGCTTTTACTTTAAAAGTTTATAAATAAATTTCTCATGACTTAAAGCAATGGGCTAACTAGTCTGGAAATTAGGAAATTTGTTTTTTAATAATTTAATAGCTGTCCAACTGAGTCTGGGTGGCTGTAAATATACATTTTTGAGGCTTGAGTATGTGTATTAGTCAAGCAGTAAACTATAAGTTGGTTGCTAAACAGAATGTACTCTTGTCTAAACTTTGGGTTGATACAGGACCAAAAGTAATGATTCACTAAATGTCTGAATTTAGAGAAATTACTATAATATTTAATAAATAAAAAATTAGTGACATCAGACATAATTTTATTTAAAAAAACTTATGGTAAAAATACCGAATCTATTACGGTCTGTTAAAACATGTCAATCAGTATTCCATTACTTGCTGGGTCCTAACTTTTGTCTTTTCCTTCAGTGAAGCTTAGAGGTCTTTCTTCATCATTGGTTCTTGATCAAAAACTACTTCCTGAAATGGTCCTGTGTCAGCTGATTCTTTTTGGCACAGTGACTCTGTGTATTCCTTCCATCTTCTTTTGATGCTTCCTGGATCATTCGAGATTGAGTTTGAATTTGTTTCAATTTTTCAGCTTGAGAAATGCCAAGTGAGTTCTTTGCTTTTTGTTTTCTAACTTCAGCTCCTTGAACATATCCTTATAATACACTGTTTGCTTTCTTGAGCTGCCCTTTGAACGCTTCTGTTCATCTCCCTCAACTTGGAAATCCTTCCTTTTGTTTTGGTCTCTTGATGTTCTATGTGCAATTCTCAGAGTCTCCTGTGACATCCATTTTGGTAAATGCAGATGTGTTGTTGCTGTTAGGTGCTGTTGAGTCAAGTACAACCCACAGGGACCCTATGAACAATAGATCTGAACCTTGTCCTATCCTCACACTAGAGTCCACTGTGGCAGTCATTACGTCAATTTACCTTGCTGAGGGTCTTATTGTTCCCTTCACTGATCCTCTGCTTCCTGATCATCATGTCCCTTTCCAAGGACCAGTCCCTCTGAGCAACATGCACACCTTAGTCTCCAGAATGACATTACTGCTCTTCAGTACTTTGAAGAGGTCTCTAACAGCAGACTTTCCCAATGCAATACATCTTTTGATTTCCTGGCTGCCGGTGCAAAGAGAGTTGACTGTGGAGCCAAGCAAACTAAAGCTGTGAACAATTTCAATCTCACAATGATGCCAATCGGCTCAGTGGTAAAAATCTTTATTTTCTTCATATTGAGCTTCAATCCATATTGAAGGCTGCAGTTCTTGACCTTCAGCAACACCAACAATTATTACTAAAATGGTACTGTTCTAAGTGTGTAATATGTATTAATTCACTAACTTCTTATAATTTTAGGATATAAAAATCATTACTAATCCATTTTACAGATGAGAATATTGCAGTTTTGGGTTTTTTTAAAGTCACATCATCAAGATTTTTACTCAGTTAGAAAGTGGAACAGCTGGATTCAAATCTAGTTAATCTAACACTGGAGTCGGCTGGTGCTACAGGAAACACATTCAGATACTAAACAAGTTTGGAGGCTTAAATCTATCCAGAAAAAAAAAGCTTGGTGAGCAACAGCCCGAAAGTGCCTGATTTATACATACGGAAAGGTTGTTTTAACATTCCCAGGCCCAAAATATAGCCTCCCACCCAATGAAGTTTCTGGGGAAGGAGCTTGTTGACACTGCTCAGGGAGTGCACGTTGGCTTTGTAACAGATCACTATGAAATAAATGGTGAATGGCAGTTTTCCTTTTTCATCAAAGTAAAACCCCTCTTCAAGTTTCTTTCCAATTAGCGAAAACAGGCACTAATGTAGCAAAAACAAAGTGGCAAAAAGTTAACCTCTCAAAGTTAAGGACTCTTATATATAATTCATAAGTCTATCCTATTTCTGCAGCCATTATTTTCTTTTACTACTCAAAACAGTTTGAAATCTTCCATTAAGAAATAATCCTATGTGAAGAGAAAGGAATCGCAAAAGTAACTGGCAAAATATAAGGCTTTAGGAATTGATGGGATTCCAATTGACATGTGCCAATAATTAGATGCAGGCCTGGATGTGCTCACCAATTTGCGCCAAGAAACCTGGAAGATAGCTATCTAGCTAACTGACTAAAAGAAATGCATATATGTTCCTATTCTCAAAAAAAAAGTGATCCAACAGAATGTAGAAATTGGCAAACAATATCATTTATATGCAAGCAAAATCTTGGTGAAAATTACTAAAGAACAGCTAGAACAGCACATCAATAGAGAACTGCCAGAAATTCAAAATGGGTTCAGAAGAGGCTGTGACACCAGGAATATAATTGTTGTTGCCAGATATATCTTGGCTGAAAGCAAAAAGTACCAGAAGGATGTCGTTTTGGGCTTTATTTTTATTGACTATACAAAAGCCATTTGACTACGCAGATCACAGCACATTATGCCTAACATCGAGAAGAATGGGAATCCCAGCACACTTCATTGTGCTCATGTGAAACCTATACCTAGAACCCAAGAGGCTGTTGTTCCAAGAGATCAAGAGAACAGAGTATGGTTTACAACCAGTAAAAGTGTGAATCAGAGCTGTATACTTTTCTTGATACATATTCCATCTGTATGCTAAACAAAACATTTGAGAAGCTAGACTATATGTAGAATGTGACATCAGAAATGGAGGAAGACTCATCAACAACCTTGCTTACTGAAAGTGAGGAGAACTTGAAGCACTTGTTACAGAGGACTGACAATAGCACTCAATAAGGTTTATATCTCAACATTAAAACAAGAAATCTTCACCACTGGGACAAAAGGTTAACATCATGACAGATGGAAAAAAGATTCAAATTGTCAGTAATTTCATCTTATTTGGACCATAATTAACACCCTTGGTACAAGCAATCAAGAAATCAAAAGATGCATTGAAGTGGAAAAATCTGCTGTTTAAGAGCTCAACAAAGTGCTAAGAACTAAGTTTAACTAAGGGGTGCCTGATCTTGGTCCTTTCACTTACTTATCATTTATCTGAAAGTTGGACAATGACTAAGAATGGCAGCAGAAGAACTGTTGCCTTTGAGTGGTAGTACTGGAGAAGAGTACTGAATATATTCGAATGTTAAAAGAACAAACAAGTATGTCTTGGAGGGAAGAATGGTAGTGAAACTTCATCTCACATACTTTGGAGAGTTGTTAGGAGGGGCTTATTCTTGGAAAAAGGCACCATGCTCAGAAAAGTGGAGGGTCAGCATAAGAAATGAAGACTCTCAACAGGATGGAATGACATAGTGACTGTTAACAAGAGGCTAAAATACATCAGGGATGAGGAGAATGGCATAGAGTAAGGCAGAGTTCAGTTTCATTGATCATAGGGTCACTATCCTCAGAGATGATTAAACGGCACATAACAACAAGGCATCAGAAAATAGCAAATAATATCTGAAATAATTTCAGAGGAAAAAAGAGCATTTTGTTCCGTTGTCAATTTTAAATAAAATCTTATTTTAGTTTATATTTTTATAAAAAAGTACCAAATTTTTAAATCTTTTGAGGAAAAGACAAATATTAAAAATATTTAAATAATCCTCCACTCAGATTCATTACATCTACTTAAAGGAATTTCAGGGTCAAAACTGCAAGTCTTCTTAAAGTGAAATACATCTATTCCTCATAAACATCCATCTATTTTATAAGGATTGGTCATCTACTTCTGAAATAATAAACCTGTGAAAACCCTATGGAAAACGAAGAACACTTGTGGGTAGTGCAGGGCAGAGATCCTGCGGATAGGGCAAAGTCCACATCTGTCATTCAAAGGGTGGTGAGGAGTTGTAGTTTATACAATGCCACCTAACCAGAAGTCTTATGATTACTGTTTCTGTTAAGAGTGAATACAAAGGATTTTTTTGTCATTCAGCATGCAGTAAGTAATTTAACTGAGGTGAATGAATCAAACCATAATTTTAAGTCTCACATCATGATGGAAATACTTCGAAATGTTTCAGTTACATTTATTTCTGGCTTTACGAAAATTAGTACCACCACCACAAAGAGATAACAGAAAACAAATTAACTCTATAGTATTAGCTTTAGTAGTGCAGTGTACTAAGAAAATGGATGCAGTAGATGAAGCTCAAAATTCTCATTGCAGTCAAATCGGAACCGACTCATAGCTGATCTTCCAATAGGTTTCCTATTTCAAGGTGGAGACTGCCTATCTTTCTCCAGTGAAGCAGCTGGTGCATCTGAAATGCCAGAGAGATCCACTTTGGGTTAGCAGCATAACTCCCTATGTTTTATGTTACCAGACCTTCCTATAGCAGAGGAAGAGGGAAATGCACACAAAAATTTTACTTCAAGTAATTGACAGAGAGGAAGCTCCAGTGGCCTAGTGGAAAGAACCTGCACTGTAATTCCCGAAGGCTTGGAGTTCAAGGCCACCAGCAGCTCTGCAGAAGAAGGATGGGCAATTTCCTCCCATGGGATTAACTGGCTCTGAAAACACAACAGAAGGTCAGCTTTGGGTCTATTCTGATTCTAGGGTACAAAGTAACAACAGCTGACTGAGCATTTAATATAGCTGGTCTCAACTGGGGGTAAGTATCAACACTAGAGATAGGAACAATTGGAAATATATGGGTAGTTGGGATTGTTTCAACACAAGGGAAGATTTGAGGCATTTAGTAGGCAAAAGGTGGCCTGGAATACCAAGTTCACTTTAATGCATGGGGAAGATCGACAGAAAAAAAATCTGCCCTGTTCAAAATGGTAACTGACCTCCTAAGGAAAACAAGAGCATGTAGAAAGACGAACATACATGCACACACCAAAAAATGAACAACACTAGCACTAAATGTCACCATCTGTTTCATATTAACTGTGGAGAAAATATATACTATAGGAACTCATGCAAAGGAAAAATGATGGAAGAGATGTGCTACCAAGTGTATTTTCATGGATGGCTAAGAAACATGGAAAGATTTAAGTAATGATCAGCCTGGATACATTTAGTGATTACATTAGAAAGGCAAGTTGGGACAAATTATGAAGATCCATAGTCAGTGGTAGGAACAGGATGAGTTTTCTGCTCAAAGTAATTTATGCAAATTCTATAAAAATGACATATAAGGCAAAGTCCCAACCCCAGTTAATTTCCCCAACTTCAACCCTTGTCACTCGCCAGCTCTAACTCTATTTTCTAGTCATCCCAGAAACTCCTTATATCCCTTAAACTTATCATTCTGTGCATTTCATATTTTCACATCATCTTCTCCCTGTTTAAAGAAAAACTTCCTGCTTGCCTTGCTGCCCTTACAGTTCCTCTCAGCCTATCCAGTCTCAGCCTCAATGAAACTCAACAGCATAATCTTACAAAAACCCTGATTTCTCTCATTATCTACCACATAACTGTGCAGCTCTTGAACTCCCACAGCCAATCAATACAGTCTTTAAAAGAAAATTACACTACTGTTTACTCAGATTAGCTTCTGTAAAAAGACCAAGGGTCATGTGTTGTTGTTGTTATGTGCCATCGAGTTGTTTGCGACCCTATGTACAACAGCCCTATACCCTGCTCTATCCTGTACCAATCGCATTGCCTCTGACACACCCATCCCGATTATCCCAGTTACTGAATCAATCCACCTCATAGAGGGTCTTCCCCTCCTGCGCTGTCCCTCCACCCTCCCAAGCATGATGTCCCTCTCCAAGGACCTGTCCCTCCTTACAACATATCCAAAGTATGT
>NW_006399977.1:3468233-3491028 GCF_000299155.1 Elephantulus edwardii
ACGACCCCTTCTAAACCCAGCCTGGACTTCCGGCAGTTCTCTGCTGATGTGCTGTTCCAGCCAATTTTTATTAATCTTCAGCAGAATCTTGCCTGCATGTGAAATTGATGATATTGTTCTGTAGTTTCTGCACTCAGTTGGGTCACCCTTCTTTGGAATGGGAACAAATATAGATCTCTTCCAGTCAGTTGGCCAACTGGTTGTTCTCCAGAATTCTTGGCACAACTTGGTGAGCACATCCAGGGCAGCATCTGTTAGCTGAAATACGTCAATTGGTATACCATCTATTCCTAGGGCCTTATTTTATTCCTGGGGTCATGTGGGAACAGCTATATCTGTCCTTTATCAACTTCACAAAGGGAACTGTTCCTGTCAACAGCATCAACATAAGAGCAATTTCTATGAGGTTAGACATATCTTCCACACTCCCATACCTCTTTCTACTCATCTTAACACTAATCTTTTTGCTTTAGTGGGTCCAAAATCCAATTGTAATAGTTCCCAGACCACAGAGAATCATACTAGGGAAGACAAAAGGTTATAATCTTAGCTCTGGTTTTATCTGTAAAGGGTAGCAGTCCTACGGTAACTTCATCGTCTGTTGGTTCTCTGGTTTGGCTTTGGTATAGCTGGAATAAGAATTTCTGGGCCTGAAGGATGTGCTACATTCCCTTCCTACTGCTTCTTTGTTGGTGGGTAAGGTCTTCTACTACTGCATCGCTTAATGTAGTAGGAAGACTAACCAATTCCCTTTGTTGACTGGTGAGATAGGCAATCCCCTTGTGGATAGGCTAATACACTCTATTTGCATATTCCCAAACATTCCATACAGCAAAGTAAAAGTTTAATGGCTAGGAAAGCTCTCTTGAATAGTAAACTTCACAGCTTCCTTTTCATATTCCCTGTTAGGTTGTTGCCTAGTCTTTGCCCAAAACAGCTATAATACAGGAGTGCTACAGTAGGTAGGTTCTCTCAGACTCTGTGCAGACCTCCTCTCCTGACTCCAAGATGTACTTCGTCTGTCAAAAACCTCAGTTGCTGCCTGGGGTTCTGAGAACATTCATTATTTGTTCAATAGACGAGGTGCTGGGGGAGTAAGTGGGACCATATATAATCACTTGCTATCTTACTCTGCTCTCCTCCTCAATTAATTCTCTTAAGCAGCAGATGTTGTTATGTGCCATCAAGTCGCTTGCAATTCATAGAAACCCTATGTACAACAGCCCTTAACCTTGCTCTGTCCTGTGCCAATCTGTCTCCAACACACCCACCCAGATTACCCCAGTCACTGAATCAATCCACCTCAGAAAGGGTCTTTCCCTCTTGTGCTATCCCTCCACCCTCCCAAACATGATGTCCCATTTCAAGGACCGGTCTGCAAATCCACTATCCTTAAAAACTGGTACCTTTAAGGTCACCACCTTACATATATAGCAACAAACATTTACCAACAATTAATTTACCAAGAAAATGTTCTAACACAAAGATTAAATTCTGTCATGCTTAAGGAGTACGTGGTGTCCTACATGTAACTGCAACATCAGTGGCTGGAATCATCCAGGTACTCAAAGATGGGCAATTTCCTCCCACAAATATTTACAGCACCAGAGACCTAATAGAAGGCCTCCATAAGTTGAAATGATAGCTGTAGGTTTTGGTTTCTGTTATTCTTAACATAAAACAAACATTCAAGAACTATTTATTATTGTTGTTATTGTTATGTGCCGCAGAGTTGCTTGCGACTCATAGAGACCCTATGTGCAACAGCTCTAAACTCTGCTCTGTCCTATGCCAATTGCACTGTCTCCAACACACACACCCTGATTACCCCAGTCACTGAATCAATCCACCTCATAGAGGGCCTTCCCCTCCACCTTCCAATATGTACCTCCATGCTCCCAAGCATGATGTCCTTCTCCAAGGACTAGTCCCTCCTTACAACATGTCCAAAGTATGTCAGACGAAGCCTTAGAATCCTTGCCTCCAAGGATCCACCCAGTTTAACCATCTACAGTATGAATCTGTTAGTTTCTTAGCAGTCCTTGGTACACTCAATACTCTTCACTAGCACCACGGCTCAAAGGCATCAATTCTCCTATCCTCCCTAGTCATTGTCCAACTCTCTGACACATAACAAGTGATTGTAAAGACCATGGCCTGTATCAGAGGCACCTTAGTCTCCAGAGTGACACCATTGCTCCTCAGTACCGTGGAAAGGTCCCTAACAGCAGACTTATTTTTAAATATTTATTATTGACTTTATTATTCTTCATATTTAAAAGAAGGAGCATGGGAAAATACTTAACATTTTCTGTTTAATGGGAATTATATGAAGTAGATTAAATTTCCAACTTGCAAGAACTTTCAAAGGATGAGACTGGATAAAAGGGGTTAATTTCAGATCACAGAATGGGTATAACACTAGAGAGCTTCAGACAGTCAAAGCCCAGGAGATCAGGTGACAAATGTCATCTATTGGCAACTATGCATACAGACAGTAAAGGTTGTTTTTGAGTTAATGATTGCTGGGGACATAAAGGAGTGTGATTCATCATAGGCTTCTAAGTAGTAGCCATATGATAAAAACTTAAGAAAGACGTACACAGAAGTGACTGAGGAGACATATTGATGGTAAGAGAGAGTTGGAGGTTCCACAAGAGTCTAGGGTAAACCAAGATGGGTTTGTACAGCAGCCAAGAGCTGATTACAGCTCAGAAATGGAAAACAAACAAACAAACAAACAAAAAACAAACAGAGACATATGTCAGAGGTATATTATGAAGAAGCTGACTTAGGAACTGGAAAAAGGCTTCCTAACTGAGTTTTGGGATGTTGAGACAATCAAGAGTATTTGGTTTTCCATTTCCCCAAAGGCCAGCTAACTGCTGCTATGGAAACATACATACTCTACAATGCTATGTCACATGAACTTTACTTTCACTGTCTACAAGGTCATAAGTAAACATATGATGGGAGAACCATTAAGCTTCTACCCTTTCACAGTGTTTTTCCAATACCTGCCATAACTCTGAAATTCTTCCATCAAATTATATCAAAGACGAGCTAAACATTTTCAGTCAGTCAACAACTTTGTGCTGAGTACCTATTATGTCATTCTCTAAAGCTCACTGCAAAATCCATTTGTCCCCTCAACCCATGACCACAATTGCTAAACCTATCATTTCCTTTTCCTTCGCCCTTTAAAAAATTCAGGTGGCAGCAATGTACAAAGTTGTACTACCTATATTCCTAATACATAAAAAAATATTATCTTTTAAGAAGTCTATCACAACATAATTGTTTTAAGAAAAGATACTAATATGAAAAGAGGGTTGAATGATTATACTACACAATATAATTAGAATGCTATAATTTTTATCAAAAGCAATGTTTGAGCCTATAAAAAGGTTTGTTTTTTTCTTTACAAGAGGGACACCTAGTGGCTACATTATAAAACAGGAGTAAAGGGGGGGGAAAATCCCCAAAACCTTAAATCTCATTGCTGGGGAGTCAAAGCCAACTCAAAGCTGACCATCTAGTTGGTTTTCATTAGTTGAAGATTGGCCACCTTTCTCTTGCTGGGCTGAAAGCATCACCTTTTATTAGCAGGGTTTGGTTTATCTACCAACTATGTCACTAAACTTCTGTCAAGTCTGAACAGATACACAGCCGATCCTTCAGTGGGTTTTCAGGGGCTGTAAATTACATAGGCAGGAATAAACATCTTTCTCTTGTAGAACAGCTGGTGGATTTGAAACACTTGTTGGCAGTGCAACTCCTTACTCAGCAGGATTAGAGTTCTTAAATATATATTCATACTGTTACTTAAAAATACTATGCAGCACTCAGAAGCAACAATTTTGAAAAATACAACACAACTTGGGAGAGACTGGAGAGCTTTATGCTGAGTGAATTCAGTCAGTCTCATAAGAACAAATAAATAAGGACAAAACTGTAAAAACAGAAGGATAACTAGTAAAACATGTATGGAGGCCCAAAGGGGGAAGGGTAGGAGCAGAGAGGAGAGGGTAAGTAGGGATGAAATAAAAGGGTTGTACAGTTTGATGGCTGGAAGGAGGGGGCAAAGGAAATGGAAAAGATCTGGCAGGGACCTGGAAAGATAAGGTCATGACAGGCACAGTACAAGAGTGATTAATTTTACAAAACCTAATGCATGGGAATTATTGCATGACACAAAATGTGAATGAAGAATAGTGTGAAACACAATGTATACAAACTCTGTAGGCAAAACAATAGAAAATAAAACTTTAAAAAAGAATTATTACACCTCTACTATACAGGTGTTCAGGTCTTAATTCATAGGGTTGCTATGAGTAGACTCAAAGGCACTTAACAATTTATGTAAGTTTAAGAGAGATACACAGAGAGCTAAACTTTGGACCAAGAAGAATATGGAAGATAAGACCTCAACAACTGAAGAAAGATAACAAATAACAGAATGCTAAAGGGCTGGACTGCTTAGAACTGAGGGGGTCAGAGACACTATAGAGACAAACATGGGGAAGTGACATATAGCTGGAAAATGGGTTGTTCAGTCCAATTTATCCTTCCAATTGAGAAGTCAAAGTCTATTCCCACCTCAGCTCCTTAAAAAAAAACAAACAACATCCCAAATCCCACAAAACCCTCAAAGTCATTGCTCTCAAACTTTAAATCTAAATAAAATGTTATCCAAATAGAACCAGTAGTTTGCAGGCTTGATGTCCACAGCTAACAAAACCCTAAAGCACAACTGGAAGAGTGGCAAACGTGAATAAAACCGTGGAATTTTGTAGGGTGGAATCACATCCCTTTACAGAGATAACACTTTCAAGTCCCTATCACAATGTTTTTAAAATATGTTATTTTTAAAAATTAATTTGTCTCCTCTCCACTCAATTTCCCTCTCTGAAAGTAACTATTATAATCAGCTTATTGTTTCTGCTGCAAGAGATAATATGAACTCATATATATGTAAATGATATATTTTTAATGTAATGGTAGTATACAATGTACCAAGTTCCACAGTTAGTCATTCATTTTAATACTTCTTGTAGTCATTTCATATTCATTCTTCAGAGGCCACATTTTTTGTCACTGTACAGTTACTCCATAATTTATTCAAGCAGTCCATTAGTGACAAGCACTCAGATTTTAACCATTGTTTTGATATAGGCAAAGCTAAATATTCTGTATATTATTTCATTTTCTATGTAAATGGCTGTATGTATCAGATACATCTCTGAAGTAGAACTGTTAGGTGTATGAGTAATTATTATGCTTCCTTATTCTTTGCCACTACTGACTTTATCTTTCTAATCAGCATGTTTTACTATTACTAATCCTCATGACCATTAAGATGGAAGTAACTCATTGTGATCTTCCAGTAGATTTTCCAGAGATTATAAATCCATAGGAGGACCCTATCTTTCTTCCATGGAGCTGCAGGTGGATTCAAACTGCCAGCGAGGTGTGGCCTATGGGTTAGCAGTGTAAGCCTTATGTACTAGAACACCAGAGCTTCCTTATTTTGTACAGAATCCAGAGCTTATTTCAAATTATTAGTGTATAGCATTGCTGAAGATCCTCTCAATACTCCACATTTAGAAGTTTTACAGAAATATACAAGAGGTCACATGGCACACTAGTTAAGTGCTCAGCTGTTAACTGAAAGGTAGGTCATCTAAACCCAACAATTGTTCTTTAGGTGCAAAATGAGGTAATCTGCTTCCTTAAGAGATTTACAGCCTTGGAAACCCTATGGGTCAGCTCGTACTTTGTCCTGAAGGGTCAAAATACACTTGACAGCAACAGGTTTGCTTTTGGCTTAGAGAAATACAACAACACATTGAGCTCATGATGAAGTAAGGGAAATCCCTAGGGGCCAAAAAGAAGCAGGAATTACAAATCATAGTAGTAAACTGAAGTTATACATATGTCAAACTTAGTAACCAAGGGGTGTGTGCTTCAACAGTCACTGGACGGGATGAGACAAGTCTATGGCACCGACTTCAAACTGAGATCATTACAGAAAGTTAGTGAAAGGAGTGCAACAGAAACATCTTGCTCATTGGGGCAATGGTTAACAACAAGAAAAGGCAAATTTGGATTTAGAAAGGGAAAACAGGCATCAACTGAGAATCTTTAACTAACTATAGATTCTTACAAGGACTTAGAGTACGAGTCATTATTTTCAAAGTCTGAGAAACTTAAAGCTGGTCTTAGGCTGATGCCATGAAGTATCTAGCATAAGCAAATGAATACCACTTTTCTCAGAGTTCAGGTGAACTTGAATTCACAATCACGTATCAGATGAAAAGAAGTCACTGTAAGGAAGAGTCAGCAAATAATTAATGTTATGTGCCACAGAGTCAGAATCTACTTATAGATGACTTGTAACAGGTTTTCAGTCAGTAATCACACTTGAGGAGGTTTCCTCATGTATAGGAGCTGGTGGATTTGAACTGCCTGTCTTCGGGTTCGCAGCATAATTCCTTATCCATAGGTCACCAGAACTCCCTAGTAAAGAATGCCTAAGTAGTATCAAACTCCAAAAATTCTAGATAAAACAAAGTTTAAAATTTATACAGAAAACGTTCTAAACTATTAAACGGAAAATAAAGGGTAAACACACATGAAAGGAAAAAAATTCTATCTAAAAGGTCAGATAAATTTAGGAAAGAAAACAGAACTTAGAGAAAGAAAAAAAGTAATTAGAAGAAAAACCAGGAGCTCTGGTGGCTTCGGTGGTAAGGAATTACGCTGTCAACCTAAAGGTATGTGGTTCAAATCTACCAGCTGCTCTGTGGGAGACAGATGGGCAAGCTCCTCCTGTATGAAATACTACCTCTGAAAATCTGCTGGAGGGTCAGCTATGGGTCGGTTTCAACTTGATGGTAGACAACAACAAAAAGAAAGAAACCAGAACAAAGCCTTAAACCAAAATCCACCTCAGTGGATAGATCAGATGAGATTCTGGAGAGGAGGGAAATCTATGAGAGGGATAAAATTGTTAAATGAATTATCTAGAAAAACGTGAGTGCTTAACACAATGTATTAGAATTTTCCAGAATTGTCATATTCAGAACACACTGTAAACCCAAGGAAAAGACATAAAATCACACCACAATATACATCAGTTTGAGGATCTCTCAAAAGGAACAGGAAAGACAGACTACTATCTATAAACTAACAGTGTTTTCAACAGTGGTAGAAGTGGAGTAAGTTCCACAATGTGCAAAACAAATGTCAATCCCGTTTTTATTATGGTGACAACAACATAATCACCAGCATATCTTTCATAGTTACAACTCAATGGCACTGACTACATGTTTCATGTTGTGTCACTATCATCATTCGTTTCCTTAATAATCTATCATCATCGGGCTTCATAAATCTAATTTAATCTCCACCAAATAAAAACTTTCTCTTTTACCCTTTATCCACTCTAGTAACCAATCATCTTTGGTTTCTGTAAATTTGTTTATAAGAAGAAATTCAAGAGATTTCAAAGGCAGCTAAAGGATTATTAAAAAAAGAGATGACTTATGATTGCAAATAGATGAAATTATAGGAAACCAAACCTAATCTTCAGTGGGGGAAAAAATATTAGACCAAAACCGTCAAAGCAAAAAAAAAAAGTCAAAATCATTGTTATGGAGTTGGAGCCAATTCTCAGCTGGCTTTCCAGAGGTTGTAAATTGTATAAGAGGAGACTGGCCATATTTCTCTGCAGAGCAGCTGGTGGATTTGAACCACTTGCCTTTAAGCTGGCAGTGCAATTCCTTATCAACTAAAAATGAGAAAATAAAAAAAATTCAAAAAAATACTTTTCATAAAACCCTTACAAAAAACTTCAGAAAGATGTACTTCAGAAAGATATATTTCAGGATGTGCCTCCATGTTTGAACTAACTCTTCTGAGTTGACTCTTCTGCACATTTTTGGAGCCTGTATATCGCACAGTAGATTCAAACCACCAGAGAGGAACTACTTTTAGGTTAGGAGCTCAAGTCTTTACCCACTACATAACCGTATCTCCTCAGAAAGAAAAATTATCCTAAAAGGAACGTCTAAGAATTGAAAAAAAAAAATATATAAGTACTTATGTGAGCAGATGCTATCTATTTTATTGAGGAGAAAACTGAGGTGCAGATACAGAGATCAAAGTCATACATCTAGTAACAGCACAGCAAGAACTTGAAATCACTAATTTTGCTTCTATAGAAAAGCAAATTAACTGATTTTAAGAAAAGGACACCAGAGACATATTTTTCCCTTAATTTACACACAATATAATAAATAATGCTCTTAACAACCTGAATGTATGCTCAGCAAAAATATTCAAAGATCAAGGTCCTCAAGATGCTCAAGGTCAATCATTTATTTCTATAAAGAACAAAACACTATGGAGCTTTTGTTACCTAATGCATTCATCTAAAATATATACACCAAATATTGTACACATGAGCATTTTGGGGGTCAAAAGGACCATACATTTTAACAAACTCTGAAAAAGGGTCATATCCAAAGTACAACTATGTGGAATTAGCTTTAAAATCTTTGAAAGTTTTATAATTGTTTATATTTCAATGTTATTTTTCTTCCTGAAAATATGCTATGTTATGACAGTATAACCATCTTTTTGCTTATTGGCTGCATGGAAGTGTACTTATGGTAGGTAGGAAGTTAAGCATTACTTAACTTATTAAGCATTCTTTAACCATAGTTATGTGCAAGGCATGGCTGTTTCTAGCTTTCATCTATCAAAAAGATGATGCTGTAATAATCACTGATGACTTCTGGCTTCCAAAATATATGATATTCCTAAAAAGTCACCATATTTGTACCAAGCAGAAGAGATAATATTTAAGCCCAGATTTCGAACACCTTAAATATCTTTAAAATAAATATATATATATGTATATGGAACACTTCACGTATTTACATGTCATCCTTGTGCAGGGGCCATGCTAATCTTCTCTTTATCATTCCAGTTATAGTGTACGTGCTGTTGAAGTAACCTCTTAGTGAAAAACCAAATCAAACTCACTGCCATGGAGGAATTCTAACTCTTCATGACCTTCTATTCTTCACGACTTTCTATCAAGTCTCCGGGGTTATAAATCTTTGTGAGAGAAGACTGCCTCATCTTTCTCCTGTGAGGTGAACAGTGGATGCAATGGCCAGCCTTTTCCACACTATACACCAGGGCTTTACAATGCACTGAAAACTGTTAGGTCATCAAGTCAGAAATGACTCACAGCTGACCAGTGAGTTTTAAGAGACTGTATATTGCATAGGAGGAGAAAACCCATCTTTTTCTCTGACTCTGAGAAGAAGGGGAATCCCAGAACATTTGATTGTGCTAATGCGAAACCTATACTTGGACCAAGAGGCAGTCGTCAGAACAGAGCAGGGAGACAGTGGATGGTTCAAAATTAAGAAGGGGGTCTGTCAAGGATGTGTTCTGTCCCCATACCTTTTCAATCTGTATGCAGAACAGATCATCCGAGATGCTGGGCTGTATGAAGAGGAATGTGGCATCAGGATTGCCGGAAGAATCATCAACAACCTGCGATATGCAGATGACACAACCCTGCTTGGTGAAACTGAGGACCTGAAGCGCTTGCTGCAGGAAGTCAAGGATTGCAGCCTCCAATATGGATTGAAGCTCAACATCAAGAAAACAAAGATTCTCACCATTGGGCCAATTGGCAGCATCAGTATGGATGGTGAAGAGATTGAGATAGTTAACAGTTTTAGTTTACTTGGTTCCACAGTCAACACTCTTGGTAACAGCAACCAGGAAATCAGGAGACAGATTGCACTGGGAAAGTAAGCTGTACTAGACCTCTCAAGATTACTGAAGAGCAACGACGTCAAGCTGGAGACTAAGGTGCACCTGATCCAGGCTATAGTCCTCGCAATTATGTGCTATACATCGGAGAGATGGACAATGAATAGGGATGACAGAAAGAGAATTGATGCCTTTGAGCTGTGGTGCTGGAGAAGAGTGTTGAATATACCATGGACTGCTAGGAGAACAAACAGGTTTGTACTAGAGAGGGTGAAGCCAGAATGCTCCTTGGAGTCAAGGATTCTTAAGCTTTGTCTGACATACTTTGGGTATGTTGCATGGAGGGACTGGTCCTTAGAGAGGGACATCATATTTGGGAGAGTGGAGGGATGGCGCAGGAGAGGAAGACCCTCGATGAGATGGATCAATTCTGTGAGTGGAGTGGTGGGAATGAGTGTGTTTTGAGATGGCGAGGTTGGCACAGGATAGAGCGGCTTTTAGGGCTCTTATACATAGGGTTGCTATGAGTTGCAAGCGACTTGAAGGCACATAACAACCACTACCACCACCACCTTCAGACCAACAGCACCATTTCCTAACCACTAAGCTATCAAAGATCCCTGCATTGAAATTAGTCTCCAAAAACAGAGTACTGGGGGCACGGGATTCCTTCGTTTTTAAAGATTTTATTTGCCTCCTTTTAGCAAATAATCTGAAATCCGTATTCATTTTCACAGAAACGGATGACAAAACATAAGCATCTTTAATAATGTTCTTCAAAAGTCATCAAAGCCTTCTTTATATTTTGCCTGGTTGTTAAGTGCTGTCAAGTCGTAGGTGATTCAAAGTGACCCGATGAACAAAAGACCTGAATGCCTGTATAACCTTCATCCTTTCTCCAGGTTCATAGGGTTTCTGGAGGCAAGCTATTTAGGATGTGGATGCCACTCCTACTTCCAAGCTTGTTTTAATAGGGAAGCTCCACCAAACACTGTCCACCATGAGTAACCATTACCACATTCGACATCAGTGTCACAGTGTTCAGCTTCATGGCAACTACGAGTTACCTCTATACAGCAAGTGGACAGACAAGAGATATATGACCTAGAAGAATGTTTCACCAAAAACAATTAAAAACAGGCCTGAGGGCTGTAGATTAAAGTCATCCACCTTTGGTTCAGTAGCATCACTTTCTGTCCACTAGGCCAACTGATCTCCTTCTATGTTGTTGTTAAGTGCTGTCGAGTCGTAGGCGACTCATAGCAACCCTATGAATGAAAGACCTGAATGCTTGTATAACTTTCATCTTTTTTCCAGGTTCATTGGGTTTCCGGAAACAAGCTATTTCGGAAGTGGATGTCACTCCTGCTTCCAACTTTGTTTGAATTGGGGAGCTCCACCAAACACTGTCCACCATAATCTTTCTAGTGGCTCAGTAGTAAGGAGTTGTGCTATCTAACCAAAGGCATGACTTCCAAATCCACATGCTGCTTCACAGGAGAAAGACGGGCCATCTCCTATCATGTACCTTACAGCTCTGAAAACCAGCTGGAGGGTTGGCTGAGTTGATTACAATGTAATTTCCCAAGAGTTCAGACTCAAGAATACATTTTAGGTAGAGATGTTCAGATAAACTTAAAATTCGTTTCTGATCAAATGAGCACTCTTGATACGCAAATCTGAAAGTCAGAAACTTACTTCTTATCAAAGAATGTTGAATTCTCTTTTCTCTTGGTGAATCCATTAGGTAGGAGTTTTAAGTTAATACCTTGTTTCCGGGCACGGTTTTTCAGATAGTTCATCTAATAACAAAAAACAGACAAACTAAGTTTAAGAATACCTTAATTTTTTTAAAAATGAGTAAAACAAGGTTCAATAAAATATCTAAGGTTGCTGAGTGATTGACAAATATAAAAACCAGTGAGTGGCATTATCTCAGTTAATATTCACAATACTGTGAGAAAGGGACTATTGTCACTCTTGTTGTAGCATGAGAATAAAGGATAACATAGTTAAATCTAAGACATAGAAATTATATTAAAACTGAAATCTGTCTAATTTCAGTCTCTGC
Source organism: Elephantulus edwardii (assembly GCF_000299155.1). Classification (NCBI taxonomy): domain Eukaryota; kingdom Metazoa; phylum Chordata; class Mammalia; order Macroscelidea; family Macroscelididae; genus Elephantulus; species Elephantulus edwardii. The sequence goes on from NW_006399977.1 coordinate 3,480,103, forward strand.
TTTTAACATACACTCTAAATATCAAAAGGTTTTCACAGTAATTTTTTTAAACAAGTCATTTGGTAACAATAAGAACTACTAAATATTTCTTTTTTGGTTTTATATCAAGTTGTTGTGTGTTACAAAGTTGATTTCTACTTACAGTTACCATGGATTATTGAAAAACTGCCTCACAGGATTTTCCAAGCTAAAATTTTTATAAGAGCAGTTTGTCAAGTGTTTTAACCACAGAGCTATTTGGTGGGTTTGAAATGCCATCAGTTACCAGCTGAACATTTAACTCTTGTCACCAGAGACATAATCACTCAATAGATGGCTCATTCAGAGAGGAACATGGGAGGGTAATATCTAGTGCAAGGCCTAACTCAAAAGTAATTAACTTTATGAGGAACAAAATAATAAAATAAAATCGTATTCTATGACATATGTCACACACTGATTAGAAAGTAGTAAAGGAAGTAGAATTAGGTTTCAGTTAAATTAGCAAAGAAGGATCACTGAAGGTAAAGGCAAAATATAAAGACAATTTTTGGTTAGGTGAACGTCATAAAGGATTTGCAGCAAAAACAATAAAGCATTTGTTGTTACATTGAGTCAAGTTGGAACTGGCCCACAGCTAACCTCCAGTGTGTTTTCAGAGGCTGAAAACTGCATGGGAGAAGACTGCCCATCTTTCTCTCTTGGACCAACCACATGCCTTTGAGCTGGCAGAGCAATTCCTTACCCACTAGGCCACCAGAGCGCCCTAATAAAGCCATTAAACCAAAACAAATAAAGAGTTTTTCACTGGGATTAACTAGAAAAATAATTTCCAAAAGTGTATGTAATTTTGTAACTATTATATACAATTTATAGGACTTTAGTTTCTATAACAATTTAAAAAAAAATACAAAAACTCACTGCCATTGACAACAGACCAATAATGGATATGTATTAAAAAAGATATATGTCACATTAAAAGCATCAAAAAGCTGACATAATATCCAGAAACAGGAGGCAAATACTGAGAAAACTGAAACATGAGAGACTTTAAAAACAAGTCGCACTATAGCAAATTCTTAAATAATGTAATTTACTGAAATTGATTCAAGAAGAGATATAAACTCTTATCTGTCCTCTGATTATTAAAAAAAAATACTTTAGTAGTCTTTTAAACTCCAAGCCTATATGGGCTTACTAGCAAATTCTGCTACTTCTCAAGAAGAAATCATTCCAGTAGTAGTCCGTGCTTCCATGAATAACATAGGACAATCCCCAACTAATTTTATGAGATCAGCTGATACAGGACAAAAAGGGAAAATTAGATGTCAATGTTTCTTATGAACAAATAAAAAAAATAAGAAATAAATAAATATGTATATACTCAAGTTAATCAACAGAACTCTTCAATGTATAAAAAGTATGGCACAAATGATCATAATAGTATAAGTGAAAAAAAAATAATTTCATGCAATTCACCATGTTGTTGTTGTTGCCACCGAGTCAAGTATAACTCTCAGCAACCCTATGAACAAAAAATCTGAACCATGTTCTATCCTGCACCATCCTTACACTTCTTGACAAACTAAAAATAAAATGACAAACTGACAAATTAATTCCGGTTCATGATAAAATCTATTAACAAATTAGGATTAAAAGAAACTGCTGGCACTGAACTGATTCTGACTCACAACAAAACAGCTTCCCAGTGCCCAAATTTAAATGAGTATTTAGCATAAGCAATAGGACTTATGCTTTTTACCTACTTTCCTTTTGATAAGAGTAAAATACTATTACATCCTAGGAAGCACTGATGGCTTAGCGGCTACCAAGCCACAAAGACACCAGCTGCTCTGTGGTAGAAAGATGGACAATCTCTTCCTGTGCAATTTACAGCCTCTGAAAACCCACTGGAAGGTCAGCTATTAGTTACTTCTGACTCTATGGTACACAACAGGCAGAAGGTTCCTATAATCCCCAGTAAAAATTTTGGGTTCCTGGAGCAATGGAAATGAATAAGCTTCCTTGACAGAACTTTGTCTGTATTTGCACAACTCACTGGTGAAGGAATGGAGTATCACTTTCTTGGGAGAGGACACTGGGGAAGTATGCACATGATCCTATGTATGCACCTTTACCAATTCTGCTATGTGGACTTTCACAGAAAAAAGGAATTCAAATGGTCAATAAAATATTTGAAAGGCACTTAATTTCATCAGAATTCTTGGAACTAAAACTCTTATTAAAAAGCAAAACAAACCAAATCCTCAAAAAACCCAAACCTTAAGCTCTGGTACTCGACTCTCTAGGTAGTTAGGATGCTAACTCACAATGTGGTGCATCATCCATCGCTCTAGGTTTGAATCCACCACATGCTCCCTCAGGAAAAAAAAAAGGCAATCTCCTCCCATTGATAGGATTCACAGATTTACAACTTAAAAACCATCATAACACTATATAGTTATTAGATTGACAGAAAGTTTACAACTCGGATGGAATCAAGTATTGGAGAAAATGTGACAAAAGAAACAAAGACTAGTAATGGGAGTGGAAAATAATACAGTCACTTTTGAAAATATTATGAAAAATAACCTGAAAATGTGCTTACCTCTTCAATAAAGCAATTCTATAATATAGGCAGTCTCTAATTACAAATAACATCCATTCCTAGTCTTCTTTTTTAATCTTATCTTTAAATCAACTAAGTAGGTAAGTAGGAAAAGATGTATTTGCTTATTTAATCTTCCTTCCAGTGCAAGAAACTGGTAGTGTAGCATGTTAAGTGTTGTGCTGCTAACCAAACTGTCAGCAGTTCAAATCCACCATCGGCTCCATAAAAGATGGGCAATCTCCTCCCAGAGATATTTACAACCACAGAAACTCAAGAGGGTGGCTATAGCTCAGAATCTTCAACAGTAGTAGCTTTGGATTTTGGTTTTTAGGAAAAGAAGGGAGCTACAGAAGTGTCAACAAATTCACTTTTTCCAAGGAAAAAAGATGAGGCATTCGGCTTTCATCAAAGTTTCTTCTCTTAGGAATCCTAAGGGGCAGTTCTAAAAAGTACTATAAAATTGCTGTGGGTCTAAATCAATTCAACAACAGTGGGTTTGGTGGGGGCTTTTTTAAGTACAAGAAAATATCAAAGTCTTTTCAATGAATAAAACCGTACAAAATGAAAGTGATTTAAAATGTTTTAAGTAGTGGTTAGTTAAATCATTTTCAAGTGAAGGCAAATTTACATGACATTAAAGGGCAACCCAGGAATGTCTACACAACTGGCTCTTTCACCCCCTTCTTCTTTATTCCTTTCTTTGTTACTACTGGAAAATCCAAAAACCCGAAAGAACAGAGGATTTGTGTAGTATTGTGATATGGAAAAAAACTACTAAGCAATTCTTCATTTCTTAATATTTGAACAGAACTTAAAAAAAAACATTGATTAGTTGTGAACAGTCTCCCTGTGTCTAATCTTCCACTCTTGACCCTAAAATCCATTTTCTACACAAAAGAGAGATTTTTTTTTTTAAAAAAGCAGATGTCCTCCAAATCAACTTTCCACATTCACTTATTCTCACATCTTACCTGTTTCTGTAGGTCCATGTTTCACATTCTCCTCATTCACTAGACCTTAAAGCTTTATTTAAACATGCCATGTTTGTTCCTTATTAAGGGACATTATTTTTGCTTGTCTCTACCTAGAATCTAAAAAAAATTCCACTGCCATCAAGCCAATGCCAACTCACAATCACCCTTCAATAGGTTTCCAAGGCTGGAAATCGTTAGAGGAGGCAACTGCCTATATTTGTTCCATGGAGAGGCAAGAGGATTTGACCTGCTGACCTTTTAGTTAGCAGTGCAGGCAGTTCTCCTTAAAATGTTTGTTTGGATGATTTTCTCTTTTCTTTTTCCTGTTTAAATGCTCTTTCTTTAAGAAGTTTCTCCTATCAAAGTGGTACCATGGAACAGCTCTCCTCCCTCAACATACATCATTTTCATTCTCTTTTCACCAAAGACTTCTTTATTTTATGTATGCATTTTAAAATTCTGTCTAAATTTGCTCCTCTACTCATCTCTTCTTATCTCTTCAATTATAGTAAGATCATCATGAAGGGAAGGAGTGTATTTTGTTTACTGGTTTGTCCTAAATAGAATAGCACTGGATTATGGTAGCCACTTAATTTGGTGAATAAAGAATAAACCAAATAGAATTAATTATAACTGACAGGAATTAGCAAAAATACTTACATGTTTATTTCCTACTGGTCTTTTCAAAAAAGTGTCTCTAGAAATATAGTCTGCTGTTCTTGCCACATCTTCTAAAAATCGGTAATCTGAAAGTTGCCAAATAGAAATATAAATGACTGAGCTAAGCCAGGGGGCAGGAAACATCAACTTGCTATGTATAAAGGGCTTACCACTTAGAAGATTCATTTCAGTAAATTGTTGTATTGAAACAAATGCAGTTTTATCTCGAACTCCATTACATGTCAGTTCTGTTTTATGTTTCTTCACACAGGGCAAACTGAAGAGACAAAGAGGAAGCACTTTTACATCATGTGCTGAGAAAGGTCCACAGAAGTAAAAAAAAAAAAAAAATAGGAAGTTACATATATACCTGCAGGAATATCGCATACAACGTGGACATCTATACTTTGCTTCTTCTGTACCACAAGTTTCACACCTACAAAAGACCACATGCATTTCAGAATTTACCAAACATTAATTCTAATTATTTGCTTAAAAACTTTGCATGATGAATATTACCAAATATTAATTCTAATTATTTACTTAAAAACTTTGCATGATGAATCAATTACCTGTCACATTCAATTTATACACATGTAGTCACAATGAATAAAGTCTATACAAAGATAAATCTGGCAAAACACGCAGGACCTGTGAAACATTGTGCGAAAACAATTTCCAGAGACAAGTACACATTTATCATGCTGTTAATATATAATTTAAGGTAATACCTATTGGGTTGTTTTAAATCTTTTTTTTTTTTTTCATTTCTTCCACTATATACAGAGAAGGAAACTACTGGTATTTTAACTTTTTGAGCTTCTGTGTTCTACACAGTAATATTCTGAAGTATTTAATCACTTTAGTTCCCTATTTTGTCACATAATCTCAAATCACAAGGAAATAAAGACTAAATCGAAAGTATTATTTACAGTATTCACACAGAAAGAAGACTGCTGAGTTCATAGCCATTTTTGCCAAATATTTAACTTAATCATATTTAGAACTGTTGATTTTATTAGATCTTTACTCATCTCAACTTTCTGAAATACCAAGCTAAGCACATATTAAGAAGTAAGAGTATGTTTCACATATCGTCCAGTTCCCAGACTATCATTTCCTACTCTGATCATTAATCATGGACCTTTCTATCAACCTCACTTGTTCTACAGATCTTGTCATCTAACATCATTCATCATGGCTCTGTTCTATTTCTGTAATTCTTGCTCCAGGATCCCAAACTTTCACCTTTTTCATAATTTCATTCATTCACTATAGAAGACAGATAATTTCACAGCTTTAGTTTCCTAATTAGGTTTCTAACGTACCTTGACATGGCCAGCTTCCGCTTGCAGCTCACTGGGGCACTGACCTCAGGCTCTTCTTTCACCCCTGCATCATCCATCACTTCTTTTTTCAGGATATCATTCTCTTCTTTTATACTGACTCCATTCATGCTTTCCTCTTGTTTTATGTTCTGGTCAGCCAATGTCTCTTCTTGTTTTATCTCTAGTTTTACTTTCTCTTCCTTCACTTCGAGCCAGTCCATAACCTCGACCGTCACCTTTATTTTCTCTTCCTTTACCTCCGGTTCATCCATCAGTTCTAGTTTCATCACATTAACATCCATCTCCTGTTTCAACCCCAAAACGCCAGTTTTTTCATCTTTCACCTCCGGTCCATCCTCCAACTCTTGCTTCATCCCCTGTGCATCCAACTTACATTCTTCTGTTTCTGACCAGTCTGCAACTTCTTGCTTTACAACCTTTAGATCCACTTTCATGTCCTCTGCCCCGTACCCATTTGCTTCTCCTCCAACCTTTTTTTCCTCTTTTCCGGTCAGTCCATTCCCTCCACCCCAGTTCTCCGCCATCCCGGCTAAGATTCTGGCTCCTCCACTTAGAGGCGCCCCCTCAGCACCACTCTCCCTCCCAACGTCCCTTAGTTTTCAAAAGCAAACTCTAGCAACTCACGGCCCCTGATTACGGCTGCCACTCCGTCCAGAATACGGCTGCTTCAACGTTAGGAATGAATTACTTTAACAAGATTGAGGACGACCCACGTATAGATCCAGAACATACACACTATACACGAGCACCGAATTTACCGCAAAGCAACACTCCCGAACCACGCCCTTTCACGACTCATAGAGCCCTTTACGACTTGGAGGAAGTCCCGCCCGGCTTCTCTGAACCAGTGTGGGCCACGCCCACTCTGACTTCCGCCTACCTGGGCGGGCGGGGGCGGGGCGCAGCCTCGTGCTATACTTGAGGTTGTCGGAGTCTAGACCTTTACAGACCACCGCACCACATCTGGTTTTACGTGACTGAGGGAAAGAGGGAAGGGCAAAGAGAAAACAGTGAAGCCTTCAGTCCTCAAACAGGACATCTTATTGCAATCTGCAGTAACGATTAAGTGTAATCTGAAAAAATGGAAGATTCACCTGCTGTTACTTTTCTTAAAGCTTCACTTACACACTGTTGATTTTAGCTGTCATGTCATTTTAGTCACCTCACTCAGGGCGACATCATAGCTAAGTGACTCATTCACAACAAAAGGCGAACATCATCCCCATGATGATTTATAAACTACAGTAATGATGGTACGAATCTCCAGCCGCAAAGCGGGAAATAGGAGGCGACTCTTCCATGAAAGGATATTCCAGAGGCCTCTGGGCACAGGGAAAAGATTTCTACTGAAATGCTGGATGTGGTCCAGAGATCCCATAAGAGAGAAACTTGTTCCAAGAATTAGAAAGTAAGAAAAACCTCTCCCCATACCTACTTAATCTATATGCTAAGAAGGTAATTTCAGAAGCTGAACTTTATGAATAATGTACCATCAGATTTGGATAAAGTTGTTAGTTGCCATTGATTCAAGTACAACTCATCCTGAAACAACAGATCTGAATTTTGTCTTATCGTGGCCATCCTCATCATCTCTGACACATTGAGCCCATTGCTACAGTCACTGTATCAATCCATCTTGTTGTGACCCATAGCAGCTCTGAACCCTATTCTGTCCTGAACCAGTCTCACTGACTCTGACACACCAACCCCCACTGCCCCAGTTACTATATCAATCCATCTCATCCCAGTCTTTCTCTCTTGTGCTGTCCCCCCAGCCTTCCAAGCATGATGTCCTTCTCCAAGGACCAGTCTCTCCTGGTCATGTGCCCAAAGTATGTGAGACAGAGTGTAAAAATCCCAGTCTCCACAGAGATACTTGGTTTCACCCTCTCTAAGAAGAACTATTTATTTCCTTGGCAGTCCATGGTATGTTCAAGACCCTTCTCCAGCACAATTCAAAGCCATTGATTCTTCTTCTGTCATCCTTTGTCATTGTCCAGCTCTCTGACGCATAGCAAGTAATTGCAAAGACCATGGCCTGGATTAGGTGCATCTTAGTCTCCAGACTGACATCATAGCTTTTCAGTACTCTGGAGAGGTCCCTGCCAGCAAATTTTCCCAATACAATTTGTCTTTTGATTTCTTAACTTTTGGTACTAAGTGTCGATTGTGGAGCCAAGTAAACTGTAACTGTTAACAGCCCCTATCTCCATCTATCTATCTATCTATCTATCTATCTATCTATCTATCTATCTATCTATCTATCTATCTACCATGTTGCTGCCAATTGGCCCAGTGGTGAAAATCTTTGTTGTCTTGATGTTAAGCTTCAATCCATAATAAAGACTACAGTCCTTGACCTTCTGCAGCAAGTGCTTCAGGTCCTCTTCAATTTCAGCAAGCAAGGCTGTGTCATCTGCATAACTTAGGTTGTTGATGACTTTTCCTCAAATCCTGATGACACATTCCTCCTCATAAAGCCCTGCTTCCTGAATGACCTGTTCTGCATATAGATTGAAACGGTCTGGAGACAGGATGTATCCCTCCCTGTAACACTCCTTTCCTGATTCTGAACCATGCAGTGTTTCCCTGCTCTGTTAGGTTTCTCATAAGCACTATCAAGTGTTCTGGGATTCCCATTTTCCTCAAAGTTAACCACAATTGGTTGTGATCCACACAATCAAATCCCTTTGCATAGTCAATGGAACATAGACATTCCTCTGATACTCTTTGCTTTCTGCCAAGATCCATCTAACATTGGCAATATAACATCAACAATATGTGTTATGCAGATGACATATTCTTACTTGCTGAAAATGAAGAGGACATAGAAGACTTGCTGCAGACAATTACGACTAAACCCTTTAATATGGATTACATTTCAATATCAGAAAAATAAAAATATTTAACACTAGGCCAAAGGCAATGTCATGATAGATGGAGATAAGATTGAAATTTTCAATGATTTTATCTTACTTGAATTGACAATCAACACCATGGGTACCAGCAGTAAAGACATCTTCCATTTCCTCCTCTTTGGCTCTGGTTATTGGTGCATATATTTGAATGATAGTGGTATTAACAGTTCTTTCTTGTATGCATATGGATATTATTCTACTGCTCACAGCATTGTATTTCAAAATGGATCAAGAAATGATATTTGTAATTATAGCCATATTTCAAGTTGTCTAGGACAGCTTTGAAGTGCTAAGAGCAAAAATTTCTCTCTAAAGACTGTCATGAATTGAATTTTGTCTTCCCAAGATGCATGCCTTTAATATAGATGCTATATAATGATCCTGTCTATAATTTGGAAGTTATATAATGATCCTGCATGATCTGATAAACCAATAGCCAAATTGTGGGTGGAATACAACACTTCTAATCCAATCCCAAACTTAATCATAAATATGTAGAGTTCTAATACCAAATCTAATTGGAAGTAAGTGAAGTTTCAATAGGGTGTGGCTGGTAAGTGAGTACAGATGGGAGGATCCTTAATACCACCAAAAATAATCACAAGATTATTGTTGTTATGTACTAGAAAACATTTTTTAAATTTTTTAAAAGTTGTTTTTATTTTAATAATTTTGATGAACAGTTACAGAGATTTTGGATTTCCATTCATTCATTGCTGCAATTCTCTCCCACCCATCCCCCCGCCCCAGTTCGCTCCTCTCTTTGAAAAGTAAAACTCCCTCCCTGGTACACAATCCCCCCTCACCCCTCCCACCACCCTATGTGCATTCCACTATGCAACCTTAATTGTGGACTCTTAGATAACCATAATACCCTATCATACATCGCTTTTAAATTATTCACTCCGTCATCTGTTTCAGTGCAGTATACACAATTTATCCAGTTTTTCTCAGTCTTACCCCCACCCTGATTTCAGTCCCATTTTGCAGCAGTGATATCATGCAGTATTTGTCCTTTTGCTACTGAGATATTTCACTCAGCATAATGTCCTCCAGGCTTACCCATTTTGAATAATATTGCATGAGTTCCTTGTTTTTCAATACAGCAGAGTATTCCATTGTGTGAATATACCACAGCTTCTCTATCCATTTGTTCGTTGATGGGCACCTGGGTTGTTTCCAACTCCTTGCTATTGTGAATAAAGCTGTGATAAACATGGGTGTGCATACATCTGCTTGGATGTCAGTTTTGGTCTCTTTGGGATATATTCCCAGTAGTGGAATTGCTGGCTCAAATGGTATCTCTAATTGCAACTTTTTGAGAAAGCGCCATATGGCCTTCCACAGTGGTTGCACCATTTTACATTACCACCAACAGTGAATAAGGGTTCCAGTTTCTCCACAACCTCGCCAGCTTTTGTTGCTGTTGTGTTAAATTTTGCTATTCTGTCTGGGGTGAGATGATATCTCATAGTTGTAGCAACATTTTTTTTACATTGACTAATAAGCATGTCCCCTCCTTTTTTAGTTTGCTTGTTAAAATATATCAACTGGTATTCCATCAATTCTTTGGGCTTCTTTTATTATCAATACCTTCAGTGCAGCTCAAACTTCTTCCTTACTACCATGGATTTCTGATAATGAAATGGTTCAGTATTCACCAGTTATTTATACAATCTTCCTTCCATGTTCCTGCATCCCCTCCATTGGTTTGCTCATTCAATGCTTCAGTATTATAATTGGAGGCTTCTTCAGTTTTTAGCTTGAGAAATGCTGTGTGATCTTTCTTTTGGTTTTCTAACTCTGACTTTTGACACATTTTATTAATAATATACTTCATCTTCTCAAACTGCTTTTTGAAATTTTCTCCTTATCTCTCTTCCTTCAGCATTTCTTTTGGTTTGACCACTCTGTTCTAGTGAAAGTTTCAGTCTCTTCTGATATCCATTTTAGTCTTTTCTTTCTTTCCTGTCTTTGCAATAACCTTTTGTTTTCCTCATGGATGATATCCTTGATGTCATCTCACAGCTCATCTGGTCTTTGGCCATTAATTCGTTCAATGCATCAGATCACATTGTTGTTGTTATGTGCCGTCGAGTTGCCTGCGACTCATAGAGACCTTATGTACAACAGTTCTAAACTTAGCTCTGTCCTGTGCCAATCTCATTGTCTCCGACACACTTATCCTGATTGCCCCAGTCACCGAATCTATCCAACTCCCAGAGGGCCTTCCCCTCCCACCTTCCCAAGCATGATGTCCTTCTCCAAGGACCAGTCCCTGTCAGACAAAGCCTCAGAATCCTTGCCTCCAAGGAGCAGCCTGGTTTCACCCTCTCCAGGATGAATCCGTTTGTTTCTTAGCAGTCCATGGTACCCTCAGCACTCTTCTCCAACACCAAAGCTCAAAAGCATCAATTCTTCTATCCTCCCTGGTC
>NW_006399977.1:3493283-3531069 GCF_000299155.1 Elephantulus edwardii
ATACCTCACTCAGCATAATGTCCTCCAGGAGCCAATCTTATTGTATAACACATCTGCTCTCCTTACCCCAGTAACTGTGGCAATTCATCTCATCCAGGAACTTCCTCTCTGACTCTATCCTCTACCCTTCCAAGCATGATATCCTTCTCCAAGGACTGGTCCTTCTTGGCAATACACCCACAATATGTCAGATGAAGTCTTAAAATTCTTGCCTCCAAAGGAGCAGCTTGGTTTCACCCTCTCCAAGACATATCTGTTAGTTCTCTTGTCAGTCCATGGTGTGTTCAATACTCTTCTTCAGCACCACAACTCAAAGGAATCAATTTTTCTTCCATCTTTGGTTATTGTTCAGCTCTCTGATGTATAGCAAGTAATTACACGTAAACTTATGGCCTAAGAATTAGGCAAGGATATTACGTTTTCATAATTTAGTAATTTAGTCAATAATGTTTATCTTCTCAGTCTTTTTTCCCCCTAATCTGATTTTCTTTGCAATTACAAATCAGGTCATGTAAGATACCTTAAAACTATCCAAAGGTCAATTCTTGCTCTTATGATAAAGAATTGAACTTGTTCAATGTTCTTGAAAAAAAAACCCACTACTTTTCATGTAGTTAACATGATAAGAAACATCATGATAGGTGAATATAAGATTGAAACTGTCAATGATTTTATCTTACTTGGATCCACCATCAATACACTTGGTACAAGCAGTCAGGAGATGTAATGCACTGGGAAAGTCTGCAGTTAGGGACCTCTCCAAATTATTGGAACAATGATGTTTTCGGACTTACATATGCTTAATTTAGGCCATGGTCTTTTTAATCACTTCCAGATCCTGAGAGCTGGGCAATAAGTACGGATGAGAGAGGAGAATTTATGCCTTTGAATTGTGCTGCTAGAGAAGAGTACTGCATATCCCGTAAAGTGTCAAAAGCATATATATTGAAGACGATGCAGCCAGACTGCTCCTTGGAGGGAAAGATGATAAAACTTCATCTCACATACTGTGGGCATGTTGCTTGGAGATGCTATTTATTAGAGAGACACATAATGCCACGGAAGGTGGAGGGATGGTGAAAGAGAGGAATGCCCTCAACCAGATGGATTGACACAGTGACTGCAACAATGGGCTTCAGTGTGTCAGAAATTGTGAGGGTGTCAAAGATGAAATAAGGTTCAGATCGATTGCTCATAATGCCACGGAGTCACACTCAATTCAACAGCACCTAACAACAACAACAACCTTCATGTAAAAACCATCCCATGGTGACCCTACAGCACCAGGTCTCTAAGGCTGTACATCTCTGTAGGTGGAGACTGCCTGCACTTGCTTATGTGGAGTTCCTGCTGACTTTTGGTCAGCCGGTCTTCCTGTAATGCACTGTACCACCAAAGCTCCCTCAAATAGGGTCCATGTCAGCTGTCCAACTCTATCTGAATTAATCACCCTTTAGATGACATTCCAAGCACCATTTCCCTAGAGGAGCCACACCTCTCGTAAGCACCAGCCTAGGTGGTGGAGTGGGTTTTGTATGCATGTGTCTTTCATCCAGAACACAAATTTTAACTTATAATCATATATTTATTTATTTAGTAAAATCTGTGAAAATCAGCACCTATGTAAAACAGAAACCCCTCAGAGAAGGAAAACTCAAATACTATTTTGTCCTAAAACATGTAAAAGAAAAGCAGTTCTTGTAAAGAATGGTTGGCTGCCCCCTATCAAAAGTGGGAAATGCAAAACTGGAAAAACAATCCTGTTGTGTTCTGACTCTGATGGGTTTCACGGTATTTGGTTAACAGTTTCTCCCACTAGACAATAAGCTCATGAAACATAACAATGACAATGGAAGGAGAAAAGTCTGTAAGTGATCAGAAGCCAGGTTATCAGTGGTTCTAAAGTCATGCAGAGTAGATTGTATTTCTTCATACTGCAAGTAAGAGAGAGTCAGTTGATTTCTTGGGCTCTGGCTACATGGCTGGAGCACAGAAGTAAGTGGTCTTAGAAGATTCACAAGTCAATATGTTGTTGTTGTTATGTGCCGTCGAGTCGCCTGTGATTCATAGCAACCCTATGTAAAACAACTCTAAACCCTGGTCTATCCCTTGACAATCTTATTGTATCCGACACGCCTACATGCATTACTCATGTGATGGAATCAATCCATCTCATTTAGGGTCTTCCTCTTCTGCATTGTCCCTCCAGCCTCCCAAGAATGACATTCCTCTCAAAAAAATGATCCTGCCTTGAAACATGCCGAAAGTATGTCAGACAGAACTTAAGAATCCTTGCCTCCAAGGAGCAGCCTAGCTTCACCCTTTCCAGGATGAACTTGTTTGTTCTCCTAGCAGACTATCGTATATTAACTCTTCTCCAGCATCGCAGCTCAAAAGCATTAACTCTCAATCATCCTTAGTCATTATCCAGCTTTCTGATACATAGCAAGTAATTGCAAAGACTATAACCTGGATCAAGTGCACCTTAGTCTCCAGACTGACATCGTTGCTCTTCAGTACTTTGAAGAGGTTTCTGACAGCAGGTTTTCCCAATACAATTCATCTTTTAATTTTCTGGCTGCTGGTACCAAGAGTGTTGACGGTAGAGCCAAGCAAACTGAAGCTATCAACAATCTCAATCTCTTCATCATCCATCATGATGGTACCAATTGGCTCAGTGGTAAGAATCTTTTTTTTCTTGATGTTGAGCTTCAATCCATATTGAAGGCTGCAGTCCTTGATCTTCTGCAGTAAATGCTTCAGGTCCTACTCAGTTTCAGCAAGCAGGGTTGTGTCATCTGCATAACACAGATTGTTGATAAGTCTACCTCCAATTTTGATGCTACAGTTCTCATACAGCCCAGCCTCCCAGATAATCTTTTCCACATATAGATTGAATAGATATGAAGATAGGACGCATCTGTGATGGGCAAACTTTCCAATTTTGAACCATGCAGTGTTATCTTGCTCAGTTCTGATGACTGCCTCTTGGTCCAAGTATAGGTTTCGTAAAAGTACAATCAACTCTTCTGGGATTCCCATTCTCAGAGTGAGCCACACTGTGTTGTGATCCTCACAGTCAAATACTGTTGCATAGTCAATGAAACATAGATAGGCATTCCTCTGGTACTCTCTGCTTTCTGCCAAGATCCATCTGATATTAGTTATAATATCCCTAGGGCCACAGACTCTTCCAAATCCAGCCTGCACTTCAGACAGTTCTCTGTTGCTGTGCTAGTCCAGTCGTTTTTGGATAATTTTCAACAGAATCTTGCTTGAATGTGATATCAATGATACTGTTCAATAATTTCCACACTCAGTCAGATCACCTTTCTTTAAAATGGGAGCAAATATAGATCTCTTCCAGTCAGTAGGCCAGGCAGTTGTCCTCCAGATTTCTTGGCACAACTTGGTGAACACATCCAGGGCAGCATCTGTTTGTTGAAATATGTCAGTCAGTATGCCATAAATTCCTGGGGCCTTATTATTTGCCAATTCTTTCAGAGCAGCTTGAACTTCTTCTTTTATCACCACAGTCTATTGCTTATATGTTGTTTCATGAAATTCTTTTGTGTATGCCAATTCCTTTAGGTACAATGACTCTGTAAACTCTTTCCATCTTCTTTTAATGTGTCATGGATCATTTAATATTCTACCTGAAGGATCTTAAAGTATTGCAACTCGAGGTTTGAATTTGTTCTTCAGTTCCTTCAGCTTAAGAAATACTGAGTGAATTCGGTCCTTTTGATTTTCTGACTCCAGGTCCTTGCACATTTCATTGTAATACTCTACTTTGTCTTCCCGCACTGCCCTCTGGAATCTTCTGCTCAACTCCTTTCTATATTGATTTCTTCCCTTTCCTTTGGCTTCTCAGCACTCCAGTGCAATATTTAGTTTCTTCTGACATCCATCTTGGTTTTTTCTTCCTCCTCTGTCTTTGTAATGACCTTTTGCATTTTTTTAACTTCTAATTTTTATTTGAAAGCTTGCAGAGCAAATTGATTTTCTGCTCATCCATACACATTTTATTTGGTGACATTAATTGCCATTTCCACAATGTTTTAGCACTCATCCCACTTCCATCTGTATTTCCTGTTTTCATTAATCTTTCTTTCCTATCCCTTCTGACATTCTGTGCTTTCAAACTTTCATTGTTGTTGTGCCAGAACCAACTCAAGGCTGACCTAAGGGTAGGTTTTCAGACATGGTATTTCACATGTGGAAAACTGCCTCTGTCTCATGGAACCACTGCTGCAACTCTTTATTAGTGCCACTCCTTATAGACCTAAAACTAATGGTGGTAGGGTTGAAACACAATCCAAGTTTTCTCCATCTAAGCCCAGTATTAATTTTGCTACTGAATTTTGCATGTGCAATTTCACACAATACATTACAAGAAAAAGTTGTGAGGTTTACCTTATATTTACTGCTAGTCCTTTGAGAAGGACATCAAACTTGGAAGGGTAGAGGCACAGTGCAGGAGAGGAAAACCGTGGATGAGATATAGTAACTGGGGCAATGGATAATAAGCAACAATCCCTTATTCTGTTTGAAATAATTCCTCTTAGTCCACATTCAGTTCCACATGGGCATATTGTTGTTGTTGGGTGTCCCTGAGTCAAGTATGACTCGTAGAAACACTGTGCACAACTGATCTGAGTCCTGCCTCATCTTTTGACATCTTCACAATCACTGACACACTTGAGCCCATTGCCAAAGTCACTGTGTCAATCTACCTGGTTGAGGGTCTTCCTCTCTTCCACTGTCCCTCCACCTTTCCAAGCATGACGTCCCTTTCAAAGAAATAGCCTCTCCGAGCAACATACCTCAAGTATGTAAGATGAATCTCTATCTTCTTTGCTTCCAAGGAGCAGTATGGCTGCACCTTCTTCAAGATATATCTTTTTGTTTTCTTTTGGTTTCCATGGAATATTCAGTATTCTTCTCCAACACCACAGTTCAAAGACATCATTCTTCTGTCATCCTTACTTATTGTCCAGCTCTCAGCAGTATAGCACATGACTGAAAATACCATGATATGAATCAGATGCACCTTAGTCCTCAAACTAACATCACTGTTCCTCAATAATTTGGAGAGGTCCCTTACTGGAGATTTTCCCAGTGCAGTGTATCACCTGACTGCTAATACCAAGTGCATTGATTATGGATCAAAGTAAAATGAGCAAAGTTAAGTGTTTTGGAAATTCCAATCTCCTCAATGTAATCCAAAATTTGTTATGACCAGACAGAGGCCAACACCTTTGCACAGTCAATAAACAATAATTTTTCTCTCTGTTTTCAGCTAAAATGCATCTGCTATCTGTGCAATGATATCCTTTTTCCATGCCCTCTTCTCAATCCAACTTGAATTTCTGGCTGTTCCCTGTAGATACACTACTGTAACAATTTTTAAATTACCTTTCATAATTTTTATTATATGCAATATTACTAATATTGCTCTAAAGTAGCCTATTCTTTTAAACCATCTTTCTCTGGAATGGGCACAGATATGTATTTCTTCTAGCTGCCGGCTATGTAGCTAACTGTCCAATTTCTTAATATAAGCAAACGAGTACTTTGAGTATTACATCAGTTTGTTGAAACATGTCAATTAGATTCTGATAATTCCTAAAACTTTGTTTTTTCTCCAGTTAATTCAGCATAATTTGGACATCTTTCTTTAATACTGATTATATAATAACTCTTGAAATGGTTGACTGCTAGCCAATTCCTTGGATACAGTGACAGTGTACTCCATTCATTTTCTTTTGATGTTTCTGTGTCATTCTATACTACATCAGACAATCCCCAGGGTTTGGATTTTTTTCCTTCATTAATCTCAGTTTGAGAAATACTAAGCATGTACCAAAGGAATGTCTATCTGTGTTTGACTATGCAAAGACATTTGACTGTGGATCACAACAGATTGCAGTTAACTCTTAGAAGAATGGGAATTCCAGAACACTTGATTGTGCTTATGCGAAACCTATGCTTGGACCAGGAAGCAGTCATCAAAACACAGCAAGGAAACACTGCATGGTCCAAAATTGGGAAGGGTGTATGCCAGGGATGTGTCATATCTCCATAGCTTTTCAATTTGTATGCACAACATACTATCTGGGAGTGTGGGCTTTGTGAGGAGAAATGGTGTCATTAGGAGTGGAGGAAGACTCAGAAACAACCTGTGTTACACAGATGACACAATCCTGCTTGCTAAAACTGAGGAGGATCTGAAACACTTGTTGCAGAAGGTCAAGGACCGCAGCCTTCAATATAGATTAAAAATCAACATCAAGAAAAGAAAGATTCTCACCACTGGGCCAATTGGCAGCATCATGATGGATGGTGAAGAAATTGAGATTGTTAACAGCTTTGGTTTGCTTGGGTCCACAGTCAACACTCTTGCTACCAGCAGCCAGGAAATCAAAAGAAAAATTGCTTTGGGAAAATCTGCTGTCAGGGACCTCTCCAGAATGCTGAAGAGCAACAATATCAATCTGGAGACCAAGATGCACCGGATCCAGGCCATAGTCTTCACAATTACCTGCTATGCGTCAGAAGCTGGACAATGACAAAGGATGACAGAAGGAGAATTAGTTCTTTTGAGGTGTGGTGCTGGAGAAGAGTATTGAATATACTGTAGACTGCTAGGAGAACTAACAGGTTCTTCCTAAAGAGGGTGAAACCAGGCTGCTCCTTGAAGGCAAGGATTCTGAAGCTTTGTCTGACATAATTTGGACATGTTGCAAGGAGTGACTGGTCCTTAGAGAGGCACATCATGTTTGGGAGAGTGGAAGGACAGTGAAAGAGAGGAAGACCCTCTATGAGATGGATGCATTGATTCAGTGCCTAGGGTAATGGGGGTAGGTGTATCAGAGACAATAGGGTTGGCACAAGATAGAACAGGGTTCAGAGTTGTTGTACATAGGGTCACTATGAGTCACAAGCGACTCGATGGCACATAACAATAAGAAGAATCATATTCTTTTCTCTAGGTTATTCAGTGCTGGGCATTTGAATATTTCATTATGGTACATTGTTTTCTAGCAGCACCCTTTGAAATATTTTTGTAAATCTCTTTGACTTGATTATTTCTTCCTTATGTTCTGCTTCCTAGAACAAATTTTACAATCTATTCTGATGGTCATTGTTCAGCAGATGGGACTTGCCAGATGAACTGGGTGTCCTGCTGCCAAAGGGCCAAATGTTAATTGATTTGGGATGAACATTCTTTTAAGTGGTACTGCAGTGATATATTTGCTCTACTGAAGTAACTTAGAGTTACTGTGATGATGAACAACTGTGTCATAGGTGTGTCAAACACCATAATTAGCTACCCATCATGGGCAGTGTTTGGTGGAGCTCCAGATTGATTCAGGTTTGGAAGCAGGAGTGGCATCCACTTCCTAAACCACATGCCTCTGGAAACTCTATGAACCTGGAGAAAAAACCGGTAGTTATAGAAAGGCTTCAGGCCTTTGGTTCACTAGGGTCACCATGAGTTGTGCTCGATTCGATGGTGATCAACAACAACAATTTATCTTTGGATTTCTTGATTCCTAGTACTTATGGTGTTGATTGTAGACCCAAGAAATATGAAATTATTGACAACTTTTTTCTCCATCTATTATGATGTTGCCTATTGTTCTAGTTAGTGGTAAGGAACTTTGCTCTCTCGATGTAGAGATGAAATTCATATTGCAGACTATAGTCTACCTCTACCAGGAAATCTGGAAGAAAGCTACCTGGTCACTTGACTGGAAGAGATTAATATTTAATTCCACTCCCAAGAATGGTGATCTAACAGAATATGGGAAATTTTAAACAATATAATTAATATCACATTCAAGAAAAATATTGTTGAAGATCATCCAAAAATGGCTTAGAACAGTACATTGACAGACACCTGTCAGAAGTACAAATGTGGTTTGAAAGTTATGGAGAAAGGATACAACCTTGATGCACACCTTTTGGCTGAAAGTAAATAACGGAAAGATGTTTACTTTTGTTTTATTCATTGTTGTTGTTGTTGATTGCCTTTGTGTCAAGCATGACTCATAGTGACCCTATGAACAAAAGGCCTGAAGCCACTCTACACTATCAACAGTTATCAATGTTAATAGAGTTTCTGGAGGCTTGTTGTTTAGGAAGTGGATGCTTCTCCTGCTTACAGACCTGTGTTGGTATATTATTGTTGTTATACATTGTTGTATATTATTGTTGCCTGTGGTGTATAGTGACCCTATGTTCAGCAGCTCTGAACCCTTCCCTACCCTGAGCCAGTTTCACTAATTCAGACACACCAACCCCTACTGCCCCAGTTACTGTATCAATACATCTCAACTGGGTTCTCCTCCTTCTACGCTGTCTGTCGACCCTTCTGACCATGATGTCCTTCTCTAAGGGCCGATCTCTCCTGGCCACATGCCCAAAGTGAGGTGGAGCTTCAAAATCCTAGCCTTTAAGGAGAGACTTGGTTTCACCCTCTCCAAGACAGACAGATTTCTTTTCTTGGCAGTCCATGGTATGTTCAAAATTCTTCTCCAGCACCACAATTTGAAGGCCTCTATTTTTCTCTGTCATTGTTTGTCATTGTCCAACTCTCTGAAGCATAACAAGTAATTGAAAAGACTATGGCCTGGATTAGGTGTGCCTTTGTATTTAGACTGATATCATGGCTCTTCAGCACTCTGACAGTAGAATTTCCCAATGCCATTCGTCTTTTGATTTCCTGACTGCTGATGTTAAGAGTGTTGATTGTGGATCTGAGCAAGCTGTAATTGCTAACAACCTCAATCTCTTCTCCAGCTAATATAGTGCTGCCAGTTGGTCCAATGATGAAAATCTTTGTCTTCCTGATGTTGAACTTCAATCCATATTGAAGACTATAGTCTTTGACCTTTTGCAGCAAGTACTTTATTCATCATGCAAAGGTATTTGTCTGCGTGGATCATAATGAACTATGGATAACATGAAAAAGAAAAATTCTTTAACACTTAATTGTTTTCATGTGAAACTTACAGACAGACCAAAAAAAAGTTGTCCAAAATGTGATGGGAAATGAAAAATTATTAAGGATAAAGGATGGAATCAATTGATTGATGTTCTCAACATTGTTCTAGTGGCTGGCAGCATGATATTTATTCTGGAACAATGTGTCTGCCAGTCTAGGAAAGATTTATGATCGAGGTGCCCAGAGAGTTCATCTATTTATGCTTTTCTGAAATATGGCTAAGGTCCTACTACCTCTCTGACCTATGAGATATCAAGGGGTTGGACACCAATTCAGGAGGTTGGGCACCCATCTGGGAACAGAGTTTTTGTCAGAATAACAAAGAGCCTAAACAGTCTGCCTGGATACAGTGTCTTTTCCAGTTCAGATATGTGCAGGAAGGATACCAGTAAAAAAATGACTAGCATGAAGAGAGAGTCATATCGAAACTGAGACGTCCAAGGATGATGCCCTCCATGGTGTAACCACTACTCCAAACATGGCAATAGTGTGTCCCTGGTGAGGCATTTCCACATGCTCTACTAAGAGTCAGAAGTGGTGGCCCTACAAATTTGTGAATTGGATGAAGGTTAGGCAGAGCAGAGTTTGCTAGTTCTCAGAGTGAATGTCCAAATGGAGAGCCAGTGTGTGTATGCTTGACCTCAGTCAGAACTGAGACAGAACCTGAAGGACACTGCCAGCCAGCTTCTGGATGGTGGTGATGGGAAAGAAAGTCGCTCCTTTGACACCTGAGAGGGGGTAAGGAGTATCTTTCCTATCAGAAGACAGTGACTAGTGCGGATACAAAAGCCATGCAAGTTTCTGTGGCATCTAGAAAGTGGTTCAAAAAGGCAGAGCATGATATTTCCAGTTTTGTGCTCCAATATCTTATTCAATGTTTTCATTCGTTTACTCCTTCAATTAGAGTTTGAATTCCTTTATTTATCTCTTCCTTTAAGCTTAGGATTCCAGAATTATCATCTATGCCTGTTACATTTGTTTCCAGTAGTCTTAGTAGAAAAATTTCTGGGTTTCCATCCTTTTAGTCTGCTATCTTACCTGGAATTCTCAGAACATTCTTAACAAGACTGCTTATGATTGTTGTTGTGTGCCACCAAGTCGCTTGTGATTCATAGTGACTCTATGTACTACAGCACTGAACTCTGCTCTATCTTGAGCCAATTTTATTGTCTCTGACACACCTACTCCTATTACCCTAGTCCCTGAGTCAATCCATCTCATCCAGGGTCTTCCTCTCTTGCACTGTCCCTCCACCCTTCCAAGCATGATACCCCTCTCCAAGAACTGGTCTTTCCTTGCAATATGCCCAAAGTATGTCAGACATAGCTTAAAAATCCATGCCTCCAAGGAGAAACTTGGTTTTCTCCAGAATGGACCTGTTTGATCTCTTAGCAGTCCATTATATATTCTGTTCTCTTCTCCAGCACCATAACTCAAAGGTACCAATTCTTTTCTCATCATGTTTAGTCATTGTCCAGCTCTTTGATGCATAGCAAGTAACTGTGAAGACCACAGCCTGGATCAGGCATATCTTAGTCTCTAGACTGACATCATTACTCTTCACTGCTCTGGAGAAGTCCTTGACAACAAATGTCCCAAATGCAATTCGTCTTTTGATTTCCTGGCTGCTGGAACCAAGAGTGTTGATTGCGGAGCCACACAAACTGAAGCTGTCAACAATCTCATTCTCTTCTCCATCTATCATGATGCTGCCAATTGGCTCTTTGGTGAGAATATTTGTTTTCAGGATGTTTATTTCTAATCCATATTTAAGGCTGCAGTCCTTGACCTTCTGCATCACATGTTTTAGATCCTCCTCAGTTTCAGCAAGCAAAGCTGTGTCATCTGCCTAATGTAGGTTGTTGATGAGTCTTCCTCCAATCCTGATGTCACATTCCTCCTCATAGAGCCTAGCCTCCTAGATGATCTGTTCCACACATAGATTGAAAAGATATGGAGACAGACCACATCCATGGTGTACACCTTTATTGATTTTGAACCATGCCGTGTTTCCTTGCTCTGTTCTGACAACTGCTTCCTGGTCCAAGTATAGGTTTTGCATAAGCATAATCAAGTTTTCTGGGATTCTCATTCTTCTCAAATTCAGCCACACTTTATTGTGATCCACACAGTTAAATTGACTTTGAGAAAAGTCCTATGATTGATTACATTGATTAAAATTTGCTTTAACTTTAATATTTCAGTAACATTATATATAAAGCATAGTGTTTATGTATGAAGATGGATGTAGTACCAAGATTGGAGGAAAACTTATTAACTGTTTGCGAATCTTGCTTGTACAAAGTGAAAAGGATTCGAGGCACTAATGGATATCAAAGGCTATAAGCTTCACTATGGACTACACTTCAACACAAAAAAAAACCACAACAACAAAGCAACCAAAACACTTAAATGGACCAACAAGCACCACCATGACAAAGAAAAGTTCTGTCAATGACTTAATATTTTTCGGATCCACAATGAAAATCTATGGAAGCAGTAGTCAAGAAGTAAAACATAGGCAATAGCTGCTGCAAAAGACCTCTTTAAAGTATCCAGAAACAAAGATATCACTATTAGGATCAAAGCACCCTTGACCCAAGCCGTAGTATTTTCAGTCACACATGTGAAAACTGGAAATAAATAAGGAGATGCAAGAGGAATCGACTTTGTATTATGGTACATGTGAAGAATAAGGGGTACACTGTGGATTCCCCGAAGAACAAGCACAACTGTCTTGTCAATGCTCCCTAGAAGCAAGGATGGTGAGGCTTTATTTTACTTTGAACATGTTTTCAGTAGGGATCTTTTCCTGGAGAAACACATTATAGTGGCCAGTGAAAATGAAATTGGGACTCTCAATAGGACATATTGCAAGTGGTTTTAACAATGGGCTCAAACACAGCCACAATCTTGAGAATGGCATGGATGAACAATGTGCTTTGAGTTGTTATGAAACAGAACTGATTCAATGGCATCTAACAACCACAGTTTTGCTCTATATTTATTTTAAAAATTATCTCTAGGAAAAATATAAACTTACTCAGATATTGTTCGTTGTTGTTATATGCCATCAAGTCACTTGTAATTCATAGTAACCCTATGTATGACAGCCCTAAATTCTGCCCTGTCCTGTGCCAATCGCACTGTCTCCAATACACCCATCCCGATTATCCCAGTCACTGAATCAATCCACCTCATAGATGGCCTTCCCCTCCTGCACTGTCCCTCTACTATCCCAAGCATGACATCTCTCTCCAAGAACTGGTCTCTCCTAACAACATGTCCAAAGTATGTCAGATGACGCCTCAGAATCCTTGTCTCCAAGGAGCAGCCTGGTTTAACCCTCTCCAGGATGAATCTGTTTTCTTAGCAGTCCATGGTACATTCAACTCTTCTCCAGCACCACAGCTCAAAGACATAGATTCTCTTTCTATTGTCCTTAGTCATTGTCCAACTCTCGGATGCATAACAAGTGATTGTAAAGACCATGGCCTGTATTAGATGCACCTTAGTTTCCAGAGTGACACCATTGCTCTTCAGTACTTTGGAGAGGTCCCTAACAACAGACTTTCCCATTGCACTACATCATTTAATTTCCTGGCTGCTGGTGCTAAGAGTGTTGACTGTGGAGCCAAGCAAACTAAAGCTGTGAAAATCTCAATCTCTTCATCATTCATCCTGATGCTGCCAATTGGCCCAGTGGTGAGAATCTTTGCCTTCTTGATATTGAGGCTCAATCTCTCTGCAGCAACTCAGATATATTTTTTTTTAATCTGGAACAGATTGTGTAACAGACACACTGAAACTAGGGTATAGTCTATAGTTTCTTCCATTGAGATTTAACCTGCTTTTTAAAAAATATCCTTCAGTAGTAAACCGGACATCTTTGCCATGTTTCAATTTTTTTTATAAATAGGGCCTTTTACAAAAGGCTCTGGAGTCCTTTTGTATATTTTAAATGATGTTTTTCTGGTAATGTAAATATATAGAATGTAAATGTAAATGTACATTCAATATGCTGTTTGTTGTTAAGTGTCATTGAGCGTAGACAACTCATAGTGACCCTATGAATGAAAGTCCTCAATATTTCTCCAGGTTAATAGGGTTTCCGGAGGCAGGCTATTACAGAAGTGGATACGATTCCTGCTTCCAAGCTTGTTTTAATTGGGGAGCTCCACCAAATACTGTCCGCCATGGGTAATCATTATCACATTTGACACCTCAGTGTCACAGTGTTCAGCTTCACTGCAACAACGAGCTACCTCTGTATGGAAAGTGGACACACCAGGGCTATACAACCTAGAAGAATGTTTGACCAAAACCAATTTAAACCAGGTCTGAGGGCCATGGATTAGAGTCACCCACCTTTGGCTTGGTAGCATCACTTTCTGTCCACTAGGCCAATTAATCTCTCTCTACGCATGCAATATACACATGTAAAAATGATGGCAGAATGGCATAATAATGCACAAAAAAGCATATGATAACAAAAGAAGACAAATAAATAGTATAAAAATGATTTAAAACATATTTTTTATTATAGATAGGCAAGTGTAGTTTGCTGTGGCTAAAGGTTTTTTAAAAATGGAAAAACAAGCTTTTCTATATACCAAAAGGTATACTATATTTCTTGTCATACTGAATTAACATTGGTCTGACAACAAGGGAAAATGGGACTGAGCTTATTTTAAGTGACAAGAGTTTTCCCAGATACCACTATTAAAATTTGCATGTTGAGTGTTTTAAGGTTTCAGTTACTATATTTAAGAACAGTGAAAGAAAATTGATGACTATTACAAAATGTATTCTATAAAGCAGAAATAAAAGATTTTTATAATTTAAAACAGCAGCAATTTCAGAAGTTTGCTGAATTAAAACTTTATAAAATATATATACACAACGTATCATTCCAGATGATCATGTATTTTTAAAACAGTACATTAAAATCCCTAAACTCTAACCCAACCTACTACTGCAGGTAACTGGCTATAAAATTTTTTACAACATTAAAAAAAAATATCAAAAGGGAACTTCTATTTCTTTTTTTTTTTTATAAGCACAGACTATAATGTGCTGGCTTTGGTTCCATATGCACAAGAGCATTTTAAAATAAAACAAGGGCTTCATATAAATAATGTTTTACTTGTTATTATTAAGTGTGTGTCCAAACAAATGAAAATAAGTACTAACAACCAAAACATATCTTGATGTAATCAGTACATACTCTTAAAGAATGACAAAGACGAAAAAGAAGGAAAACAGCGTATGAAAGCCTTTAAGCACCTTGTTTGAGAATGAGCACCGAGCAACATAAAAAAGGCAACACGTAAGAGGTAGTGTACCACTGGCTAAGATGTATATGCCCACAGAGGACTTGAATACAACTTAGTGTTTGGGAAAATAAGACATATAAGACTGTGGCTTATAAATTTTAGACAGAAGCATTACACGTTTGGGAGCCTTAGCCAGTATTGCTCCACCGTGCACTGCGTCTCCAGCTGTCTAATGGGTATTTTGCTATCAGACAGTCAAAACATATAGGATACCCTGAATTTTATGTTCATAAGTTTTAATTTCTAGGAAATTCTTTCAGAAAGCTCAGATCAGTATAAGTTTTAGAAGACTTAAATACTTTATCAACCATAGTCCTTTATAAAATGCCTTTTCTCCTTAGGAGGAAGTCTTTTCTTCCTGAGATTCTTTAAGATTTAGTCAATGCTTTATTCCTCGCATTACATGATAATAGTATCTCTATTTTCCCCTCTGCAGCAATAACCTGCCCAACAGCATGAATTCTGAACTAATTCAGAGATGTTAGAGGAAGCATACAGAACTGCTCTCAATATAGTATTTCTGTCCAGTTTTGAGAAAAGCAAGTTTTTGTACTTCTATCACGGGAAGCTGATTAGGGTCCCAGGTGTGAAAAAGGAATTTTGCCTTATGCCAGCTGCCATCTTGAATCTGTAAAATAAGAATAAAATGTTTTTATTTGTATCTGTATGGTTAGAAGTCATTTTCAGCAAACAATATACATTTCAGACACTGTAGATTTATGTCAAGAATTAGAGATGCTGATATATGACTACAAAGGGATACTATGCAGCATTGAAAAACAATGAACTCATAGGACATTACTCAGCATGGGGACCCTGGAGGACATCATGCTGAGTGAAAGATCTCAGTCACAAAAAGACAAATATTGCATAGCACCCCTCTTCTAAAACAGGTCTGACATGGAGGTTGGGAGGAAAATATGTTAAGAGTAGATAGATAATGACCATTGCAATGGAGCAGATGAAAGCAAGAATTGTTTAAAAGGAATATATGATTATGTATTTTACGTATGACAGCAGCCCCGAATAAGAGGTATATCACTGCAAAGATGACTAGGGGTGGGGGGAGGTAAATAATTGTACAACAATGAACAAGTATTAAAAAAATTAATTGGGAGGAAGGGAGGGAGAGGCGGCAAAATGTACAACAATGAATGAATGAAAATCTAACTTCTCTGAAAACGTTCATTGAAATCACAATTAAAAATTTATTTAAAAAAGAATTAGAGATGATGAATATAAAGTTCATTCACAACAATACTTAACAAATGATAAGAATTACTAAGAATAATTTGACTTAGGTGAGAGTTGTGTTGTTAACCGAAAGATGATGCTTCTCTGGTAGTTTAATCTAAGAGTGACTCTGAGAAAGAAAGAAGTGCAATCTCCACTCATGTGATTTACAGCCTCTAAAACCTGCTGCAGCGTCAGCTATAAATTGGCTCTGACCCAGGGGCAGTGAGTTTTAGTTGGAATTGGAGTCTTATTCCTTGTTTTCTTTTTTTTAAAAAAAATCAATAATTGCATTGTTTATTACAGTTTTGCACTTTCAGATATTAGGATCACCGAGGAAGAAATAGCTGGCTATCATTCATCATATATGAATAATACCCTTTTTGTGTTTTATTGGTTTATTTGGGACATATATAGATGAGTTTTTTTGGTGTGTGAAATAGAATGAGCTATCTCAACATCTGTTTTTTTTTTTAGTGGGAAATAAACCAAATCACCTCCTTTAGAATTAGGTAAGTTATAATTATAGTGACTCACTTTTTAGGTACCTAATCCCTACCTCACTGATTCTTGTTTATAGGGTTTCTTTATTTTCTTCCTTCCAGGCCTTTCTGTTTCTCTTATCACAGCTTGCTTCTCTGTTTCTAATAAATTTTATTGTAGAATAGAAATGTAACATAAAATGTCTTCCCATTAAAAGTCAACAAGGCAAGATAGAGAAATAACAATTGACAAGTTTTGTGCAGCTTTTTGTTTAGGAGTTCATTCATTAACTCATTTACAGAATCATGTTATGGAATAAAATTTGAAGGAACTTTAGAAATTCTATAATCTAAAGCTTCTAATTTTAAAGCTAAGGCAATGAAAGCTCATCGAAGATAAGTTACTTGCCTAAAGTTGTAAACTTAGTGTTATAAATACAAGTAGAGAATCCTATATGTAAGATACAGTTGAATTATTTATTAAATCTTTCAAGCAACATTTATTGAATAGTATGTACATTTGGCAAAGGTACATAAGATACAATTCTCAGTTCTTTTATAGTGCCATGGAGAATATAAGGATGAGTAAATTCATTCTGACCTTCAAGTTATAGCAGCTTATACATCTAGTTGGAGAGAGAGAAGATACAAACCATTATAATACAAAACTATATAATACAGATAATGACTGCTAAATTATTCCTCATTTCCAACTGGAGTAGAGTAGTTCAGGATAGTATTGTGAATAATTCAGAATCTAGGTCTTAAGTCCTGCCAAAATGTTTCATTTTGTTAGATAAAAAAAGGCAATTCAGAGAAAAAGAATTGTTTGAGGGAAAAAAAAACCACCTTTAGAAAGAAGCAGCTGTGAAAATCATTGCAGCATGGGGAGCTAAGAGTAGTCTTTGGCTTGGGATAAATCTGAGTAGAAATTCAGGGACAATAAGTTGCTAATACACAAAATGAAGACAAGAAATCTAATTTAATGTATTTTAAGGATTGAATGATACTTGGTTTAAAATCCCTAGCATTAAAGTTGAACATTGAATTGTGCACAGCTGGGTTGATGTCTTGCTAATCTATTAAATAGCTGATCTCAGGCAACTCATTTCTTGGTGCCTTTACCTTTTTATCTATAAAAAGGGATCAATAATACCTTTTCCCACAAAGCTGTTGTTTTTAAAAGAAATTAATGTATGTAGAACATCAACAGTCAAAGTCTATGTAACCACTGTAAAGTTGGAACCAACTCACATCTGCCCCTCTGGCAGGTTTTCTGCGACTATAAATCATAGGAGAGGAGACTGCCTATCTTTCTCCCATGGAGTTGCTGATGGATTTGAACTGTGTGTCTTTGGGTTAGCAGCACAATTCCTTGCCAATGCAGGTAGGTGTGTTGGCGACAGTGAGACTGTGTCTCAGGATAGGGCAGGATTAAGTGCTATTAGACCTAAAGTACATACAGCAGGGTCTTACACTCTTTTCCTCACCTTCTAGCTTTCCAAGCACGATATCCCTTTCCAGGGAATATCCTCTCCTGGCAAAATGCCCAATATTTATGAAAAAATGTTTCACCATCCTTGCTTTCTAGGAGCACTCTGAACGCTGTTCTATCTTATGCAATTCTCATAATTCCTGACACACAAGAGTCCATTGCAGCAGTCACAATGTCAATCCACCTGAATGAGGGTCTTTCTCTCCTTCATTGATCTTCCACCCTTTGTAGCATCATGTCCCTCTCCAAGGAATAGCCCCTCTTAGCAACATGTCCAGAGTATGTAAGGCGAAACGTCATCATTCTTGCCTTCAAAGAACTCCCTAGCTGCACCCTTTCCAAGACATAACTGTTTGTTCTTTGGGCTGCCTATGGCATGTTCAGTGCTCTTCTCCAACAACACAGCTCAATTCTTTTTCTACATCAATTCTTCTTCTGCCATCCTTATTAATTTTCCAGCTTTCGGGTGAAAAGCAAGTAATCAGAAAGACTATGGCCTGAATCAGATGCACCTTAGTTCTCAAACAGACATCATTACTCCTCCATAATTTTGAGAGGTCCCTAACTGTAGATTTTCCCACTGCAATGTGTCTCCTTATTTCCTGACTGCTATTGCTAAAGGTGTTAATTGTGGATCCAGGTACGATGAAGTTGTTGTTTCATTCTCCTCTCCTTCCATCATGATGTGAGTCCAGTGTTAAGAATCTTTGTTTTCTTGACATTGAGATGCAATCCATACCAAAAGCTCATTGCTTGATCTTCTGCAACAAGTGCTTCAAGTATTTCTCACTTTCAGCAAGCAAAGTTGTGTTGTTTGCATAATGCAGGTGATTGATGAGCCTCCCTCCACTCCCCATGCTACATTCCTCTTCATAGAGTTCACCTTCTTGAATAATTTGTTCAGCATACAGATTATATAGATATGGAGAGAAAAATATAACCTTGATACACTCCCTTCTTAATTTTAAACCACGCAGTGTTTCCCTGCTCTGTTCGTACAATAGCTTCTTTGTCCAGGTTTAGGTTTCACATGAGCACAATCAAGTGCTCTGGTACTCCCCTTCTTAATGTCAGCCACAACTTGTCAGGAGCCACACAGTCAAATGCCTCTGGATAGTCAATAAAACACAAATAGACATTCTCCTGGTATTCTTTACGTTCGCCAAGATCCAACTGACATCTGCAATGATATTTCTGGTGCCATGGCCTCTTCTAAATGCTACTTGAACTTTTGGCAGTTTTCCTACCTCTGTACCATTCTGGCAGTTTCAGAATGACCTTCAGTAGTATTTTGCTTACATGTGATATTAATGATATTGTTCAATAGTTTCCACATCAGTTGGATCACCTTTCTTGGTAATGGAAACAATATATGGACTTCTTCCAATCCATTGGCCAGACAGCCGTCCTACATATTTCCTGGCATAGACTGGTGAGTATCCAAGGATGTAAACAAGTCACTTGGTATCCCGTGGATTCCTGGGGTCTTATTTTTTGCCAATGCCTTCAATACAGCATCCTCTTCCTCTTTCATTACCATAGTCTCTTGTTCATATGGCACTTCCTGAAATTTTTCAGTGTCAATCATTTCTTTCTGGTACAGTGATTATGTGTATTCCCTCCATTTTCTCTTGATGCTTTCTAGGTAATTAAATATATTCAATAAAGATGCCCATAGCATCGTTCAATATTGCTATTCAAAGCTTCAGTTTGTTTTTCCATTCTCTCAGTTTGAAAAAAATGCAGACCAAGGTCTTCCCCTTTTATTCTCCAGTTCCAGCTCTCTGCATATTCCATTATAATACTTTGCTTTGTCCTCCTGAGCTGCCCTTTGAAATCTTCTGTTCAGCTCTTTTACTTTGGCATCTTTTCCTTTTCTTTTGGCTTCTCAATGTTCCAATGCAATTTTTAGATTCCCTTCTGATTTTCATTTCAATCCCCCCCCCCCTTTTGTGACCTTTTGCTTTCTTCATGGCTGATATCATCCCATAACTCATCTGGTCTTCAATCATTAATGTTTAATGCTTTAAACCTACTCCTAGGATTATTCTAAAATTCAGATGGAATTGATTCAAGATCTTATCTTGGTTCCTGTGGACTTCTTTTCATTTTCTTCAGCCTCAATTTGAACTTGCATATGAGTAACTGATGGTCTGACCCATATTCCACCCCTGACCTAGTTTTGACTGCCGATATTGAACTTCTCCAATGATTTCTTCCACAAATGTAGTTAGTTTGATTCCTTTGCAGCCCATCAGGTGAGATCCATGTGTAATATCATAATTTTTCCTCTCTAGCAACACTTTTTCCATAACACATAAAATGTGACACATAGTACCTGCTATATAATACACCTTAAATAAATGGTAATATTAAAACTATTGTTATTACTGTCTTGAGTAGATAAATTTGGTCATGTTGTTGTTAGTTACTATATCGATCCATCTCATCAGGGGTCTTCCTCTCCTGTGCTGTCCTTTCACCCTTCCAATCATGATGTCCTTCTCCAAGGACTGGGCCCTCCTGGTCACATACCCAAAGTATGTGAGACAAAGCTTCAAAATTCTAGCCTCCAAGGAGAAACTTGGTTTCACTCTCTCCAAGAAAGACCCATTTGTATTCTTGGTAGCCCATGGTATGTTCAGGACTCTTCTCTAGCACCACAGTTCAAAAGGCATTGATTCTTCTTTTGTCATCCTTAGTTATTGTCCAGCAGTCTGGTGCATAGTAAGTAAACATGGCCTGGATCAGGTACACCTGAATCTCTAGATTGCCACTGTTGCTTTTCAACACTCTGGAGAGGTCCCTGACAGCAGGTTTTCCCAAGGCAATTAATCTTTTGATTTCCTAACTGCTGGTTCCAAGAGTGTTGATTATGGAGAAGAGTAAACTGTAATTGTTAACCTCAATTTCTATTCCATCTATCATGGTGCTCTCAAATGGTCCAGTGATGAGAATCTTTGTCTTCTTGATGTTGAGCTTCAATCTATATTGAAGACTACCATCCTTGACTTTCTGTAGCACTCACTTCAGGTTCTTTTCAATTTTAGCAAGCAAAGTTGTGTCATCTGTATAATGTAGGTTGTTGATGAGTCTTCCTCCAATCCTGATGCCATATTCCTCCTCATAATGATCTATTTTCCATATAGATTGTAAAGGTATGGGGATAGAATGCATCCCTGACACACTTCTTACCTGATTTTGAATCATGCCGTTTTCTCCTGCTCTGCTTTGAGGACTTCTTCCTGGTCCAAATAAAGATTTCCTATAAGCACAACAAGTGTTCTGGGATTTCCATTCTTCTCAGGGTTAGCCACAATTTGTTGTATGTGATCCACACAGTCAAATGGGTTTGTATAGTCAATGAAACACAAAGACATTCCTCTGGTACACTCTGCTTTTTGCCAAGATCCATCTGATATTGACAATAATGTCTCTAGTGCCATGACCTCTTCTAAAACCAGCTTGTATTTCTAGTAGTTCTCTGTCAATGTACTGTCCTAGTCATTTTTTGACAATCTTCAGCAGCATTTTGCTTGCATGAGATATTAGTGATATTATTTGATAATTTCCTTACTCTGTAGTATCACCATATTTTGGAATGGGAATAAATATGGATCTCTTCCAGTCAGTTGGCCAGGTAGTTGTCCTCCACATTTTTTGTGTGAAACCTGGTCAGTACATCCATGACAGCATCTGTTTGTTGAAATATATATAAATTGATATTCCATCAATTCCTGGGGCTTTATTTTTTGTCAAATCCTTCAGAACAGCTTGAACTTCCTTCTTTATCACCATTGCCTCTTGCTCATATATTGTTTCTTGAAATTCTTCTGTGTTGAAACAATTTATATAGCCTAGATTTGCAGGGAGAGCAACACTTGACTTTTGTTAATAACTGAGTTATTACGAAGCTCTGTTAGTTTAATGGCTAAAGAATTGCACTGCCAACCTAAAAGTACCCTATTTGAATCCACCAGCTGCTTCATGGGAGAGAGACGGACAATTTCCTCTCATTCAATTTACTACCTCTGAAGAATCTGCTGAAGGATTGGTTCTGACATGATGGTACTCAACAACAACAATAGCAAAGAATTAATAATTTTGAGTTGTGTTATAGAGGCATTAGTGAGTACCCGATAGTTTGCAAGCAATATTGAAAAGTTAAGTTGAGTTCTTGGTGATACTGATTTTTTTTTTAGATTTTTTTTCTTTTTCTTTTTTAATTTATTATTAATTTCAATGAAATTTTATAGAGACTTTGCATTTCTATTCATTCATTGTTGCACTTTTCTCCCCTCCCAACACTTCCCCCTAGTACAATAACCTCTTGGAAAAGTAAAAGAAAAATTCTTTCATTGTTTTACAATCCCTCTCCCCAGGTCCACTCCACTATGCAGCCTTCGCTCTGGACTCCTGTCATGACAAAAATACCTAATCACATATCCCTTTTAAGCAGTTTTCTCCCTAATCTGTTTCAATGCAATAAACATTATTGAACCCATCTTTCTCAGTCTCCACCCAACCCCAATGCCAGTCCTGTTTTACAACAGTGGCACCATACAGAATTTGTCCTTTTGTGACTGAGATACTTCACTCAGCATAATATCCTCCAGGGTCACCCATTTTGAATAATATTGCATGAGTTCATTGTTTTTCAATGCAGTGTAGTATTCCATTGTGTGAATATACCACAGTTTCTCTATACTTAGGAAATAAAGGGCTATATAATTATGAATGTTAATCTTTTGCTTTTCAAATGCTCATGCACTATTGATTTTTTTCCTGGATGAAACTACATTTCCAGAAATTCTACAAAATAGTGGAGTTCCCTAGAAATGATTATTGTTGTTCTTAAATGCTATTGACTCTTGACTCATAGTGACCCTCTGTAACATGGATCAAATCCTTGCTGAATTTTCATAAACTCTTCCTTGAAGTCATTAGTCATTGTGTCAATTCATCTCCTTTGCTGATCCTCTACTTTTCCAAGCATGATGGAATTCTAGGAACTAACCCTACCTGACAACATGCTCAAGGTGCATAAGATAAGGTTTCACCATCTTTGTCACTAAAGAACACCCAGTTGGACTTCTAAGACAGATTCATTTGTTTTTGGGCATGCAATATTCTTCACCATCACCACAATGCAATGGCATTAATTCTTCTTCAGTTTTCCTTTGGTTTTATTTATTTTCCAACTTTCACAAGTATTTGAAGCAATTGAAAATATTATGGCTCAGATTAGAAGTACCTTAGTCTTTACAGATATCTTTGCTTTTCAGCACTTTAAAGCAGTCTTTGACAGCAGATCTGCTCAATGCAAGACACTATTTGATTTCTTGTCTGCTGCTTTTATGGGTATTGATCGTGGATCCAGTAAAATCAAATCCTGACAGCAACAATTTTTTTAATCTTTATCATGATGTTGCTTGTTGGTCTAGCTGCAATAATTTTTATTTTCTTCATGTTGAAGTAAAGAAGTGAAATCTATGCTGAAAGTTGTAGTCTCTTGTAGTAAGCACTTCAAGTTCTCTTCATTTTCAGCAAGCAAGGTTGTGTCAACTCCATATGTAAGTTGTTGATGAGTCTTCCTCCAATGCTAATGCTTCATTCTTCATATAGCCCAGCTTTATGGACAATTCTTTCTTCTTACCACGTGTCAACAAATGTCTGTTGTGAAGTAGCAGGTAGGACATATTTTAGGTTTGGGGGTCATACTGTATCTGCTCCATCTACTAAACTCTGACAGTTTTAGCAGGAAAACATACAAAGACATTAAAGAAAGAGTATGTCTGTTTTAATAAAAACTTATTTCTAAAACATGCAGGAGACTGATTTAATCCATGATCTGTAGCTTGCTCACATGTGTTCCCTAACATCTTCCCCCTCCCCATATGTCTTTATAGAAACTAACTGCCTCTTCTTTCTCTCACAGAGTAGCTGATGGATTAAAAAGACAAATCTTTTTGCTAGCATACCAGTACTTATTCCATTGCAAACACATTTATCTAGGTATAATTAGTTATTTATTATTATTAATTAAATTAATCATATTTCTTTATCTAGATATAATTATTTCATGGGTAAAATAAAAATGAATTTTATATGTTAAAAATTTTTGTATGCAAAAATCAATGATGATCAATAGGAATGGTAAGATTTGGCTAAGTCTGATATAAGTAAGATGTTCATTTGAAAAATATGTGGTTATAAATAAGTGATACCCCTTGAGCAGGAAGAAAAGTGCAACAACGAATGAATGGAAATCCAAAGTCTCTGTAAACGTTCATTAAAATTAATAAAAAAAAAATGACACTCCTCATTGCCACTGAGTCAGAACCAACTTACAGCTGACACTCCGGTGGGATTCTCAGTGGCCATAAATTACACAGGAATAACAAGAGTCTGGCACAAAAGGTACCTTGAAAAGTAAATTGCGAAAGGGGGTAACTCCAGGACTAGAGGGAAATGTGCAACAGTGAATGGATGAAAACTCAACTTTTCTGTAAACTTTCATTAAAATAATGATAAAAAATTATTAAAAAATTAAATTTATATGATGAGACTTCTCATTTTTTTTCCATGGAGCAGCTGGGGAAATTCATGCTGCCTCCCTTTGTATTGGCAACACAACTCCTTACCCACTAGGCCACCAGAGCTTACATATAATAAATTAGGTACACTAATTGTGTACCATGTGGAGAGAGAGAGTTCAGCTGGCCCAGTGGACAGAAGGCAACGCTCCCAAGTCGAAGGTGGGTGACTTTTAATCTGTGCCCCTCGGGCCTGTCTTTCATTGTTTTTGTTCAGACATTTCTCTAGGTTGTATAGCCCTGGTGTACAAGTTGCCATAAGCGGTAACTTGTGGTTGCTGTGAAACAGAACACTGTGAAACTGATGTGTCAAATGCGTTAATGGCTGGTTACCCAATGTGGACAGAGAGTGGGGTGGAGCTCTCTGATTAAAACAAGCTTGGAAGGAGGAGTGGCATCCACTTCTGTAATAGCTTGCCTCTGGAAACCCTATGAACCTGGAGAGAGGATGAGAGACACCCAAGTGTTGAGGACTCTCCTTCATAGGGTCGCTATGAGTTGCCTGTGACTCGACGGCACTTAACAACAAGAACAATGAGTACCATATTCTGTAATCTGCAGTTCACCATTAAAATCTTACTCCTACTATCTAATTTTGTAGTTTTATCAATTTTAAGTTAGTCATACTTAACAATTCTAAAAGTTCCATCTTCTTACCTTGCAGTCATTTGAAAGCAATTCAGGTTCAAGTAGAGTGTTTTCTTCAAAAATCTGTCCATCCCATCCCTTGAAACGTATGGGCTGTCCAGAGTCACTTGTCCACAGTGGGGTATTTAGACAATGAATGGTGATAACATGGGTGGCTTCTGAGCTCAGTAAATGAAGGAAGTTCATCTGGACTTTCTCAATTCCAAATTCCAACTAATACAGAAACAAAATGCATATTTTAACAACTGAACAAGAGAAACTGGAAGAAAGACTTTGAGAGGCAGCCATGAGGTATTCATATTTCTGGGAATTTAAGTGTCACTTAGTTGTGTGCTGGTGAATGGCTTTCTGGAGGGAAAAAACAAAAGCACTGATTCATAATATCTATTGAATTCCTTGGTGCAAATACTTCCACGATGTCTGGTTTCAGGCAACCAAGGTATTATCACTAAATGCGCGATTGAGTAACACACTAACAATTGGCTCTCCTGAACCAGTATCAATTGGTTGTAGCTAGCACATCACTTACTCATTGTCTTTGAGTAAAAAACAACTCATAGCTGACCCTCTGTTGGAGTTTATGTTTTCATAAGTAAATTCTTATTGAAACACAGACATGCTCATTCATTACTTATTGCCTTTGTCAGCTTTACTGCTAAAAATGCCAGGGTTGAATAGATGCAGCAGAAATTGTCCGACCCCTCTTTCCCCTAAAAAATGTCCTATCTGCCCCTTTACAACAGATTGCTTGTGAACTCCTGTTAAAGAGAATAGGCTGTAAATTGCTCATTATATTTCCCATCTTTCTTCCATGAAGATGCTGGTGAATTTGAACAACCAGAGAGGCACGGTCATTGGTTTAGTGCAAAATTCCCTAGTGCTCTAGGTTACTGTTGTTGTGTTGTTAAGTGCCGTCAAATTGTAGACGACTGAAAGTGACCCTATGAATGAAAATCCTCAACACTTGAGTGACTTTCATTCTTTCTCCAGGTTCATAGGGTTTCCAGGGGCAAGTGGATGCGACTCCTGCTTCCAAGCTTGTTTTAACCCAGGAGCGCCACCAAACACTGTCCACCATGGGTAAACCAGGTTACTACATATAATTAAAAGACCAAAATAATTTTCCTAATATTGCCTAAAATGCAGTTAGACTTTGTTATTGGCTGATTCTTTAAAATATTTCTTCATAAAATCGTAAATTCTGCCTTTATTTGAAGATGGTGTGTGTTTGTTACTCTAAGGAAATGTTACAAGTTTAATAATAATTTGAACACTACCAATGAGCTCATAAAATTTGAGTTATAACAATGAGCCCTTAAGGACAAGGACAGACACTTATTCTTTGTGCTGTCTGCCCAGAATATAGTTTCAGACATACTGTGAGTCATCAATAAATGTTTGTTCAATGACCTAAGGCATGAACAATGTGTTAACTAAAAGAGTATGTACACAGGGCAAAATCAGGGCTAGGAGGTCTGATGGTACATTTTCTAAACTAGGAAAAGGAAGTAGACTTTCCTTTAGTTTTAAAGGTATTATTAATTTTAGCATTATTCAGGCTGGGGTATGATCATCAGGTAATAAGCAGAAATGGCTTCTACTGAGGAAATAATATTAATTTTCAAATAAAAATTAGAAGACAGTTATGAGGTGACAAAGACAAGAAATAACTAAAATAGCAGCAGCAACAACAAAAAAATCACCACCAACAAAGTGTCCCAGGAAAAGAAAGGGCAAAAGAAAGGCATAAGCATCAACACAGGGTTGTATAATCATAAGGAACAGTAGAATTGAAATAGTCCAATGCCTTTATTTCAGAGATGATGATCAGAAACTTGTAAAATACTTAACATGTTAGTGGATTAGTTGACTCAAACGTTCAGATCCTTGACTCCAATTTAGTTTCACTTCTACTACCTCCCGAACTTTCTCTAATTGAGTCTATGGACAGGAGACATGAGAGAAATGACTCGGACATGGCAAGAACTGCATTGTGTAGTACCCTTGCTGTTCCTTAACCTTTGTAGGATTCTCCCCACCACTTTCCTTCAATGACAAAAGAAATGAAAATTTCAGAAAAACTTCCAGGGCAGTGAGGAAAATTTTGAGCATATTTTAGAAATAGAACCATCATGCTACACTTCATAAAAGGTGCATGAATTTCCTAGGAATGTTTTCCTCTCCATTTTTGGGATAATGATGAACGCCTACTGTAGTGAATCAGTGAACCACCCTGGTTAATTAAGGAGCATGCTTTTGGAGGAAAGATGAGTATAACAGTACTCTACTAAGGAGAACAACAGATTATATTTCAGCTGATGCTGTTTGTTGTTATTGTTGTTGATAAACAAAACAAATAATAGTTATGTGTAGATTCGTTCCAAGCATGAGGATGTCCTTCTCATGCTTGGAAGACTGGAGGGTGTCAGCACAGGAGAAGAAGACCCTGAATGAGATGAATTGACACAGTAACTGGGGTCAATGGAGGTAGGTGTGTCAAAGATAGTGAGATTAGTTCAGGAAAGGGCAGGATTCAGGGCTATTCATAGGGTTGTTATAAGTCTCAGGCAACTCAATGTCACATGATATCATCATCATCATCATCATCAACAACAACATAGATTCTTTGTCAATGAGAAATAAATTACTGGCAAAAAGTAGATTTAATTAATAATAAAAAATGCAAATTGAGTGTATTTTATATTTAGATTTTGTCAAAATATTTTAAAGGTAGAACTAGGCTTTAGGTTCATAAACACTTGTTAAAACACTGGTATTATACTAAATTAACTTGCATTCATTCTGAACATTGGCTCATAGAATACTTTAATGATGCTTTATATAACTGATAATACTTTTTATGATTAAAACAGTATGTCAACTTGGTCATGGTTCTTTAACTGGGCATTTATGTAAGTGACAATTGCATAATGATATGATTAATCTGATTCTATATTAAGAGGATTAGGGTAGGATGTTGTTGTTGCTATGTGCCGTCGAGTTGCTTGCGACTCATAGCGCCCCTATGTACAACAGCCCTAAACTCTGTTCTGTCCTGTGCCAATCTCATTGTCTCCAAAATACTCTTCCCGATTACCCCAGTCACAGAATCAATCCATCTCCTAGAGGGTCTTCCCCTCCCGAGCCTGCCCTCCACCCTCTTAAGCATGATGTCCTTCTCCAAGGACCGGTCTCTCCTTACAACATGACCAAAGTATGTCAGACAAAGCCTCAGAATCCTTGCTTCCAAGGAGCAGCCCGGTTTAATCCTCTCCAGGATGAATCTGTTTGTTTTCTTAGCAGTCCATGGTACCCTCAATACTCTTCTCAAACACCAAAGCTCAAAGGCATCAATTCTCCTTCTATCCTCCTTAGTCATTGTCCAACTCTCTGACGAATAACAAGTGATTGCAAAGACCATGGCCTGTATCAGACACACCTTAGTCTCCAGAGACACACTGTTGCTCTTCAGTACTTTATAGAGGTCCCTGACAGCAGACTTTCCCATCGCAATATGTCTTTTAATTTCCTGGCTGCTGGTGCCAAGAGTGTTGATTGTGGAGCCAAGCAGACAAAAACTGTGAACAATCTCAATCTTTTCACCATCCATTCTGATGCTGCCAATTGGTCCAGTGGTGAGAATCTTTGTCTTCTTGACATTGAACCTCAATCCATACTGAAGGCTGTAGTCCTTGACCCTTTGCAGCAAGCGCTTCAGGTTCTCCTCAGTTTCAGCAAGCAGGGCTGATACAACATCTTAATTAATTATAGAGGGAGTTTCCTCAGGGATTTCAGTAAAAGTCATGGCCATCTAGCCAGAACAGTTTCATACCTAACCCTCCAACAGGTATTTAGAATATTTATAGCCTTAAAGGCTATAAATTGTGGAGCTGAGTAAGCTAAAATTGTTAACAACTTCCATCTCTTCTTCATCTACTGTGGTGCTGCCAATTGGCCCTGAAGTAAAAATCTTTGTCTTCTTGATGTTGAGCTTCAGTCCATAATGAAGACTGCAGTCCTTGACCATCTGTAGCAAGCACTTCAGGTACTTCTCAGTTTCAGCAAACAAGGTTGAGCCATCTGAATAATGTAGGTTATTGAAGAGTCTCCAATCCTGGTGCCACATTCTTCCTCACAAATCTGGTCTCCTGAAAGATTTGTTCCACATACAGATTAAAAAGGTATGGAGACTGGATGCATACTTGCTGCACTCCTTTCCTGATTTTAAGCCATGCAGTGTTGACTTGTTCTGTTCTGAGGACTGCTTCTTTGTCCAAAGATAGGTTTTGCATGAGCATAATCAAGTGTTCTCGTGTTCCCATTTTTCTCAAGGTTAACCACAAATTGTTGTGATTCACACAGTCAAAATCCTTTGCATAGTCAATGAAACATAGACACTCTTCTAGTACTCTTTGTTTTCAGTCAAGATCCATCTGACAATGGCAATAATGTTTTTAGTGACACGGCCTCTTGTAAATCCAGCTTGTATTTCTGGTAGTTCTCTGTCAATGTACTCTTCCAGTTGTTTTTAGAGAATCTTCAGCAGGATTTTGCTTATTTGTGATACTCGTGAAATTGTTCTATAATTTCCACACTCTGTTGCATCATCTTTTTATTTTTAAAGGGAGTAGAATAAACATGAATCTCTTCCAATCAGTTAGCCAGATGGTTGTCCTTCAGATTTCTTTGCAAAACTTAGGGAACACACCCAGAGCAGTGTCTGTTTGTTGAAATATGTCATTTGGTATGCTGTCAATTTCTGGGGCCTTGTTTTTTGCCAATTCCTTCAGAGCAGCTTGCACTTCCTTCTTCATCCCATTGCCTCTTGATCATATGTTGTTTCATGAATTCTTCTATATCAGCAAAATATTTTTGATAAAGTGACTGTGTGCTCCGTCTATCTTCTTTTAATGTATCCTGGATCATTCAATATTCTGCCAATAGCATGCTTAACTGTTGTAATTCGAGGCTTGAATTTGTTCTTTAGTTCCTTCAGCTTAAGAAATTCTGAGTTAGTTCAGCCCTTTTGATTTTCCGACTCCAGCTCTTCACATTTCATAATAAAATTTGCTTTGTCTTTCCAACCTGCCCTTTGACATCTTCTGTTCAGCTCCTTATTTTTCTGCATTCTTCCTTTTGTTTTGGCTTCTGTACATTCTAGTGCAATATTCAGAGTCTCTTCTGACATCTATCTTGTTCTTTTCTTCCTCTTTTGTCTTTTTAATGACCTTTTGCATTCTTCATGGATGATATTCTTGATTTCCTCCCACAGCTCATCTGGTCTTCATTCATACTAATTCATACTCAAGGTTTCAAACTTGTTTCTTAGATGGTTTTGAAATTCAGATGGAAAAGACCCAAGGTCAAATTTTGGTTCCTGTGGGTTTGATTTAACTTTCTTTAGCTTTACTTTGAATTTGCATATGTATGAGTAGTTAATGGTCTGTTCTATAGTCAGCATCTGGCCTAATTTTCACCGCTGATTTTGAGCTTCTCCATTGATTCTTTCCACAGATGAAATCCATGTGGATAGTCACCACACCATAAAGTGCTTTATGTTTCTTATAAAAGGTATTTCCAATGGCTAAATCACTAACTGTACAAAATTCTATCTTTCTATCTCCAGCCTCATTTCTGTTACCAAGTGCATGTCTTCTGGCTACTAATCCTTTTCCCTTGCTTCCAATGTTTGTATTCCAGTCACTCATTATTATTAATGCATCTTAGTTGCGTGTTTGATCGATTTCTGACTGCAAAAGTTGGTAGAAATAATCTATTTCCTTCTCTGACTCTGGTTGTTGGTACACATATTTGAATGACAGTGGTAATAACAGGTCTTCTTTGTATGTGTACGGATATTATCCTGGCCTTACAACACTGTATTTCAAGATGGATCTAGAAAAGACCTTTTAAATTATGCATGCAACCTCATTTTTCCTCACCTTTTCATCTTGGCATGGTAGATCATATGATTGTCTGATTCAAAATATTCAATGCTAGTCCATCTCATTTTGGTAATACCCAGTATGTCAATATTTATGTTCTTAACAATGTCCAATTTTTGTACATGCATGCTTCTCACATTGAATGCTCTCATGATTAGTGTCTGCTTACAACTGTTCCTCCTCATTTGTGTTTCCAAATTTGAAGGTTCAGTCTCAGGTGCTATATCTGCTAGTCTACTCTATATTGTACATAAGGTTTCTAAAGGCCTGATTTTTTGGAAGTGGATTGCCAATCTTTCTTCCTAGTGTGTCTTAATATGGATGGCAGCTTTAAAAAAATATCTGACAGATAAGCAATTTACCAGAAAGAGCAGATGAAAGATACTTCCTTATTACAGAAGTAATGAATAGATTTAGTGTTGGGTTACCCACCCCCACCCCCATCTCACTCCCTCCCTTGGTGCATGTGTCTTGTTCTGTCACTTTCCCTGCTCCACCATCATCCTCTTCCACACCCACCTATGCCTGCCAGCACCTCCCCACCCCAGCCAACCCTTGTTATGATGACTCAGGCCTCAAGTCACTTCCATGATGCCTCATACCACTTCTGATCTCTCATGCTGCTGCCAGTCTCTCATAAGTTTAAGAGGCTCTGAGTATACCATTTGATTATCTGATTTAAAGTGGCAAAACTAGTATACTATGTGATGATCTGATTCAAAGTGGCCAAAGCTTGTCCATTTTGACTAATGCCTAGAATGTTGATGTTCATGTGTTCCATTTAATTTCTTCACTTCTACTTTTCCATATTTCATGTTTCATACATATTATATTCTAATTATTAAAGGATGTTGGCCATTATTCTTTCCTCATTTTGATTGAATTCCAATCTGGGCTCTACCTATAATACTATAACTATGTTCCTATACTATTCATAGGTTTTTCAGAGGATGCTATTTAAGAAATAGATAGCCAATCCTGCTTAAATCAGTCTTAATCTAGGAGCTCTTCTAAAACCTCTCCACCAGGGGTGACCCTTGCAGTATTCTCACTGACGCAGTGTAAATCTTGGCATATATTCTGAAATTTAATTTTACGTACCTTTGTCACAGAAACAGGATATACACATGTCTGGCCACCAGCAGTGAAATTGCAGAATACCTCAATTGCATCTGAAGAACATCCAAGGTTTGGATCAATCCAATATTTTCCTAAAAATTTGTATTAAAACATAAGGTTATTTAAATTAAATGCCATGCTAAATATATTTGAACCATTCTTACAAATCATCATCATGTTCTACAGTTTATCAGTCTTATGTGTTACAAGAACTTAGATTGTAAATATGCTTACAAATGATGAATGAATGAAAACTAGAAGCATTTTGTACAATTGATACTGAAAATACAGTATAAATTTAAAGGTATTTCATAACTTTAGTTAAAGAAGTAAATGGAATTTATTTCTGGAAGAGATTATATAAAGAGTATAGTCGGAGCACTGGCTGAAAATCGCCTGTGACTTCATCCATAGCCACTGGTGAGAGTCAGCACCCAGAGCCATCAGGGGCTTTAAGCTCGTTGCCCACTGCTGTGGTGTGGACAGCTGAAACCCAGGCCCTGACAGGCACCTGGGGGGGGGGAACCCCAGACTCTACTTCATGCTCTGCTGGAGAAGGAGGGACAGTCTCCTGTACCAGTCAGACCCAATTTTACGGTACACACACACACACACTTTTTCTTCTTCTTTTTTAAAAAAAGACTACTTCAGCCGTCGCGGCCCTCTGCCTGGGGCGGGCTGCCCTCGGCCCCCTGCCCAGGGCGAGCCGTTGCGGTCCTCTGTCTGGGGCGGGCTGCCCTT
The DNA here is from genome assembly GCF_000299155.1 of Elephantulus edwardii. Classification (NCBI taxonomy): domain Eukaryota; kingdom Metazoa; phylum Chordata; class Mammalia; order Macroscelidea; family Macroscelididae; genus Elephantulus; species Elephantulus edwardii. The sequence continues at coordinate 3,525,892 of NW_006399977.1, forward strand.
GGTCCCTGGCCCTGGGCAAGCCGTCGCGGCCCTCTGCCTGGGGTGAGCCGTTGCAGCCCTCTGCCCGGGGTGGGCTGCCCTCGGCCCTCTGCCAGGGGCGAGCCGTCATGGCCTTCTGCCCGGGGCGGGCTGCGCTTGGCCCCCGGCTCGGGGCGAACCGTCGTGGCCCTCAGGAGCAAGAAGGCAAGCAGCTGTAACCCAAGACCACCAGTAAGGTGATAAAGCGTCCTCCCTTCCCCCCTTTATATCTATGCCCCTGTTCAGCATGAAGAAGCCAGAGAGTCGGCATCCAATTCCCAAATCAATAAGACAGTTGGTTTAATTACTATTGGAAAATGCTTGTCATTCCTCTGTAGCATCTGGTCCCCACTGGACCCTTATAATTTCCTTCACCTGCTCCCCCAACTGACCAAACTGCAGCTCTGCAACTGCATCCTGGCCCATCATCACCCTTCTGCCCCCAACCCTCACCTCCTTGTACCCCCAACATGTTTTCCCCAATAAAAAAATATTAATAATAAAAAGGCAAAAAAAAGTATAGTCAAGAATATGTGCTTACTTAAATCAACAACTTAAAATGACTTGTCTAAAGTTCACAGTTTCTGATAGAAGTTAACATAACAGGTTTATAATTCTATTCTACAACATTGCAGAGTTTAAAATCAATATATTGTTTATAAGAAGCACCATCTTCAAATTCTCCAAAGTAGGAGTGGGTGAAGGTGGAACCTGTATCATACTGATAATTTAAAAAATTACAGTAAATTATCTAGCACTTTAGGAAAGAATAATACACAGTTAAACAACTATCATGATTCTTCTTCAGATTTATAAGCAAAACTTGGGAAGTCAGCAAAAGACTGAAGTGCCTGCTGCTACCACAAACCTGCTTAGCTTTTCCTCTACTCATGCTCAGAAGGATAAAATAGGGTCTTACATCATAGTTTGGAAGCAGGAGTGGCATCCACTTCCTAAACAACATGCCTCCAGAAACTCTATGAACTTTGATAAATGTTGATAGTTGTAGAGGAGCTTAAGGCCTTTTGTTCATAAGTTCGCTATGAGTCATACTCTGTCATACTCTGCTCTACGGCAATCAACAACAACAACAAAGTCATAGTATAAGAAATATACAGACTAAAAAGCATTGAATCAGCATCTTAATTCCAGAGTAATTGACTCAGCATTTTAACAAAACATCTAATCTTAAATGCAAATGCAGGGATCTTTAAAAAAAAATTCCATTTTACTTTTTTAAAAGAGACAGTCTTGGTTTTATGCTACATATAGGCAAGACAATGCCATAGTTTTTATTAAGCATGATTTTGGAGATCCTCGTCTGGTATTCCTTTTCTTACTGATAGTTGCTTTTATGTAGATTCTGTCTCATGCAGACACTACGCCGGCAGAGCAGAATTGCTTCCTCCATAGGGTGTTCAAGGGTATGACCTTTCAGATATAGATCATAAGACTTTTTTCTGTAGAACTTCTGGATAGGTTCCAAAGACCAACTTTTGTCATACCATTCAGGGACTTGTAGTTCCCCTTCACTATACAACAAATATTCATCTAGTTCAGCCTAGTCTTCCTCTGCTCCGTCATTGTAAATTTCTAAAAATACCCTCCACTCCTTGCCTTTATAATGGCATAGTCTATAAAGAGCTACACTGCTAACCTAAAAGAGATGCGTCTCTCTGACAGGTTTAGTTCAAGAGGCACCGTGCAGGAAAAAGATGGACAATCTCCTGTGAGATCTCCTTCTGTGTGTCTGTGAAAACCTACTGAAAGGTTATTTATGAGTTGGTTCTGATTTGGCAGCAATTTGTGTTTTCTACTTTTAAGCCTTCAAAATGTATAGTTGCTAGGTTAGGAGCTCACGGTATATGGAGCTCAGTGGTGCTCAAAATTTACGATACTACATTCATTTGTTAAAACACATATCACTTAGTACTCATCCACAGAGTTGCTGATTCATTAGGTTTGGGCTGAAGTCTGAAAATCTACACATCAACAAAATCCTAGCTGATTCCGGTCCAGGAACCATATTTAGAGAATCATTATGTATTTAAATAGGGGAAAAGAGTGGTAAAGGAGATATTTTCATCTCAGTACTTTAGTTCTTCAGAGTTTTGTAGTAAGTTTGTAGAAACTACAGTTTTCTTTTTTTTTACTGGCATATGATGTTGCTTTTCAGGCATTATATATCTCTCTATATATAATCTTCTTCTTTCCTTTCAGGGAAAGTTTCTCACTACCACATGAGCTAAAGTGTTCTGTAGAATAAGTTTTCCTTCAAGTGAACTGCTATTAGAAAATTGGTTGCTCTATATTTTAAGTTGGAAGCTGGTAGAGTTTCTAAATTTCATGGTATGTTGAAATACAGAGAAAGTCTTCTATTACAATGTATCTTTTCTTTTTTCTTTTTTTTTGGCTTAACTGTTGTAACTCAAAATGAGCTATCGTCTTTAAAACTCTTTCAAGTTCTACACAGCCTCTAAAACAACATGTCCAGAGCAGTAAAAGTGTCCTTCTTGCTCCTCATTCCCCCCAGATCATTATCTCCATTTTCTACCAAAAACATTCTCTGCTGAGGTTATTCTTATGTTAATGTTGATATGATTACTACCATACTATGATTTTCTTGTTTCAATAATCAACAATAATTTTACCTATTGAAGATTTCAACTTCAGTTTGGAAGTAATTTTCAGAAAATTTGGTGATTACCTAATTTGTGGTGATTTTCAACTCATATGCATCATCTATGCAATCCCAGGGGTTTCTTTGTCCACCAGCATGAGCACGTAAGCAAAAGCATCATGAAGATATAAATGTAGTTATTAAATCCTTAAAGAATAAAAGAAACTTTTTTCTAGTGTAATTTTAGTTGCTTAGGTAAACCGGTAGTACCTGCGTCTAATACAAGCCATGGTCTTCGCAATCACTTGTTATGCATCAGAGAGTTGGACAATGACCAGGGAGGACAGAAGGAGAATTGATGCCTTTGAGCTGTGGTGCTGGAGAAGAGTATTGAGAATACCATGGACTGCTAGGAAAACAAACAGATTCGTCCTGGAAAGGGTTAAACCGGGTGGCTCCTTGGAGGCAAGGATTCTGGGGCTTCGTCTGACATACTTTGGACATGTTGTGAGAAGAAAACGGTCCTTAGAGAGGGACATCATGCCCGGGAGGGAGGAGGGATGGTGCAGGAAAGGAAGGATTGATTCAGTGACTGGGGCAATTGGGATGGGAGTGTCGGAAACGGTGCGATTGGCACAGGACAGGGCGGAGTTTAGGGCTGTTGTACATAGGGTCGCTATGAGTCGCAGGCGACTCGACGGCACATAACAACAAACAACAAGGTAAACCAGTATAACAAATATTTGAGGCATAAATGTGGAATGAATGGACAAAATGGACATTGTGCATATTGAACCAGCATTGTGGAACCGAAGGTGTATAAATGAGTGATTGGAGAAAAAGACAAATATGCTTTGTAAATATTTACTCTAATCACAGTTAACAAAATTATTTACAGCCTAGGGAGGGAAGAAATGCAAGAGTCCACCTTAAAAAAAGTTTTGATACTATGCAATTAATAACATTTAGCTATTACAACAAAGAAGGTATATATTGAATTACATTTCCTAATGATTTGTGTATCTCATGTCTTTGTTCCTTTCAAGTTGATAGGACTGAATTTTCATACTCTTGGTTGTGGGAGAATATAAAATTTAGAACTATTACAAGCAACGGATTTATAATTACTATTTTAGTTTTCTAATAATCTAAATAATAAGATTTTATCTTAAGTCTGCCCCACTTGAATTTCAAAACCATCTCAGGAACAGGTTTTGAGGCCTTGAGCACCAATGAGTGTAGACCAAATGAGCTCTGGGAGGCTAACAAGAAAATCGTCTATGAAGAATGCAAAAGATCATTACAAAGGCTGAAGAAGAAGAAGAAGAGACCAAGATGGATGTCAGATGAGACTCTGAGTATTGCATTAGAGTGCCGATAAGCCAAAGCTAAAGGAAGAAATCAAGAAATCAAAGAGCTGAACAGAAAATTTCAAAAGGCAGCTCAGGATGACAAAGCAAGAGACTATAATAAAATGTGCAGAGAGCTGGAGTCAGAGAATCAAAAGGGCCAGACTCACTCAGTGTTTCTTAAGCTGAAGGAGTTGAAAAACAAATACAAGCCACGGGTGGCAATACTTAAAGATAGTTTGGGTAGAATAGTGAATGATCCAGGAAGTATCAAAAGAAGATAGAAGGAGGACACAGAGTCACTGTATCAGAAGGAATTGGCTGACACAGAGGAATTTCATGAAATAACATATGAGCAAGAACCTATGGTAATGAAGGAAGAAGTTCAAGTAGCTCTGAAGGAATTGGCAAAAAACAAGGCTCCAGGAGTTAACAGCATACCAATTGATTTATTTCAACAAACAGACGCTGCCCTGGATGTGCTCACTAAGTTGTGCCAGGAAATCTGGAGGACAGCCAGCTGGCCAACTGACTGGAAGAGATCGATATTTGTTCCCATTCCAAATAAAGGTGACCCAACAGTGTGAAAATTATCGAACAATATCACTGGTATCACATGAAAGCAAGATTCTGTTGAAAATTATACAAAAACATTTGGAACAATATGTCAACAGAGAACTGCAAGATGTGCAGGCTGGATTTAGAATATATATTATAGCTAATGTAAGATGGATCTTGGCAGAAAGCAGAGAATACCAGAAGAATGTCCATCTGTGCTTCATTGACTATGCAAAGGCTTTTGACTGTGTGGATCACAACAAGCTATGGCTGACTCTGAGAAGAATGGGAATCTCAAGATATTTGATTATGTTAATGCAAAATCTATACTTGGACCAAGAGGCAGTCGTCAGAAAAGAGCAGGAAGACAGTGGATGGTTCAAAATCAAGAAGAGGGTCCATCAGGGATGTATTTTGTTTCCATACCTTTACAATCTGTATGCAGAATAGATCATCTGAGATGCTGGCTGTAGGAGGAGGAATGTCACTTCAGGATTGGTGGAAGAATCATCAACAACCTGCGTTATGCAGATGACACAACCCTGCTCTCTGAAACTGAGGAGGACCTGAAGCACTTGCTGCAGAAGGTCAAGGACTGCAGCCTTCAATATGGATTGAAGATCAATATCAAGA
>NW_006399977.1:3531504-3571969 GCF_000299155.1 Elephantulus edwardii
TTTGGGAGAGTGGAGGGATGGTGCAGGAGAGGAAGACCCTCGATGAGATGGATCGATTCTGTGAGTGGAGTGGTGGGAATGAATGTGTTTGAGACGGCGAGGTTGGCACAAGATAGAACAGCTTTTAGGGCTCTTGTACATAGGGTCGCTATGAGTTGCAAATGACTCCATGGCACATAAGAACAACAACTACAAGCTACACATCCAAAGGAGCACTTTGGCTGCACTTTTTCTAAGATATATCACAGGATAGAATGACATTTAGGGCTCTTGTATATAGGGTCGTTATGAGTCTTGAATGACTCGATGGCACATAACAACAACAAACAACAACAATAATCTAAAGCAGAAACTGTTCTAGTAATTTTGTAATAATCTTCAGTAGGATATTGCTTGCATGTGATATTAATGATATTGTTTGATAATGTTGACATTCTGATGGATCACACTTTTTTTGGAATGAGAATGAATTTGAATCTCTTCCAGTAAGTTAGCCAGATAGTTGTCCTCCAGATTTCTTCATAACCTGGTTAGCATGTCTTGGGCTGCACCTTTTTGTTGAAATATGTCAACTGATATCCTGTCAACTTCTGGGGCCTTGTTTTTTTGCCAGTTCCTTCAGAGAAGCTTGAACCTCCTCTTTCACCATTGCCTCTTATATGTTGTTTCATGTAATTCTTCTGTGTCAGCCAATTTTTTGGTGTAATCATTCCATGTACTCTTTCCATCTTCTTTTGATACTTCCTGGGTTATTCAACATTCTGTCCACAGCATTCTTAAGTATTGCTACTGAGGCTAGAAATTGTTCTTTACTTCCTCCAACTTAAGAAATGCCCAGTGAGTTTGTCCCATATGATTTTCCAATTCCAGCTCTTTGCACATTTCCTTATAATACTTTGCTTCGTCTTCCTGTGCTGCCCCTTGAAATCTTTTATTCAGTTCTTTAACTTCTTGATTTCTTCCCTTTGCTTTGGCTTCTCAGTGCCTAGTGCAATATTCAGTCATAAAGAGAAAACTGTCAGATGTGCCGGCTGAGTATAGAAGAGGCCATGGCACTAATGACATTTTAGCCAATGTTAGATAGATTGTAAAGCTGTGTGTATCAAAGGAATGCCTATTTGAGTTTCATTAGCTATGCAAAGGCATTTGATGGTCACAAATTGTGACTAACCTTGAGAAGAAGAATGGGAATTGCAGAACACTTTGTGTGCTCATGTGAAACCTGTGATTGGACCAGGAAGCAGTCATTAGACTAGAACATGAAAACACTGCATGGTTCAAGATCAGGTGTATACCAGGGATGCAGCTTATCTCCATACCTTTTCAATCTATCTGTGGAATAGATCATTTGGGAGGCTGGACTTTACGAGGAAGAATGTAGCATCAGGATTAGAAGAAGACTCACCAACAACCTGTGTTGTGCAGATGATACAACCTTACTTACTAAAATGCAGGAGGACCTGAAGCATTTGCTGTAGAAACCCAAGGACTGTAGCCTTCAATATGGATTTAAGTTCAACTTCAAGAAAGCAAAGTTTCTCACCATTGAGATAATTAGCAGCACCATGATAGATGGAGAAGAGATTGAGTTTGTTAACAGATTCAGCCTTTTGGTTTCACAAGCAACAGCAGCCAGAAAAACAAAGACAAATTGCATTGGGAAACTCTGCTGTCAGGAACCTCTCCTAAATGCTAAAGAGCAATTATATCAGTTTAGAGACTAAGGTACACCTGATCCAAGCCATGGTCTTCACATTTACTTGGTATGTATCAAAGAGCTAAAGAATGACCAATAATGATAGAAGATGAAACAAAAACTTTGAGTTGTGGTGCTGGAGAAGGGTATTGAATGGATTGTCTTGGAGAGAGTGAAACCAGTCTTCTTCTTGGAGGCAAGGTTTTTGAAGCTCTGTCTGAAATATTTTGGGCAGGTTGCCAGGAAGGATCAGTCCTTAGCAAGGGATATCATGCTTTGAAGGGTGGCTGGAGAGCCCAAGAAAAGAAGACTCTGGATGAGATGAATTGACTTACTGACTGGGGTAAAGTTGGTAGGTGTGTTGGAGACGATGAAATTGGCTCAAGATAGAGCAGGGCTCAGAGCTGTTGTATATAGGGTCACTATTAGTCACAAGGGACTCAGTAGCAGATAACAAGTAGAAGTCAGGAACTGTATACAGAAGTTGACTATTAATGAATATTTATATTGCATTTCTGGAATATAAGCAGTTACATATAAATAAGTAAATTCCCTGTGTGTTTCATATGATTAAGCATGAAGCTGTTAAATTAAAGATGGAGGTACAATTACATTCAGAAGTGCCTCGGAAGACAGTTATTAGAAATTTACCTCCAAAAAATCAGCCATGGACATTTCTTTGCAGCAAGGTCTACTCTGACACACAGAGGGCTGCCGTGAAACAGAATTAACTCAATGGCAACTAGAGTAGGTGGTGATACAGATAGGAAGATAGATTATCTGTTGTCACTAAATAGATTCCGACTCAAAGTGACCCTCTGGAGCAGAATAGAGCTGCCCCATAGGGTTTCCAAAACTGGAAATCTTTATGGAAGCAGATTGCCTCATTACTCTTTAGTGGAGTAGCTGGTAGGTTTGAACTTCCAACCTTTTGGTTAGCTGTCTTGGCTTAAACCACTAAACTACCAGGATTCCTTGGTGGTTTGTTGTTGTTGTGTCAGAACCAACTCATAGCTCACCCTCCAGTGGGTTTTCAGAGACAGTAATTCACAGGAGAGACTGTCCAACCTTCTCCTGTGGAGCAGCTGCTGGATTTGAACTGCAGGCCTTTGGGATTGCTGTGTCAGGCTCTTACAACTAAGTCACCCGAGTTCCCATGATAGATAGATATCACTAGATCATACAAAACAGTTGCCCCAAAGAAACATGTATCATCTTGTTAAGACTAAGACTTTTAGTAAATAAAACAAAAAAATTCAGAAACAGTTGATCCTAGACAAAATAGAAATTAAAATTCAATGACATATTGTACTAGTCAAGGTCTCTTATCCTTAATTAATGATGGATCCATTTAATAAAAAACTTTCCCTGGTGACTGTAATAAAAATTAATTTCTATACCTCTGATTAATGAATTTGGTGTCTGTGAAGGGAATGAGAAACTTCCAAGGAAGATAAACAACTCCATTTTTTATGGCCACTGATTCTAGAATGTGGTATTTAAAATCTATGTTTTAGAAAATACAATAGTTTTATGTACACAAAGTACAAAATCTTTCTTCAGGTTAATATCTTTGGTAGTCGTAGATTAACACTTTTTCACAGGTGATCCTCTCTGATCGCTAATCTAAAGGTCAGCTCTATTTTAATTTTTAACATAAATGTGTTACATTCAAAGCACAGAAACTATAAGCTGAAGAGATTGTTATTGTTATACGCTGTTGAGTAGAGCACAACCCTGCAAACAACCTGACCTATCCTGCACCATCCTTATCATCTCTAATATACTTGATATAAGTGGAAAAAAAATCAGGGCTTAGTAGAGGTTTGAATTAGAAGACCTTTGTTATGTGAACTCTGACAAGTACTCCTTGACATCAGAAAAACATCTCCCTCCAAATGCATTTTGTTTTTGATGACCATTAACTACCATGTACTACGGTTTTATAAAAATGATTAAGATTTGGAGTGAACGCACTGTAAATAACAAGCAAACGTAAAATAATGACATAAAGCTAGACACCAATATTTGAGGAAACCAAGAATTTACCATCTGATACTTTGTGTTCACAGTTAAGTAAATCTTTGCAGGTTCTTGCTGGGTTATCTCTTGTGCCAAGAGGATTCTTGATGCTGTGCAGTAAATTGCTAAGATAGTTTAGGGTTTTGAATATCTCTGTACTGTGGTCGAGTAAAGTCACTTCAGTGTTCTGGTAGCTCTGCCAAATCAAGATAAGAATCATATTAGGGGGGAAAAGTAGAGAACAGTAACAGAAAAGTAGGTAGGCAGTAAAAAGAAGCTCATGTTGTGTGCAGTGCAATCAGTTGGAGGCAGAATGAAAAAACCTTTGTATCTTTTCCATGTTACTGTTATTTGCCAACAATTCAAAACAGAACCATAGCTGACCCTCCAGTGTGTTTACAGAGGCAGTTTATCACACAGAAGGAGAGTGCTTATATTTTTCCCATGAAGCATCTGGTGGATTAGAACTATGTGCCTTTGGGATTGTAGCATAGGTTTTTACCACTAGGCCACCAGAGCTCCGTATTTTCCACAGTATAAAAAGAAATTTTATACTGACTTCATGTTTAAATATAAACACATATGTATGCTTACTAACTTTGATCATAAATAAGTGATTACATTCCCGTTCAAAAGTCAACTTTTTAAACTAATATAAAGTTTGAGAATTAACATGCATATTGAATAAGGTTTAAAAAATTACGAACAGTAACTAGAATTCGAAAAAGAATAATAAGTAATGACAATGGATAGACATTATTTCAAGGAACATGTTTAGCTTTAACTGTTTTTGTTTTATAGTACTAACTTCCTTGCAAATAAGTTCTTTAACATTATAGTTTTGTTTTAAATGTTTCCCTTAAAAAATCTTATGCATACATTTCTTTTCATTACATTAAAATAGTTTACTCTGTCTTAGTAAATGTTTTCATATTTTCAATCTGTTCTTAATACAGCCTTTGACATAAAGCCACATTTTGATCTATACATGCACACAAGGTCCTATTTAATTTGTATAGTTAAGAGTGCCAATGTAAACACAACTAGATATATTACCTCCATCTGTAGGGCAGAATTTGATTGAATCAAGGCTTGAATAGCAGCATTGATGCTCATTTGTTTCTGTATAAAACAAAACCATTTGAGAAAAGCAGTAAGAGCAACATTGAATATTTTAAAGTTTGTAAATTCTGAAAGCATTGCTGCTAAAGTATACCAGAGCTATTATCTGAAATGAGTTTGTAATTCCCATGGTTACACAAAACTTGGAAGTATTCTCTTGCTATCTGAAAGGACAAATGCTGTCTTCATCCAAGTCTTAAAGGTTTTCTGATTAAGAGAGGACCAAAGTCTAGCAGTTACTTCTTTCAACTGCCTGAAAACACACACAAAAAGTTACTAAAATGTAAGAAGAAAGAAATATGATCCCACTTGGGGTCACTATGAGTTGTAGTCCACTCAATGGCACCTAACAACAACATCATGGGTAATAAATTGTAAAGTGAAGAATAAATAACTGTAGCAATTTTTTAAGTTACGTTCTTGGAAGAAAAATAGAGTAAAATACTACTGTCCTGAGGTAGTCACCACATTAGTTTAATCTGATAGTTCTGTGGTCTTAAAAACAATTTCTGAAGTTGGAAAATGTACCATTAGTTCCAAAAGAAATAATACATGAAGAACTCAATCTCCTCCTGAATTTAATAAAAAGGTATTTTTAGGGGAAGACTAGGTATAACTATTAGTATAAGTCTTTTTATATTTTTGTAAAGTAAATTTGGGAGCTAAGAAGCAGAAATTGGGAGAATGTTCTTGGAAATAGCATCTGTATAAGTAAACCAAGCAATCTAATGCCTTTCAGAATGACTGAGCTTGTAAGGTATTTCTTTACACAGATGTCCAAATGTTAGAAATCGTTCTCAACAGATGTCTCCTAATTTATGGTGGGTAATTTTTTTTAAAAAAACCAACAAAAACCTATTTACAATGATGGAACAATCAATAAAGTACACTATTCCTGACTCAACATGTGGCTTTCACCCTGTGAAAAAGTTAACTTATCTATGATACATGTTGAGGATTTAATGGTAAGCAAAAAGAAACTTGCCTTCCTGAAGCCTAAGGTTATAAAGGGAGAGAAAGATTGATTAAATTGTTTCAGAAATACATAATTAAAAATTGTGGTAGTATTATTAAAGAAAAGAACATGGGACAGAGAACTTATGTACTATTAAAAGAACAAACTAATATATCTTAGAAAAAGTGCAGCCAAAGTGCTCCTTGGAGGCAAAGATGGTGAAGCTTCACCTTTCATCCTTTGGATGTGTAGCTTGTTGTTGTTGTTATGTGCCATTGAGTCGTTTGCGACTCATAGGGACCCTATGTAAAAGAGCCCTAAACGCCATTCTATCCTGTGCCAACCTCACCGTCTCAAACATATTCATTCCCACCACTCCACTCACAGAATCGATCCATCTCATCGAGGGTCTTCCTCTCCTGCGCCATCCCTCCACTCTCCCAAACATGATGTCCCTCTCCAAGGACCAGTCCCTCCTTGCAACATGCCCAAGGTACATCAGATGAAGCTTCAGAATCCTTGACTCCAGGGAGCATTCTGGCTTCACCCTCTCCAGACCAAACGTGTTTGTTCTCCTAGCAGTCCATGGTATATTACACTCTTCTCTAGCACCACAACTCAAAGGCATCAATTCTCTTTCTATCATCCCTATTCACTGTCCAACTCCTGATGCATAGCACGTAATTGCAAAGACTATAGCCTGGATCAGGCGCACCTTAGTCTCCAGCCTGATGTCGTTGCACTTCAGTACTCTTGAGAGATCCCTCACAGCTGGCTTTCCCAATGCAATTCGTCTCCTGATTTCCTGGCTGCTGTTACCAAGAGTGTTGACTGTGGAGCCAAGTAAATGAAAACTGTTAACTATCTCAATCTCTTCACCATCCATACTGATGCTGCCAATTAGCCCAGTGGAATCTCTGTTTTCTTGATATTGATCTTCAATCCATATTGAAGGCTGCAGTCCTTGACCTTCTGCAGCAAGTGCTTCAGGTCCTCCTCAGTTTCAGAGAGCATGATTGTGTCATCTGCATAACACCGGTTGTTGAAGATGTGTAGCTAGGAAAAGCTATTCCTTAGAAAGATGGAGGGTTGTCAGAGGAGGGGAAAACCCCTAATGAGATGGACTGACACAGTGACTTCATCAGTGGACTCTACTGTGTTTGAAATGATGAGGATGGCACAGGGTAGGGCAGGGTTCAGGTGGGCTGTTCACCGATAGTACCTAACAACAACCCCCCGCCCCACACTCCCAATTAAATCTGTAGTTTAGTTTGTTGTGTTAAACTGCTAACTGAAAGGTCAACAGATTTAATGAACCACCCTCTCCTCAGAAGAAAGATGGGTAGTCATCAGTCATCAAAATACACAGCCTTGGAAACCCAACAGAGTTGTAAAGAGTCAGGAGTCAAGTCAGGAGGATGCAAGAAGGCTTCCCTGTGGGAGTAGCAGGTGATCTGAGATCTGAAGAACAAATGATAACTTTTAGGTGAACGGATACGAAAGTAAAAGGCAGATGTAATAGTTTTGCACCAAAGGTTGTTATTGCTGTTAGGAGCTGCTGAGTGGAGTATGAATGATAGCAATATTATAAACAGTATATCTGAACCCTGCCCTATTCTGTGCCATCCTCATCATCTCTGCCACATAAGAGCCCCCCATTGTTCCAGTCACGTGTCAATGCACCTCACTGAGGGTTTTCCACTCCTCTGCTGACTCTCAACTTTTCAGATCATTATGTTTTTCTAACAACATGTCCAAAGTATGTAAAAAGAAGTTTCACCATTTCTCTCTCTAAGGAGCATCCTGGCTGCACTCTCTCCAAGGAATGGCCTCTCCTAGCAACAGGTCCGAGGTATGAGAGATAGATGAAGCTTTGTCATCCTTGTCTCTAAGGAGCACTCTGGCTGCTTTCCCCCAGCATATATCTATTCATTCTTTTTGCAGTCCGGAGGATATTTAGTGCTCTTCTCCAGTACCACAACTAAAAAAAACATCAATTACTATTCTGTCATGTGGAAACTATAAACTGTGAACTTAGAGAACAGACAATAGTTACAGAACAAGGCTAAGCATTTTTGTTTATAGAGTTGGTACTAGATGGCACTTAACAACAACAACAACAACAACAACAACATATAATGCCAAGCCCTTGTCTCCATTTTGGACTTGGATGAAGCGGCTGGGCTCTGTAAGATGATGCTCTTGCTTTGGTTGAGGATCTGTGTGGAATGTTTGGTTGTTTTTTATTTAAGTCTCTTTTTAGAGTCAACGAGACATCTTGGAGACCCCTTGTATTTAAAATTTGGGCCGTAGGGATTATATTTTAATCTCTTGTTATTATATTTTGGAGGAACATTCCTCTAATTCATATAACACTCTTCTGTCAATTTGCTGTGCTGACGTAATCTGGGTTTGCTGTGATGCTGAACCTTGTGCCACTGGGGTCTCAAATGCCACAATGGCTGCCCATGGTGGACAGTGTTTGGTGGAGATTCCAGTTTAAAACAGGTTTGAAAGGAGGTGTGGCATCCATGTCATAAAGCACATGCCTCTGGAAATCCTATGAACTTGGAGAAATGATAGTTATAGAAAGGCCTCAACAACAACAATAACCTCTTTAGTTACTATCTAAATCTCAGATGCATAACAAATAATTGCACTTTGGATTTTAAACTTACACTTTTGCTCTCCAGCACTTTGGTGAGGTCCCTGACTGTAAACTTTGCTGTTGCAACATGTCTTTTGATTTCCTGACATAAAAAGCTTAGCCTAATTCATTTTTCAGGAACTCTAGTGGTCAATTGGTAAGAAGCTGTGCTGCGATCCCAAAGGCACACAGTTCAAACCTACCAGCTCTTCCACAGAAGAAGGTTGGGCTATATCCTCCTATGTGATTTACTGACTCTGAAAACCCACTCTGAAGGGTCAGTCGTAAGTCAGTTCCAACTCGACAGCACTTAACGACAACAAAAAAATATTTTCAACAAATTGCAGTTGGACTGTCACGGTTATATCAAAGTGAAGATTTTTTTTGAAAAGGCCACAAAGATAATTGATACTAAACATGGAAAATGGAATTAAATACCAAAGAATAACTTCCTTTATACTTTCTAGTTCTTTGTTGTTTGTGATTAATTGCTTTAATCTTAGAGGATTGGCAGCTCTTGAACTCTACAGATCTTGAAGACTTTGGAACTTCTAAAAATTATTAAGTAACTCAAAGAGCTTATGTTTATATGAGTGCAGTACCTTAAGCTGATATTTATCATATTAGAAATGAAAAGAAAATATTGAGCTATTAACAAACTTCTCTAAAATAAGCCCACTATATGTTAATGTAAATTATTTTATAAAAGGAGTTTTATTGCAAAATTAAAAATGTCAGTAAATAGAGGCACTGTTTATATCTTTGTAAATCTCTTTAATGTCTAGATCAGAATAGAATAGGATAGAATAGAAATTGGAATCTCATTTTCTGTTTACAATCTATTATGATTTTAGATTGGTTGGAATATATGGAACAAATCTATGAGCAATGTAGTTGGAAAAAATATTTTAAGAGCCTTTTAAATAATTGTGAATATTCTTTTTTTGAAATGGCATAAAAATTTTCCAAGTGGTAGTTCCTTAATAGCTTCAGTGTGGAATAACCCCCCACCCCCATTATGCTAAATGAACCAACTCATTCCCAAAAGGACAAATACTGTGTAAGACCATTATTGTAGATTGATTACGAGGATCCAAGTGGGAGGGTGGGGACAGAGGGGTGAAGATGGGTAGTGAATGAGGTGATGGTGGTGGTGGGTAATGATATGGTTGCATGATTTTATGGGTGGAGGTAGTGAGTGGGTAAAGGAAATGTGAAAGATCTGGTGTAAAAAACCAATGTATACAAACTTTGTATGCAATCCAATTGCTTTCGTTGTCATGTGCCATTGAGTCACCAGGGACTCATAGAGACCCTATGTTTGGCATCTCTGAACCCTGCACTGTCCTGAGCCAGTTTCCCTAATTCCGACACACCAACCCCTAGTAATCCAGTATAAAATAAAAATTTTATTTAACAAACAAACAATTCTCTATTAATGAACTTTTTCCTTTTCTTATCTTTAAAATACGGTAAGAATACATATTATAAAAACATTTGCCAATTCAATTCTTACATTTCTCAATGAATTTTTTTTATACTTTTAATGTAAAAATCTCATTTAGCTTAAACTTTGAAGGAAGGTTTTTACTGATATTTAATTTTGTTAACAAAACATAAATAAATAATAAATAATTTGGATCATTTGCATAAATAATTGAGGAAATATGATTTTACATAATTAAGCAGATCTTACAAATACTGAAACATTTTATTATTTAATAAAACAACTTGTTGACATCATTGACTATCTCTTTACAAAAATCTAAGTACTTTCAGAAATTAGTCAATTTATATGGTAGATATAAATCTTCTGAAATTATTGTTTGCTTAAAAGTTTGAATTTTGCCACCAGCATCAAGATCTATCAATTCTTAAATTATTCACTTCATTCATTTTCAAGCAAGTATGTGCCCTGGACTTGTAGCAATAACATTGTTAGTCTGCTAAGTGAAGACGGTACTCCGTAATAAAAGCAGCCAGTTGAATCTGTAACTCAAGCACTTGTACCAAGTGCCTTAACTTGAGATCACCATTGCATTCTGGTAGACACTAAAAGTCCTTTCCTCATGTGAAATATTAAAAGGATGGTTATTCAGAGTTAGAGATATAGGAGGAGAGAGTAAAAATAGTGTACCATTTCCTCTGCTCTCTAAAAGAAATGCTCAAACTAAAAAAAAATTATCAGAATAAACTTTTTCACAACTGTAGGAATTAAAAAAAATGCTTATATCAGGATTCTATATTCAAAATGGTATGCAGCCATCACCATTGTCTTATTCCAGAACATTTTCATTACTCCTGTACTCAGCAATAGCAGTCACTTCCTGTAGTTTTTGTTTTATTCAATTTCATTTCAAAAGAATGCTGAATAGAACTAACAAAATTGGTTTCATAATCCACTGACTAATAAGTCACAACTCATAATACATGCACATGTCACTAGATTATTACTAAGAACATTTCTAGCTCTAATTCTATGATTTTTCTGTTTTCCTCCAAATGAAGTCTTCTAGCTTGGAAGCTTCACACTGATTTTTTTTACAGGCCTAGCCTGCTTCTTCATACTTATTCATTCATTTATTCAACAGACACTTATAAGGACTGAATTATAGGAGGGGGGAGAGTATAACGTCTATTTTCAGAAAATTAAAAATCTAGCAGAATTAGACTGACATGGACATGTGTTTGAATGAATGAAGGGACGTGACTGTTTTAATATTGCAATCTGAAGAGAGAATGGAAAGAAGAATTTCACAGAGGAGATGATCCTATGCTGACTTCAGAAAGGGCATGTACGTGTTTTCACATTGTCATTTATGCCTTTGCTTTCAAAGTATTATTCTCATTGCTTCATTGTGACTTTCCTGGGGTAAACTCTCTAAGCCCTAGAAGAGAATACACAACCATGTTTTCATAGTTACCAAGAATCAGGAAAGTCAGGGGGAAAGAAATAAAACATACATAAGAAAAATGAAAATTTACTGAATATTCATAATGTGTCAAGCAATGTGTACTATCTCATTTAGTCCTCATACATAATTACTCAAAGTTAACGCTTTTTATTGCCATTCTTTTTAAACAAACAAACAAAAATCTTTCACACATTCTTCATTCTGGATAGCTAGGGAGACATACAAAAATATTCTAAATAAGACAGGTATGATTTACTAAATTTTGATAATAAATGTGAAAATTTCTTCTAAATATGTCCTTACTCAATGATGTAGATCTTTTATAATTTGTCTTTTCTTGGCAAGACAGCAAACTGATAAGGATATTTGTAATTGTGGAGGCTTAGAAAGAGAGGAATGATTTGAAGGTCTAGAGAAAGATACTACCATTGATGTTCACACATTGTAGGTTTCAATCAGTATGTAAGTAAGGAGTAGTAATTTGGAAAAAATCCTCATTTTCAAGGGGCAATTGTCTTTGAGGCACTCTCCTTTAAAGGTATTCCTTATACCTCATGTAAAGCAGTGGATAATAAATTTCTGGCCCAGGAAGGTAGACTACAGTGATCCATGACCTAGAACCGATGGAGATAAAATTGATACCAGACTTACATGTGGAAATAAACAAGGTTTGGAAGGCCAACCCTTACTTGGACTGGCCACTGGGCAATTGAATAATGCAGCCAATGCTGAATCACTTTCAGGCATGAAATAAGACAAAGGACCAGTGAATCTGGATTGGGTGCAATGACAGCGGAAGATAGATGAATATGGAGGTAGAAGGAGAACTTTTATAGGGAGGAAGAATACACAGAAATCTTTGGCATTAAAGCAGATACAAATCTTGAGAGAGATCAAACTAGCAATTTCAGAGGTAAAGAGATGGTAGCTAAGCAAGTCATGGAGTGCTTCAAAGGTAAAGGTAGCAAATTATAGACAGTAATAAATAACAAGCAAATATATAAGACCCAAGAGGGCTTCTACAGTGTCATCAACTGAGGATTTCTCTAATGACCAAGAAGTAGGTAACTCTAGTATGCAAAACAACAAAAAAAATTTCCAAGATATTTTAAGTAAAGAGAGGGCCAGGACTTGAAAATAGAAAGAAATGGAGGGACTTAGTAATTTTTTGAGCAATTGTCAAGCACTTTGCTGGGAACTTTACTGCTTGATTTACTTGTTAAAACCACCCAAGGAAGTAGGTAATACTGTTCTTACTTTATAGATAAGTGTGAGGGTTAGATTTCAAAGTTACACTGTTGGGTCAGGTCTGTATGAAGTTAGCAATGAAGCATAGAGAATAAACAGTAATTATAATTATTGTTATAATTAGAAATTTTAACATAAAAAGCTTTCAGAAGTTAATGTAACAAAAGAAAGTAAAACAAAACCTACTCTTGGACCAGGTGCTCCAGGTGGCCCCTATAGAAAAAAAAGATGAAAACTTATATTTAATAGAAATCCAAAAGCAGGTAAGCATAAACATTTTAAGGATAAATAGCTCCAAACTTAAATAAACTCACTGGAGGCCCAGGGTGACCTCTTGGTCCTTGGGGACCCTAGAAGAAACAGAGACAAGCACAATATGCATATTACATTTTTGTTTAGTATGAATAAATAAACTACAACTCAACTTGTATCAATGATCCTGTTGTGTAAAGAAAGTCATGAAATTTCAAAGTTGTTTTTGTTTTATGAAATCTTTGTTCTTGCACGTAGCTATCATTTATATTTATGAACGAGTAGTTAGGCTCTTCCTGCTTTTTAATATTAGTAGAAAGGATTCATTTTACTGTATGGGGTTCAAGTGGCCTAGTGGGGAAGAAGTCTGCCAACTCAAGGATGGCAAGTTGAACCCACCAGCACTCGGGAGAAGGGAAATCTCTTCCCATGCAATTTACAGCTTCTGCAAGCTCCCTGGAGGGTCAGCTATGAGTCAGTTTGGCTCACTGGCAAAGAGTTAGTTGAGCTATTAACTGTGACTGTGACGTTTAAAAAGGTCAGAGGTACTTTTTTCCACCTGTTGTTTCTACCTATCATACAGCTAATCTTAAAAAATGGAAACTTCAAAGTGTTCTTTGGCACCTTTGTTTTCCTTTACCACTTACCTAGAAATTGGTTGCCAAATCCTGTTCAATTTACTGCCAACTCTCTTCAAAATACTTTTCTTCCTTCCCACCTCCACAGCAACAGCAATTGTGTCAGTTAAGTGTTTCAATTTTTGTCAGGATATCTATTTGACTTCCTATTTATTTTCTCCATTGTATTAAGCACTTATCATTTATTTTTTTTTCCAGAGCACTTTAGTCTTTTTTTAAAAACTTTTTTTAAGAAAAATTTCCACTAGCTTATTTACAAAATTAAAATGCTTTGTCTTCATAAATCTGTCATTATTTATGTAAAATGATTCAATGTCTCTTCATTTGTAAGAGGTTAAAACATAAGCTTCATAACAGTGATAAAAGAAGTCATTGCCGTTGAAGGTGAGAGCTGACCTTCCAACTATTTTTTGAGAGGCTGTAAATTGCATGGGGAGAGTTTGCCCATCTTTCTCTTGAAGAGCCACGGATAGATATGAACTTCTGGAGAGCACAGCTTTTGGTTTGCCAGTGCAATTTCCTATGGAGAACATCCCCAGATTTTCTTGAGAACTCACTATGTGCCAAGATGTATGCAATATTTCTGGTTTATAGTTAAGAAAACAGAATGGCAGAATAACCAGTGAGTTAGTAGCACAGCTAGTATTAAAATCCAAGTAATAAGACTAAAATGGTATGGTCTTAATCGCTTGACATTACTTCCTCCTCTCAACACTTTGTTCTTCAATTCCATTCACTTTCTCTAACTCATCCAATACTTCATACATAATGAATAACTGAATATCTCTGAACTTTTCAAATTCTTTCACATATGTATGTGTTATTTCCTTGACCAGGGGTGCTGTTCTCTGCCTCTTCTATCAGCTGAACATCCCTATTCCAATATTTCTTTTTCACCCTCCTTGCTTGCCACACACCACAGCTTCTTGCTTATCTTTTTCTGCATTTTATAGTATGTAACACTTTGTTGTTATTGCTCTGTAGACGACTCATAGTGACCCTATGAACAAAAGACCTGAGCACTGTTCATAGAGTTTCCGGAGGCAAGCCATTTCAGAGATGGACATCACTCCTGCTTCCAAGCTTGTTTTAATCAGGAAGCTCCACCAAACACCGTTCACCATGGGTAACCCTCATCGCATTTGGCACATCAGTGTTACAGAGTTTAGCATCACAGCAACCATGAGTATGTAACACTAGAAAGACTAGTTATTTGGAAGGTATCTTAGTCATCTTTTTTTATCTAGAATGAGAATATACCTAATACATGTAGGTGCTCTATAAATGAATCATAATGTTAAATTAATTGGATAAATGAATAACAGTGTTATATAAGTAAATGAATAATAATGTTACATCACACTTGATATAAATTTAGAAATGAGAGTAACTTTCAAATGTGTATTATAAAATATAAAATGTTACATTGACTTTTTCCAAAATGAAACAATGGCAATCATTGTAAACGGTGGGAGGCCTTATAAGACTGCTCAAACATTTTACTTACTTGATGGTCAATTGACTATTAAGGACAGAATATGATTAAGAGATAACAAAGCAAAATTTGTTTTTAGCTGAGCTTGTATAATGTTGATACTATGCTTGACTTAAAAATAAGTATCTTTTATTGCCAAATGCTGTTGATCCTCAATATACTCTGACAGCTAGAACAAATAACAAACACACAGTTATTTTAAAATGCTAGAGTCATCCAACAAATACCATGTCTACTGGAAATGCCTTAGTTTGCATGGTTTGTGATTACAATTTTAAGCAAAGAATGCACAAAACTTGTACCACAGAAGCTGCATGGCATATTGCAGTAATTTCATGTTGAAAATAACCTTAAACATATAGCGGTTGAGTGAATATGGTTGTATAAGTTTCTCCAATCTTGACCAACATTGTAAAAATAGCAATTATGACATTTCATCCCATTTTGCATATTTCTGCCACTTGCAATACCTCACTGATTCTCAATACAAAAATATATATTATTTTATTTTGAAAGAGGACTATATGACAAGAGAAATAAATTATTGATACTGCTAATTTTATTGGGCTCTCAGTTTGTTGCCACAAATGTGATCAAAGAAAATAGGAGTCTAAAAACTCTTAATTGTGCTCATGTGAAACTTTTACCAAAACCAAGAGACTATTAGGCAAACAGAGCAAGGGAACACTATATGGTTTAAAATAAAGAGAAGAGTCAGTCAGGGTTGTATCCTCTCTCCATATCTTTTCAATATGTATGGTGAAGGAACAATTCAAGAAGCTGAATTCAATGAAGAAGAATGTGGCACCAAGATCAGAGGAAAACTCATTAATATCCTGCACTATGTAGGTGATACAACCTTACTTGCTGAAAGTAAAGAAGGCTTGAAGCACTTGTTGCAAAAGATAAAAGCCTTCCATATGGATTGGATCTCAACATCAAGAAAACATAAATTCTTACCACTGGTCTGATAGGCAACATCCTGATAGATAAACATTGAAACTGTCAATAACTTCATCTTACTTTGACCTGTAAGCAACACCCTTGGTACCATCAGTCAAAAAATCAGGAAACATATTGCACTGGAAAGTCTATAATCAGGGACCTCTCCAAATTATTGAGGAGCAATGATGTTAGTTTGAGAACTAAGATACCTACAATCCAGGTCATGGCCTTTCATACCACTTGCTATGCATCTGAGACATAGACAATGAAAAAGGATGACAGAAGAAGAATTGATGTCTTTGAACTGTGATGTTGGAGAAGAGTATTGACTATCCTATGAACTTTCAAAAAACACTTAAATATATCTTGAATAAAGTGTACCCAGAGTGCTTCTTGGAGGCAAAGACGATAAAGCTTCATCTCACATACTTTAGGCATGTTGCTAGGAGGGAAGCAGCTCTTCTTTGGAGAGGTATATGATGCTTAGAAGTGAGGAAAGCCATTGAAAGAGACCGTCAACCAGGTGGATTGACACAGTGACTACTGCAATGAGCTCTAGTGTTTCAGGAAGTATGAGGATGGCACAGGGTAAGATAGGGTTCAAATCTGCTGTTCACAGGGTTGCTATGGATTAAACTTGACTCAACAGCATCCAACAAAACCAATAACAATGAATGTTAAAAATAAATAGATAAATATTAGTTTAAAATTTTTGACTTGCTAACAGGATAGACTAGATTAGATTTTCCCATAATTTGGGTTTATTTTATAAATGCTGGTAGCTTAGTGGTAAGAAGAAGCGCTGTCAACCCAAAGCTATGTGGTTTGAATCTACCAGCTGCTCCACAGGAGAAAAATGGGCAATCTCCTCTTGTGCGATATATAGCCTCTGAAAACCTGCTGGAATGATAGCTATGAGTCGGTTCTGACTCAAAGGTATATAACAGCAACACAGTAGGATATATTTTACCATAGTTTGAGTTTCTCTTACAGTGCTTAAATCATCTTTCTTACTTTCAATTAGAACAAAAAAAATAATTCTGATAGTTATAAGGATGGTGAGACACAATAATTAAAAGGTAATATCTGAGAAAACTTTAAAGAGTATTTTCAACATTTTGTTGATTTCTCTTAAATAATATGTCATCCAAATGAAGCAGCAAAACTAAAAAGTCATACTAGGATTACTCCCTAATTTTTCACTTGAGTACATGTAAGTGTTTTGGGATTCTTTCTTTTCAATGTTATTCATAATTGGTTATGATTACCCATAATCAAATGCCTTTTTATACTCAGTAAAACATAAGTAAATGTGTTTCCAGTATTCTCTGCTTTTAGCAAAGATCCATCTGACATCAGTAATGATATCCCTCATTCCATGTCCTCTTCTTAATTCAGCTTAAATTTTTGGCAGTTTCTTGTTAGATGTGTTGTTCTAGCTGTTTTAAAGGAATCTTCAGCAAGATTTTATTTGAATGTGGTATTAATGCTATTCTTCAATAATTTTCACATTGTGTTGGATCACTATTATTTTGAGTGGGAACAAATATGAATCTATTCTAGTCACTTGACCATGTAACTCTTTTACTAATTTCTTGTCATGGACTAGTGAACATATTCAAGGCTGAAACACTTTAATCAATGAAACACATCAAATTCAATTTGTATGCTGAGAAAATAATTCAAGAAGCTGGACTCTATCCAGAGAAATATGGCACCAGAATTGGAGGAAGACTCATCAACAGCCATGTTATACAGGTGACATAGCCTTGTTGTTATATGCTGTCAAGACGCTTGCAACTCATAGCAACCCTATGTACAACAGCCTTAAACTCTGCTCTGTCCTGTGTCAATTGCACTCTCTGACACTCCCATCCCAATTATCCCAGTCACTGAATCAATCCACCTCATAGTCCTGTGTCAATCATACTGTCTCTGATACACCCATCCTGATTACCCCAGCCACTGAATCAATCCACCTCACAGAGGACCTTCCCCTCCTGTGCCATCCTTCCACCATTCCAAGCATGATGTCTCTCTCCAAGGACTGGTCCCTTCTTACAACATGTCCAAAGTATGTCATACGAAATCTCAGGATTCTTGCCTCCAAGAAGCAGCCCGGTTAAACCCTTTCCAGGATGAATCTGTGTTTTTTTAGCAGTCAATACTCAATACTCATCTCCAGCACCACAACTCAAAAGCATCAGTTCTCCTTCTATTCTCCCTAGTCATTGTCCAACACTGTGATGCACAAAAAGAGATTGCAAAGACCATGACCTGTATCAGATGCACCTTAGTCTCCAGAGAGACACCATTGCTCTTCGGTACTTTGAAGAGATCCCTAACAGCAGGCTTTCCCTTCTCAATATGTCTTTTAATTTCCTGGCTTCTGGTGTCAAGAATGTTGACTATGGAGCCAAGCAAACTAAAGCTGTGAACAATCTCCATCTCTTCACCATCCATCCTGATGCTGCCAATTGGTCCAGTGGTGAAAATCTCTGTCTTCTTGACATTCAGCCTCAATTCATATTGAAGGCTTAAGTCCTTGACCTCTGCAGCAAGCACTTCAGGTCCTCCTCAGTTTCAGCAAGCAGGGTTGTGTCATCTGCATAACACAGATTGTTAATAGATCTTCTAAAAATCCTGATGCCACAATTCTCAGAGCCCATCCTCCTGGATAATCTGTTCTGCATATAGGTTGAAAAGGTATGGAGATAGGACATATCCTTGGTGTACACCCTTCCCAATTTTGAACCATGAGTGCTTCCTTCCTCCATTCTGATGATTGCTTCTTGGTCCACAGTATAGGTTTTGCATTAGCATGATCAAGTGTTCTGGGATTCCCATTCTTCTCACAGTCAGCCACAATTTGTTATGATCCACACAGTCAAACACCGTTGCATAATCATTGAAATACATAGAGACATTCCTCTGGTATTTCCTGCTTTCAGCTAAGATCCATATAACATTAGCTACAATATCCCTAGTACCACGACCCCTTCTAAACCTAGCTTGTCCTTCTGGCAGTTCTCTGCTGATGTGCTGTTCCAGTCATTTTTGGAAAATCTTCAGTAGAATCTTGCTTGCATGTGAAATCAATGAGATTGTTCTATAGTTTCCACATTCTGTTAGGTCACCCTTCTTTGGAATAGGAACAAATATAGATCTCTTCTAGTCAGCTGGCCAAGTGGTTGTTCTCCAGATTTCTTGGCACAGCTTGGTGAGCACGTCTAGGGTAGCATCTGTTAGCTGAAATATGTCAATTGGTATACCGTGTATTCCTGGGGGCTTACTTTTTGCTATTTCCTTTAAAGCAGCCTGAACTTCTGCCTTCATCACCATAGGCTTTTGCTCATGTGTTGTTTCATTAAATTCTTCTGTATCTGCCAATTCCTTTCAATACAGTGACTCAGTATATTCTTTCCTTCTTCTTTTAATACTTCCTGGATCATTTAATATTCTGCCTAAAACATCCTCGATTATAGCAACTCGAGGTTTGAATTTGTTCTTAAGTTCCTTGAGCTTAAGAAATGCTGAGTGATTTCAGCCCTTTTGATTTTCTGACTTCAGCTCCTTGCACATTTCATTGTAATATTTCATTTGTCATTCCGTGCTGCCTTTTGAAATCTTCTGTTGAGCTCTTTAGTATCTTGAATTCTTCCTTCTGCTTTGTCTTTTCTGCACTCCAGTGCAATATTCAGAGTTTCTTTTGACATCCATGTTCGTCTTTTTTTCCTCCTCTGTCTTTGTAATGACCATTCACACTCTTCCTGGATGATACCCTTAATATTTTCCCATAACTTATCTGGTCTTTGCTCATTTGTGTTCAAAGCCTCAAACCTGTTCCTGAGATGGTTCTGAAATTCAGGTGGGAAGACTCAAAGTCATATTTTGGTTCCCATGAATTCGGTTTAATTTTCCTCAGCTTCAGCTTGAACTTGCATATGAGTAGTTGCTGGTCTGTTCTAAAAGCAGCTCCTGTCCTAGTTTTTACAGCTGATACTGAATATCTCCAGTGGTTCTTTCTGCAGATGTAATCAATCTGATTTATATGCATACGATCAGGTGAAATCCATGTGTATAACCTGCGTTTAGGTCTCTTAAATATGTATTTGCAATGAATAAGTCATTGATTGTGCAAAATGCAATAATTCTAACTCCAGCTTCATTTCTGTCACTGAGTCCATGTTTTCCAACTACTGAATCTTCTTTCCTGTTTCCAACTTTTACATTCCAGTCACCCATTATTATCAGTGCATCTTGATTGCATTTCGATGGCTCTCCGACTGTAAAAGTTGGTAGAAATCTTCTATTTCCTCTTTTTTGGCTCTGGTTTTTGGTGAATATATCTGAATGACAGTGGTATTCACTGGATTTTCTTGTATGCATATCAATATTATCCTGTCACCCACAATATTGTACTTCAAGATAGATCTAGAAAAGACTTTCTTAACTATGAAAGCAACCCCATTTGAAACATTTACTGCAGAAAATTTACTACTGTCTTCATTATGGGTTACATGTCAACTTCAAGAAAGCAAAAATCTTGACCATAAGACCATCATGACAGATGGAGGTAAGTTTGAAGTATCAATGATTTAATTTTACCTGGATCCACAATCGACACCCATGGCAGCAGCAGTCAAGGAATCAAAAGATGTGTTGCATTGGACAAATCTACCATCAAGAACCTTTCCAAACTGCTACAGAGCAATGATATTTATTTAAAGCTTAATGTGTTCCTAATCCAAGAAATGGTATTTTCATTTGTTTTCTATGCATCTGAAAATTAGACAATAAATAATGAAGATAAAATACAAATCGGCATCTTTGGATTATAATGTTGGAAAAAAATACTTGCCAAAAGAAAAAAAAATTAAAAAATCAGACTATCTATGAGGTGGATTGATTCAGTGACTGGGGTAATCAGGGTGGGTGTGTTGGAGACAGTGAGACTGGCACTGGACAGACCAGGGTTTAGGGCCGTTGTACATAGGGTCGCTATGAGTTGCAGGCGACTCGATGGCACTTAACAACCACAATGTTAAAGTAAGTACAATCAGAGAGCTCCTTACAGGCAAGAATAGTAAAACTTAATCTCACATACTTTGGGTATGTTATGAGGAATCCAATTCTTCAGAAAAAAATACCATCCTGGGAAAAGTAAAAAGTCAGAGGAAGACTTTCAATAAGGTGGAAGGACAGTGACTGGCTAGAAACATGTTACAGACTGCAAGGATGGCACAGAATAGGGAAAGGTTGAGATAAGTTGTTCATAGGCTCACAATGAATGATAGTGGACTTGATGGCAACTAACTACAATATCAATGATTATTAGTTCATAATACATTAAAATCAATCACTTTAGTATTAAATTGACCTACAAAATAACAATTTGTTGTGTCTTAATTTTATGTCAGGTACTGAGATAGGCTAATATCTAGGTGGTGTCTGAGATGATAGGTAGAGATATGATAGCAAATACATGTCAAATCTTCATGGAGTTCATATCTTCTCAAGTAGATCAACATGGAAAGGGAAGCTACATCTTAATGAGGAAATAATTTCAATTTTATTTTCCAGAGTTACTCATATTACATCTATCACTTCTTCTATGAGAAAAATCTTTCAGATGTTTATCTGCTTTCATAAAGAGTTCTAATGGCATAATTTGTAGGGATTTGTGCTGCTAATTCAAAGGTGACACCTCTCTAGCAGTCTCAATCCACCAATAGTTTCATGGGAGAAAGATGGAAAATCTGTGTAATTCACAGTATCTAAAACTTGCTGGGGGTTAGCAGAGTTAGGTCTAATCAATGGCAATGGGTTTGTTGGTATAAAGATAATAGTCCGGGCACCCTATCCTATAAAGCAGTTTTAGTCAGTAATACATGAGGTTGCCATGAGTTGGATGCTGATGCAGTGGCAACTAACTACAACAACAAAAACAACAAGCACCACCACTACCACCACCATGTCCCAATACTCAAAACTTTCCCTATTCATCAATAATTGAGCAAGCATTTATTGAACACCTACAAGAAGACAGATTCTGTCTTAAGTCTTGGGAAATTATCAATAATGAAGCAATCAAACAAAAACTCCAGTAGATAAAAGCTTGTACTTCAGGAGTTCACACTCAAGGAGCTGGAAATAGAATATGTAAAGCAAGTAAACATGAAGTAAAGAAATAGAGTAATTAAAGATTAGGAATATCAAGAAAGTGAGACATTCACTGTTGTAAAACAGGACTGACTTCAGGGTTAGGGGGCAGCCAAGAAAAGAGGGGATAAATAATGTGCACTGCTTTGAAATAGATGAGGGAAAGAACGGCTTAAAAGGAATACATGCTTTGGTATTATTTGTATTACAACAGTCCAGAATAAGGGCTGCATAGTAAAGTGGACTGGGGTGGAGGTGGGGAACTGTACAACACAGAAAGATTTCTTTTTTCAAGGAGAAAAGTGAACTGGGGGGCAGGGAGGAAAATGTGCAACAATGAATGAATGGAAATCCAAGTTCTCTATAAACTTTCATTAAAATCTCAATTAAAAAAGAATATATGTTTTGCTAAAAAATAAAAAAAAGAAAGTGAGGAATTGTTATTTTAAATAGATTTCAACAGGAAACACTTAAGAATTAAAGAACAGGGAAATAGACATGTTACTGGGTTCTGGGTTATTTCTGTTGTGTGTCATCGAGTCAGAACTGGCCCACAGTTGATCTTTCAGTGGGTCTTCAGAGAAAGTGAATTGTACAGAAGGAGACTGCCCATCCTTCTCCTGTCAAGCAGCTGGTGGATTTGAACTGCTTGCCTTTGAGATTGCAATGTGTGTGTGTGTGTGTGTGTGTGTGTGTGTGTGTGTGTGTGCCGTCAAATTGGATCTGACTGGTACAGGAGGAGGTTGCCCCTCCTTCTCCAGCAGAGCTCCTAGGGAATTGCAGTGCAACTTCTTGCCACTAGGTCACTAGAGCTTGCCTCAATGCAAATTTTTACCACTAGGCCATCAGAGCTCCCTAGGTTCTTGGTGCTGGAGGAGTGATGGCGTGATGCAATCAAAAGATTAGTAAGTCTTCCCTGAACAAATGACTTTAAATTGAAACTTCAAAATGAGAAGGAATTAGAGGGGCTAATGAGTATGGGAAAGAAAATGGAAGCACAAAAGTTAGAAAGTAAGGAGAAAGCAGAAAGAGTAAGAGGAGAGTTATCTGGCAGGGTCTAAATAGCCCAGAGAGTTCAATTCATTTTCTCAGGTGTGCTGCACGTCTTTTGAAAATAACTTTTCTGTCCATCACCTTATCCCCTTTTGGGAGGGTGGTCTCCAATCTGACTCTACTGCAGACATATGGTTTGCTATTAATCAGGGTCTTCAACATCATCAGCAGCTGGGAGGCCAATTTAAGAAAGAGAGAGCTAACCAGACTGTGGAGAGATTGTGGGGAGGTGTAGCTGGCAGAGACCTGGAGACAGACCTGAGCTAAAGGTTTTGGCTGTTGGATGATAGAAGGAAAAGTTAACTTGTGATTGCTATGAAAGGAACCTTGCTGCATGACTGAGGAAACCAGAGGCTTCTTGCATCTGTCTTGCTTGATTGAACATGGATTTCTATTTGTTGATTGAGAAGTTACCTGAACTAAGTGAGGACTTGTGCTTTGCTTTTAACCTGGCTTGGGACTACTGTTCACTAAAGCTTGGACTTTCACTGGGTGATATCCTTTGTCTCTCTCCCCTCCATCACCAAACCCTTAATAAGCCTCACAGCTGTTGAGTCAAGCCTGTGAGTCATTGGCAATGAATTTCGGACCCAGTAATCAGTAGAAGTAGGTGCAGAGTGTGTGTGTTAAGGCACATGTCTGACCTTACAGGGATAAATTTTATACTATGGATATTTTTGATGGGGACAATTTTTTATTTTCAGTTGGCTGCAATATAACAAATATTTTCCCTTTTTTCTCTCTCCTTCAGTACCAAGAATATGTAATGGGTATTTGCCCCATGTCAAACTCTGGTGACCTGGATAGTAGGGAGTTTTGCTGTCAACTCCAAGGCAAGAGGTTCAAACCTACCAGTTGCTCTGAGGGAGAAAGATGGGTTTTTTTCATGTGATTTATAGCCTTTGAAAACCCACTGGAGAGTTAGCTATGAGTCAGTTCTTGTCCAAGGGCAATGAGTTTCGTTTTCAGTTTATTTATTTGTTTATTTTAATCCATACAGAAAAAATATTGAATACACTATGGAATGCTAAAAGACCAAGAACATCTTCCATAGAGAAAGCACAACCAGGGTGTTTCCTAGAGGCAAGAGTAAATGAAACTTCGTCTGACATGCTTTGGGTATGCTGTCAGGAGGGGCCAGTCTTTGGAAAGGGACATCATGCTGGGAAAAGTAGAAAGTCAGTGAAAAGAGAGGAAAAGCCTGAATGAGACTTGTGACTGTAACAATGAACTCAAGTGTGGAAGATATTATTAAAATGGTGCAGGTTTGGGCAAGGTTTAGATCTGCTATTCACAGGGTCACTGAGCGGTAGCTGGCTCAATGGCACCTAACAACAATCCCAAATAACTTGCCCTTCTAAAGTTATTTCCGTCCGTACTGAGGCAAATATTCCATTTCACACACTGATTTGGCATAAATATGACTGGCAGATTATGCTTACAGATTTTTAGATGTCACTGTAATAAACTCAACAATTAGTTCTATTTCCAGCCAGCTAATATAATTTAATTTTTATTCTGTAGATATGAGTCATAATAGTAAATAACTATACAAAATCTTTGTTTTCATGGAACTTAAAGTCCAATGACAAGAGATACTGTAACAACAACAAATCTAGTTAAACTTACAGTTTCTCCTCTTACGCCTTTTTCTCCTTTGGGTCCCTAAAATTAAAAAAAAAAAAAGAGATGTTGCTTTAGTGTAATTGAGATCATATACAGAAACATTGCAATTAGTAGAATTTTCTTTCCTAGTAATGATGAATTTTTGGTTAATGAATATAAATTCTAGTTTTTCTTCCTAAAAAAGCAAAGCAAAGCAAATATATCTTAATTTATTATGCTTCTTATTTTGCTATTCCTATCACCACAGGAAAATCAGACAGGGATAAAATGATAATTATTCATTGATTTATTCTCAATAGCTGATTTGACAATTGCATATGTTTAGAAAAGAAATTAATAACACAGTTTAGAAAAGAAATTAACAGGGTAAATTCTAGTAATATCTATTTCCTTCAATTTTTGGAAATCCTGACTCTAAGATGGTTTCTTCTTTTTTTATTTTTTAAATTTTTTAAATATATATTTTATTATTTGTGTGTGTGTGTGTGTGTGTGTGTGTGTGTGTGTGTGTGTGTGTGTGTTGTGTACCGTCAAATCAGATTTGACTAGTACAGGAGGAGATTGTTCCTCCTTCTCCAGCAGAGCATCTGGTGGATTTGAACCGTGCACCTCTGGGATTGCAGTACACCTTCTTGCCACTAGGCCACCAGAGCTCGCCGGTTTCTTCTTTTTAAGTGTGTTTTTTTTTGGTTGTTGTTGTTGTTTTTTATCTTTTCTTCCTATTCTTTTTTATCTTTTTTATGTGTCATAACTATTGATACATATCTTTTTATTCAATTAAAAATGGTTTCGAATTTTCCTTGTGACTTACTCTTTGATTTATGGGTTATTCAGAAGCATGCATTTTAATTTTTAAATGTTTGGAGATTTTCCTATTATTATTTTGTTACCAATTTTTATTTAATTGTGTTAAACCAGAGAAGTTATTTTGAATGATTTTGATACTTTCCTGTCAAAATTTCTTTTTTGACCTAGATCTCTGGCAGAATAGCCTGTAGGGAGTTGCACTGGTAGTCGAAAAGCTACACCTCTCTGGTGGATTAAATCTAACAATGGCTCCTCTAGAGAAAGAGAAATCTCCTCCTGTTTTATTTACATCCTGTATATCTAATGGAGGGTCAACTAAGAGTCGGTCTCAATTCAATAGCAGTGAGCTTCCATATAGCCTATATTGGTGACTATTCCATGAGTACTTGAAAAGAATGTAGTATAGTCTTTTCCTGAGTCAATTTACTGCTTTTTAACTTCTATACATACACATTTTGGTGTTAGTGTTTGTGGAAACTGTATGTGGATTTTTAATGTTTATAAAAAGGAAATAACACTGTTGATGATTTCTGTAACCTGAATTTACAGGTTCACAGTATGAATGTTCTTCCATGTCAATCTGCATTCTTTGTAAGTACTGATAATACCTAATACTTAAAAACCCCCAATGATATAGTTATTTAATTCTCCATTACTATTTCTAACTTTTTGTCATTATAAATAAACAACCCTGTAACAGAAATCCTTGCACTCTTTAAAATTAATAAACAATTTTTCTCCAGAAAATTTG
Source organism: Elephantulus edwardii (assembly GCF_000299155.1). NCBI lineage: Eukaryota > Metazoa > Chordata > Mammalia > Macroscelidea > Macroscelididae > Elephantulus > Elephantulus edwardii. The sequence continues at coordinate 3,557,839 of NW_006399977.1, forward strand.
TTTGAATTTGTACTCCTATATCATATATAAAATGTAAACTCACTACTGTCAAGTAGGCTCAAAATTACAGCAACCTTCCATGGCTTTCTGAAGATATAAATTGCAATGAGAGATGATTGCCTATCTCACCAATGACTTCAAATCACTGGAGATGTACAGTCTTTGAATTGCAACCAACTTCCTACAGACTAGACCACTAAAGTTCTCATCTATAGCACGTAAGTATGTATATTTCTTGTAATACATGCACCATTCTCACAATCACAGCTATATTTGAGTTCATTGTTGTAGCTACTATGTCAGTCCATCTAATTGGGAAACTTCCCATTTTTTGTATTGATATTCACTTTGTCAAACCGGAAGTCTTTATTGAGACACTGATCTTTTTAATGACATATCCATGGTCTATAAGGTGAAGTCTTTTTATTCCTCCCCTTAAAACGTGTGTTCTGGTTGTACTTCTATGATAGATTTGCTCTTTCTTCCAGAAGTCCTTGAAATGTTAAATATTCTTCACCGATAAAATAATAGAACTTTATCAATTCTTCTTTAGTTTTCCATATTAATTTCCTAGCTTTTTAAAGCATATGAAATAATAGAAAATAATATGGTTTAGGTAAGACACACTTTAATTTTCAAAGTGATATTTTTGTTTTTTTAACACTTTAAAGAGCTCTTTAAAGCAGATTTGTATACTGCAATATGTCTTGATTTCTTGAGTTCTGCTTCCTTGGTTGGAGATTGTAGATCCAAATCAATTGAATATTCCTTGTTCCATGCCCTTTTCTAATATGACTTGAATTTCTGGAATTTTCTTATTGATGTACCACTTCAATCATTTCTTAATTATCTTTAGCAAAAATCTTCCTACAGCTGTTGTTAGATGCTGTAAAGAACTACTCATTGTGACCCTATGAACAACAGATCCGAACCATGTCCCATCCTGTGTCATCCTCATCATCTCTGACATACTTGAGCCCTTTGCTCCAGTCACTGTGTTAATCCATTTTAATTTACCTCCATTCTGGGTTCTACCTTTAATATTATAGCTACCCATGTTCATAAGGTTTTCAGAGGCCTATTAGTTCAGAAGCGTATGGCCAATGCTGCCTCCTAGTCTGTCTTAATCTGAGAGCTCTGCTGAAACCTGTCCACCAGGAGTGAACCTTCCGGCATTTAATATACTGGTGACATGGCTTCTAGCATCACAACAACTCACAAGTTACACCAGTACAGCAAACTGCCAGACAAATGCTATACAATGACGCAAGATGATAAATAAGCAAGCATATTAAGCTTCATTTCTCTAATACTGATTTAGAAATGGAGAGCTAAATGCTAGTTAAGTTGACATAAAGAATACAATAGCAGACTTTAGAAAACAATTTTGGTTTTCCAAAATAAAACTACAGATTGCTTTTCCTTCTTGTTAATATTTATGTCTCAATGTGATCTCAAAAAGTGGAGTCACTTTGTAGACAATATCCACATATATAAAATTTATAATAAGATGTCTCTAATTCAAGATGACAGACAAGAAATAAACATGGAAAGAACTTGATCTAGAAAAGTGCAACAATGAATGAATGGAAATTCAAAGTTTCTGTAAATTTTCATTAAAATTAATTTAAAAAATTATTTAAAAAAGAAAGAACTTGATCTGGAGTAATATGGACTAAATTAACCAAATCTGAAGCTCTGGAATAATGAGTCACTAAATTAAATAAATTTGAATCTCCTATTTCTGAACTTCCTGGAATAAATTTCTTTATAAAGCTAGTTAGAGTCACAGTTTCTATTATTTGCATCACAAATTATTCTGATAGGTATCTTTCAGTATTACTTAATCCAAATATTCTGAGATTAACTGCTGGGCTCTGATCTGATCTATCCATATGCTTCTTTATTTCTTTGCACTATCATATAATCTATGATTACCTTGTAGTATGATTTATTATTTGAAAAGACAACCTCATTTAGCTTTCCAGCACTATGTTTTTAAAAATACTTTTGTCCATTCTCAAAAGTTTGTATTTAATGGTGAACTCTTCTTAGAAGAGTCTTCTTGAATTTTAGAGAATGGGAAAATTTGATGTGCATACAAAATATTACATGAGTCTTTAAATTCTCTCTGTAAATGAAACAGTAAGATATTTAATTGAGCTATTTATTTATCACAATTTCCTTGACTAATTAACATTTCACATTTTTTACAGAGAACAGCCATTCGGTAATCAGAACAGTATGCGTTTCTTAGCTTGCTGAAAAACCACCCACTGAAATATGAGAAATCTCCCACTTACAATCTCCCACACAGACTCTATAAATCTACATGGTAAATGCTGGAAGTCTAGAGAAATGTTGAGTTACACATTTATTTTGCTTATAAATCTAGCAATTTTGATGTTGAATTTTTCTCAATAGCTCTATTTAATAATTGATGTAATTTTAAAGTTATAAACATTATGTATGTACACATGACTTTCAGAAAAATTTTTTCCTTACTAAGTAATGAATATTTCCCAAGTTTCACATGACACTTTCTATTGTGCTTCTTGTCTTGAATGTTTACACTATTATAGGAATGCCAGCTGTCCTGTGAACTCATGAACTTTCCTACCAACATGGTTTTACTTCTCCGCTTTATTTCAGAGCCAAATTTTTACAGGCTCTATTTCCTGTTTTCTCTAGATATCTCTAGATCCTTAGTTAGGATAGGAAGATAAACGAGATATAAGAAACGCCAGCTATGTAATTCACTATTTGCATGTATTTGAATGATGTACCTTGAATGTGGACCTTTGTACATCTCATACATTAAAAGGAAATACCTACTTTAAAGTCTGCTGTGAGAAATTAGTAGTAAATATTTTAATCTTCTTCTTCACTGCAGTCTTTTATTGCAATGTATTCTTGCAAAGATCATCACAGGCTATTATTCATTGAAATTTTTTCCTCTTCTTTTTTTTTTTTTGTTATTCTCAAGAATCATACATATCCTTCTTTCCAGGACAGTCTGTTTCTCTCAATCAAGAAATTTGCCCATATGCCCATTTTTTTTGTTATTTCTCTTTCAGAAAAATGTATTTAATGATGACTTATATGCTTTTGGTTCTCAAAAATCTCCAATTCTCACTCTCTGTAGCTCCACTTTTTTTTAAAAAAATACTGGTTTATTTACAAAGTTCTTATACATTATTTTCACACAGGATTTCCCCCATTTCCTTCACCCCTCTCTCCACCCATCAAATTGTGTGAGTCTATAATTAACCACCTTCCAACCCCTGACCATCCTCACCCCTCTGCCCCTTTCTTTCCCCCTTGCCACCTCATACTCATTCTACAATAATGTATTTTTATGCAGTATTTGTCCTTATAGGACTGAGTTAGCTCACTCAGCATAATGCTCTCCAGTCCCTCCCAAGTTAAGTAGTGATTTACAAAATCGTTATTCTTGAGGCATAAATGGAGTCTTGCACACCAATGTTCATAGAAACATTATTTACCGTTGCAAGAACATGGAAACAGCTCAAATGTGCAACCACAATAGAAAGGATTGAGAAACTACAGCTCCACTTTGAAGCACCTAATTCATCATTTGATACATTTAATTAAGCAAATAATCTCTAAATACAATGAAATATTATTTTGGGGGGGAGTAAAATTACATTTGTTATTTTCTTAGGAAATACTCAGGCTGATCCTTTGTGGATTATTCTAGAAGTAGGATTAAAGAAAACAAAGACTATGAAAGAAAGAGATCTGTATTTTGACTAACTTACAGTTCTACCTGTTGGGCCTATTATACCTTCTCTGCCAAGGGGGCCAGTGCTTCCCTGTTGAAGAAAAAGAAAACAGTTTTATTTCCAGTATGATTTAAAAATATCATATATATTTTATTATGCTATTGTAAAATGGTCCACGTCTATACAATTACAGTTTTTAATATATGATCTTATAGCATTAGTAGAAATTGAAATTTTGATTCACTGAGTAACACAATTCTGAATACTGTTATAGCTTCCTACATTTGGAAGATGTTCAATCCCTGTAAGAAAACCCCAGAAAATCAGCATTCCAGTTTTTATGTGGGAATCATTTCAGTGATATCATTTTATACATCTACCATTACACAACAAACGGAATTAATTTCTATAAAGAGGGCTATGTAAAATGATGAAGTTGTGGATAAATTTCTTTTAAAAAGTTGACTGAGATAATGTGGCATGCAGCATGGAGCAGGGAGGAAGTATTGGAGAGCACTACAGGGGGACAAATGAAACTTCCTTGGTTTCTTAACATGTAAAACAGAAATAAGAATAGGTCCACTAAATGAAAAGAGTAAAAGATGTTTTAAAAGTTGTAAACTGTTATTTGATCTTGAAGATAAATAAAACAGCTGAACAGGTCAACTCCTTCCAACCAGAAAAGGACCTTAATCTCAATGATTAAATCCTCACTTTATCCTCACCTCCAGTGGCAGTAACTTCAGTTAATTTTCTAAAATTTAACCTGAAACACACAAGTGTAACTATTTAACAGGCATTTCTCCTCTTTTACTCCTACAGAGGAAAAGGAAACAGTACCAATTGTTATAGTTAAAATGTGTGTTGTTTATTGATGGCATTCATAAAGTAACCAATCAGGAAAGGAGTGCATTATGGATGCCTCCTGTCTTCATGCCTTTTTTTTTTTAAACAAAATTCACATTTTATTCAGATTGAAATAAACGGTACAAAATTTATTTTCTTCACCAAAAATAACAGTAATGATTTCTAGATAAAGCACAACACACTTATTTTTTTTCTTGATTATATCTACTGCCTCATCTTGTTTTATAAGCAAAACCTAGGAAATCTCCATATCTTTTCAATCTATATGCAGAACAGTTTATTTAGGAGGCTGAAATTTATGAGGAGGAATGTGGAATCAGGATTGGAGGACGACTCATCTCTGTTATGCAGACGAGACAACCTTGCTTGCTGAAACTGATGAGAATGTGAGACTTTTGCCATGGAAGGTCAATGACTGTAGTCTTAAATGTTAATTGAAGTGCAACATCAAGAAAACAAAGATCTCAGCACTGAGCCAATTGGTAGCTTCATTATAGATGAAGAAGAGATTGAGATTGTTAGTAACATCAGTTTGTTTGGTTCCACGATCAACACTCTTGGAAGCAGTCAGGAAATCAAAAGATAAATTACACTGGGAAAGTCTGCTCTCAGGAACTTCTCTAGAGCATTGGAGAGCAACAATGTCAGTCTGGAGACTAAGGTGCACCTGATCCAGGCAATAGTATCAGAGAGTTGGACAATGACTAAGAATGATAGAGGAAGGATCAATGCCTTTGAATTGTGATGCTAGAGAAGAGTGTTCAACCCACCATGGAGTGCCAGGAGAACAAGAAGGTCTGTCTTGGAGAGGGTGAAACCAGGCTGCTCCCTGGAGGCAAGGATTTTTTGAAGCGCTCTCTCTCACATACTATGGGCATGTGGCCAGGAGGGACCAGCCCTTGCAGAAGGATATCATGCTTGGAAGGGTGGAGGAAAACCCAGGGTGGGATAGATTGACCCAGTAACAAGAAATGGGATTAGGTCTTTTGGGAATTATGAGATTAGCTCAGGATAGAGAAGGTTTCAGAGCTAATGTACATAGGGTTACTATGAGTCACAGGTGACTTGATGGCAAATTATATCAACAGCAACAAAATGAGTAAGATTATCTAATAGAATGACTCTTTAAAATAGAAAGATTATTTAGAAAAATAGTATTAAAATTCAAAGGTCTATAGTGGCAAGGAAAGCTCGGTGGCTTAAAGGTCCGCCACAGTCCCCGCGCATCTTCCCAGGTAATCGAAGACACCAAAAAACCGCGCGACATGCGTTCGGCAGGCCGCTCAGAGAGGGGGTACAGGAGTCTGACCAGCTGAAGATGGATCTTAGTTGAAAGCAGGGGATACCAGAGGAATGTCTATCTGTGTTTCATTGACTATGCAAAGGCATTTGACTGTGTGGATCATAACAAACTATGACTGACTCTGAGAAGAATGGGAATCCCAGAACACTTGTTCGTTCTAATGCGAAAACTATACTTGGACCAGGAGGCATTTGTCAGAACAGAGCAAGGGAACACTGCATTGTTCAAAACTGGGAAGGGCGTATGCCAGGGATGCATCCTATCTCCATACCTTTTCAACCTATATGCAGGACAGATTATCCGGGAGGCTGGGCTCTATGAGGAGAAATGTGGGGTCAAGATTGGTGGACGATTTATCAACAATCTGCATTATGCGGATGACACAATCCTGCTTGCTGAAAATGAAGAGGACCTGAAGCACCTGCTGCAGAGGGTCAAGGACTACCTCCAATATAGATTGAGGCTCAATGTCAAGAAGACAAAGATTCTCACCACTGGACCAATTGGCAGCATCAGGATGGATGGTGAAGAGATTGAGATTGTACACAGCTTTAGTTTGCTTGGCTCCACAGTCAATACTCTTGGCACCAGTAGCCAGGAAATTAAAAGGCTCATTGCCATGGGAAAGTCTGCTGTTAGGGACCTCTCCAAAGCACTGAAGAGCAATGGTGTCTCTCTGGAGACTAAGGTGCGTCTGATACAGGCCATGGTCTTCACAATCACTTGTTATGCATCAGAGAGTTGGACAATAACCAAGGATGATAGAAGGAGAATTGTTGCCTTTGAGCTGTGGTGCTGGAGAAGAGTATTGAGAGTACCGTGGACTGCTAGGAAAACAAACAGATTTGTCTTGGAAAGGGTTAAATTGGGTGGCTCCTTGGAGGCAAGGATTCTGAGGCTCCGTCTAACATACTTTGGACATGTTGTGAGGAGAAACCGGTCCTTGGAGAGGGACATCATACTTGGAAGGGTGGAGGGACATGCAGGAGAGGAAGGCCCTCTATGAGGTGGATTGATTCAGTGACTGGGATAATCGGGATGGGAGTGTCAGAGACAGTGTGATTGGCACAGGACAGAGCAGAGTTTAGGGCTGTTGTACATAGGGTCGCTATGAGTCGCAAGTGACTCAACGGCACATAACAACAACAACATGGTGGCAAGGAGCTACGCTGTAATCCTAAAGGCACATTGTTCGAATCCACCAGCTGCTCCACAGGAGAAAGATGGGCAATCTCCTTTAATGTGATTAACTGCTTCTGAAAACCCACCAGAAGGTCAGCTATGGGTCAGTTCTGACTCAATGGTACACAACAACACAAGTGATTAAGGGCTCTGGTGGTCTAATGGTAAGAAGTTGTGCTACAATCTCAAAGCCACACAAATTCACTGCAGCTCCATGGGAGAAAGATGTGCAGTCTCCTCCCGTGCTATTTACTGCCTCTGAAAACCTATTGGAAGGTCAACTATGGGTGGATTTCAACACATAACTGGCATACAATAACATAACTGATTAATGTAATTTAATTTCTTAACTGAACTGAGTATGTTTTATGGATTTGCTTTTTGTTATGTGCCATTGAGTTGACTACTACTCAGGGCAACTCTATGAATAGCTCTGAATCCTGCTCTATCTTGAGCCAGTCTCCCTGTCCCTGACACACCTTTCCCCACTGCTACACTTACTGTGTCAATCCATCTCATCATGGGTCCTCTTTTCCTGCTCCGGCCCTCTATCTTTACAAGTATGATGTCCTTCTCCAAGGAACTGGTTTCTCCTGACCATGTGCCCAAAGTATATGAGATAAAGTTTAAAAATGCTTGCCTCCAAGGAGCAGCTTGATTTCACTCTCTACAGACAACTCTGTTAGTTCTCTTGGCAGTCAATATTCTTCTTCAGCTCTACAATTCAAGGGAATAAATTATTCTATCAACCTTAGTCACCGTCCAGATCTTAAATGCATAGTCAGTAATTGAAAAGACTATGGCCTGGCTCAGACAAACATTATAACCTAGACTGACATCATTGCTCTTTAGCACTGTGGAAAGGGCCCTGACTTTCCCAGTGTGGCCTGTCTTTTGATTTCCTGACTGCTGGTTCCAAGAGTGTTGATTGTGGAGCCAAGCAAGCTGTAACTTTTAACAACCTCAATCTCTTCTCCATCTATGATGGTGCTGCCAATTTACCCAGTGGTGAGAATCTTTGTCTTCTTAATGTTGAGCTTCAATCCATATTGAAGTCTACAATCCTTGACCTTCTTCTTCATGCACTTCAGGTCTGCCTCAGTTTCAGCAAGCAAGATTGTGTCATCTGCACAACAAAAGTTGTTGAGGAGTCTTCCATTAATCCTGGTGCCACATTCCTCCTCCTAAAGCCCATTCTCTTCAATGAATCTGTTCTGCATATAGGTTGAAAGGTATGGAGACAGGATGCATCCCTGATGCACTCTGTTCCTGATTTTTAATAATGCAATGTTTCCTTGCTCTGTTCTGAGTACTGCTTCTGGTCTAAGTTTCACATGAGTACAATCAAGTGTTCTGGGATTCTCATTCTTCTCAGAGTCAGCCACAGTTGGTTGTAATCCACACAGTCAAATGCCTTTGCATAATCAATGAAACACAATGATAGACATTCCTCTGGTACTCTTTGCTTTCAGTAAATATACATCCGACCCTGGCGATAATGTCTTTGGTGCTACAACCTGAGATTAACTCAAAGTCTTATTTTCATGCTTGGGTTTCTGTTTTCACATTCTTTAGCTTCAATTGGAATTTACACATGAGTATTGGATGATCTGTTTCACAGTCAGCCCCTGACCTAGTTTTCACAGTTGATGTTGAGCTACTACGATTCTTTCCACATATGTAATCAATCTGACTCCATTGTTATCCATCAGGTGAGGTCCATACGTATAGTAGCTGCTTGTGTTTTCTAATAAAAGGGAATGTCAAAAATTCTCAACCAGGTAGATTGACACAGTGACTTCTGCAATGGGCTCTTGTGTATCAGGAAGTATCAGGATGTTGCAGGATAGAACAGGGTTCATGTTTTTTGTTCATAGAGTTGCTATGAGTTGAATTTGACAACAACTAACAACAACAACAATGTAAAAAAAGCATCAAGCTAAATCAGTTGTCATTTGACTCTATGACATAATAATTTGTTAAAAAAATAGAGCAGTATTTATAGTATCTTAATTAATCGAGAAATACTCCAAACTTTGTTGTTGTTGTTAGGTGCCGTCGAGTTGAGTACCACCCATCTGAAGCTTGTCCTATCCTGTGCCAGGGTGTAGGGATCTTGTACATAGGGTTGCTATGAGTCACAAGCGACTCTACAGTTCATAACAACAACATCAACAACATTAACTTGGAATAATTTTTAATTTATCACCCTGGCCCTACAAAACAACAAACCACAGTTTGTGATACGTGTAATGACTTTATACTTACTCTTTGTCCAGTAGGGCCTTTAGGACCTGATATTCCAACAATTCCAACATCTCCCTCAGGACCCTAGAAACAGAATTTTGAAGCGTAAAAACTTTTGGCTTTTATGGATATTTCACTAGTAATGCAGTATCTCGCTAGTCTATAAAAAACTGGTTCTTAGAAAATTAAATATGGTTAGGTAAAACCATGCATGCTAAAGTATTTAGGGCAAAGTATACTAAGGAGATCCGTTGGCACAATGGTTGAATGTTTGACTGCTAACTGAAAGGTAAGTGGTTTGAATCTACTGTAGGAGAAAGATGTAGTAAATTGCTTCCATAAAGATTACACCCTTGGGAATATTATGAAGTCATTCTCTCTTCTAGTGTTACTATGACTCAGAATTGACCAAATGGCAATGGGTTGGCCTTTTTGGTTTTTACTGAAATGTGTAATTTACTTTGAAATGCACTGAACATGGAGAGAAAGGTGAGAAGGACTGATAGAAAAGCATGTGATAAAGGAAGGATAATAAAATGTTAAAAATAGAATCTAGATAATAGGTATATAGATCTTCACTGAGAAGTCCACCCAATCTTGCTGAATGAAATGTTTTCCTGATACACTCTTTAAGGGAAAAGTCAAATCACAGAGTGAACCTGCAAGAATAATATACAATTATGTATTAAAATAAACACTAAAAATCAAATATTAACTAAAATATTACATATTTAAAAATTTAAAAGAATAATTATTGATACTTCAGTAGCTTTCTTTTCTTTCTAGCTATCTGAAAGAGTATAAAAAAAGAACAGAACATTATAGAAACATACTTTGGGACCTGGGAATCCTTGGAAACCTCTCAAACCTTGAACACCATGCTCTCCCTGCAATGTGACGAGACAAGAGAATTGTTATTGTGTTGTGGTGGCCTCGTCTGTGAAATGAGTGCTTGGGAGGTTTCTGAGCTGGCACCTACAGGTTGCCCTTTCAGGCCAGGCTCTCCACATGGTCCTTGGTCACCTTGTGCTCCTTGGTGACCTCTTTTACCTTGTATTCCAGGCTGACCTGGTAATCCTTGTTCACCCTGTGGTCAGAAAAAAAAGGATGATATCCATTTTAAAATTTATAGACATATAGGCTTTGAAATGAAATTCAAAGGTACAATACAAAGCACTAAAGAAATAAAATTCTGCATGATCATTCTTTCTACCAATGTTTTTTACAGAAGTAATATTTGGTTAGAAGAAATAAGAATGGCAGCAGCAGATAAGAAACTTTCAGAGAATATGATGAGAAGAGAGAAGAGGGACATACAAAACTAGGAAGTTGATAGAAATGCTACAGAAAGGATGGGCAGGGTATGAAGTATGGCAGTATGTTTATATGTCATGGAGCTTACATTTGAAAAAAATTATATTTGATTTTCCCCCTTTCTATTTAATGAAACAGAGCACAGCCTCATCAAGTGTAATTTTAGTTTTTGATGTGATTTTTTTTTCAATTCCATCACTAAGGAAACTTTATTTTTGTGTCCCAATGTTCCTTGTATAGAAAATATATCTTGATTTGTATCCTCTACCAGTCACTTTATGGAACTTTGTTGGCCTAGTGGTAAGGAGTTGAGCTGCCAACCAAAAAGCAGGCAGATCAAGTCCACCAGCTGCTCTGTGGGAGAAAAATGGGCAGCCTCTGAAAAATCTCACTGGAGAACCACCTTGGAGGGTCAATTATGAGTCAGTTTTGACTCCATGACACCTAACAATAATAATGATCACTTTATTAATACACTTAAGTATCATCATTTTATTTTTTAAAGGCATAGATATTTTAAATTTGCTTTTTATTTTTTAAATAAATTGGCATATTTCTCATGCTAGTTCTAAAATAAACTTAGGAATCAAATGGAGAGTAGTCATATACTAAAGAAAGATGACACTTTATGGATAAACCACTTGCTTTAAGATTGGTGAAGTATACTACACTTTTTTGAGGCAAAGCTATTACTTTGAGACTTGATGAATATGGATCCCTTTTTACTGAAGAAAATTAACACATAAGATGATCTTTATTATTCCTAGCTTTTTAGCATTTGTTCAGCTGTCTTGGGTTTCACTGGAAATGGATACTTATGGTGTAAACATTCAAAAGAGGCTCAAACTGGGAAAAGGAAGGAATTGGGTGTAATTTTCAGCTCCTCTACCCATATTAGAGTATCTAGAAATTCTTTATAAATGGAACTATTGAAATCAAGCTAAGGGATTGTACTGACAAGGGTGACAAAGTCTTAATCTTAAGGCTTTCATGAAAGACCTTACAGACATTGGACAAATCTCTAGTGTATCCAACGTATAAATATATCTCATGAGCATTTTAGGATTAAGACAATAACTCAATCAAAGTCAGCCCAGCATTGAAATACTTCTAAAAGAGCTCTTATATGCAAATTCTAAAGACAATATTCTGTACTGAGTATTGGTCACTAGCATAAGACGTAACTGCCATCATTTAGACTCTAAGAAATAATCTATATTACAATCAGATTTACTTAATAGTTTGTTAAGTGCCAATTTGAGGGAAAAGAAAGCTAGTTGAGAAAGTATGCATCTGGAAGTAATTAAGATTTCTCTAATTTGAAGAAGAAGGGATATAACAGAAGGCAGAAGATATGAGTCATGACAGCATTTTTAAAAAGCTTTTCCAGTCTTGAGTTAAGGCATTCTTTTGGCAAATTACATGACTTTGTGGCTATCATTGAAGATGAGAACATCAAGACCACATTTCTTTCTTCCTAATAGGTTTCTACGACAAGCCAAATTTTAATGAAAGCTATTAATCTTATCCTCTGAGGCAGCCATTAAATTTAGTCCAATGCTTCTCATCTATCAGGAGAAAACACCACAATACCTTTGGGCCTAGAACTCCTGGGCTTCCTGGGAGACCCGAAGAGCCCTTTGCTCCTCGAGGACCTGGAGAACCAGCCAGTCCCATTGTTCCTGGGCTTCCTCTGATGCCCTAAAAAAATAGATATAATAAATGAAGAGTGGAATAGTTCTTAGATTAATTTCTAGGGGCTGATTCATAGAGTGAGCACTCTTCACAACTTCCTTGCAGCAGTAGAAAAAAATCAGAAAATAATTTCTTATCACAGTACAATTTCTGATGTGGCAATTAAAGTAAGTTTCTCAGTGGTTCATTTGTTAGCCCAGCAAAGAATCAGTTTAGTGATGGTAGCTTAATGAAATTGTGCAATGAACCAAACTTGCTAAAATGTGTTAGCATTTTGAAAAAAATATTCCTGAGGGGTTAAAAACCATAGGGAGAAACATCAAAATATCAGTTTAAAAAATAAGGCAAATATGACTTTTTCTTTGACTCTTGAGGCAATAAACGGTAACAACACTACTTAGTTGTTCATTCTAGGAGTCAATGCCAAGTTTCAAGTGACCAAAGAATCTGTATGAGTATTACACCATGAAGAATGACCATGGGTGAGAACTCTTTAAAAAAATAATTAAGAACACACCTGAATGGAATGTGTTAAAATATAATTGAAAGCGGTAGATCAGAAAAATGTTTATCCAACAAATCGAAAAAGCTTGTTGCAGCCATACTTTTTTAATCTATATGTGGAACAGATCATTTGGGAGGCTGGACTTTATGAGGAAGAATTAGACATCAGGATTTTATAACTGGAACAAGCTGTTCAGCTTCTGAGTCAGGGTAATGTTGGCACACCCATCAGACCTCACCTCCAGGACTTGAGGTTGGAGTATGCTCACTCACATTGATCGTTTGGATCCACAGGAGTGAAAGTGGGAGGAATATAACAACGGAGAAATAGGGTATGCTTAGACATGTCCCTTCAGCACTGTCCACCTAGCAAGTACAGATGTATGGATTAGCTGGGAAGGACTATTGCCTTGAAGAGGCCTGGCCTGTTGACTTGGCCCCACGTGGGGAGCTAGGGCTGAGAGAGCAGACCAAGAGGTTTGGAGCGTAGGGAGAAGTGTGGACACCTGAGCGTGCAGCTGATACCTATTTAAACTTAGCCACAGATGACTGGTGATGAGCTGACAAAACCCAAGCAGGTGAAGAGATGATCCATGCTGTGAACTAGAGTTAATTGCTGCAACCTGTTGGCTTGTTCGGGACTGGACAATGCTTATAGATGCAGATACTCAAAGTTTCCAAGTTGAACAGAGAATCTTTCAGCAAAGGAGACATGAATGTTTCCTCAGAGTACTGGACTGATATTGTTGTTATGTATCAACAAGTTACCTGTGACTCATAGCGAACCTATGTACATAATTAGATCTGAAACCTGCTCAAGCCTTCTCATCTTCTGTGATAGACCTAATCCCATTTCTCCTGTCATTGAATCAATCCATCTCATCCTGAGTCTTCTCCTGCTCTGTCCCTCCACCCTATCAAGCATGATATCTCTCTCCAAGGACTGGTCCTTCCCTGGCCACGTCCCCAAAGCATGCAAGGCAGAGCCTTAAACTCCTTGTCTCCAGGGAGCAGCCTGGTTTCACCTAGGAAAATCAGCAACTGGCTATCTAAAAGGGGATATTAGACATGAAATAGCTGGCTTACATGCTTTCATGAAAGTAGTTGTTGGCGGGATGATTGATTGTAAGGGAGAAAACCCCCCACAGTATAAATGAATTAAATATAATGTAAATTAAGTACTTTATGGAATACAATGTACATACATGAAACACAGACAGACATTCCTCTGGACCTCTCTGCTTTCAACCAAGATCCATCTAACATTAGCTAT
>NW_006399977.1:3573359-3584794 GCF_000299155.1 Elephantulus edwardii
CTTGATTGTGCTAATGTGAAACCTTTACTTGGACTAGGAGGCAGTTGTCAGAACACAGCAAGGAAACACTGCATGGTTCAAAATTGAAAAGGGTGTACGAAAGGGATGTGTCCTATCTCCATACCTTTTGAACCTACATGCAGAACAGAGTATCTGGGAGGCTGGGCTCTATGAAGAGATCTGTGGCATCAGGATTGGTAAACGATTCACCAGCAATTTGCGTTATGCAGATGACACAACCCTCTTTGCTAAAACTGAGGAGGCCCTGAAGCTTTTGCTGCAGAGGGTCAAGGACTACAGCCTTCAATATGGATTGAGGCTCAATATCAAGAAGACAAAGATTCTCAGTACTGGACCAATTGGCAGCATCAGGATGGATGGTGAAGAGATTGAGATTGTCCATAGCTTTAGTTTGCTTGGCTCCAGTCAACACTCTTGGTATCAACAGCCAGGAAATTAAGGACATATTGTGATGGGAAAGTCTACTGTTAGGGAGCTCTCCAGAGTATTGAAGAGTAATGGTGTCAGTCTGGAGACAAAAGTGCGCCTGATACAGTCCATGGTCTGCAATCACTTGCTATGCATTAGAAATCTGGACAATGCCTAGGGAGGATGGAGGGAGAATTGATGCCTTTGAGCTGTGATCTTGGAGAAGAGTATTGAATATACCATGGACTGCTAAGGAAACAGGTTCATCCTGGACAGGGTTAAACCAGGCTGCTCCTTGGAGACAAGGATTCTGAGGCTTTGTCTGACATACTTTGGACATGTTTCATGGAGGGACCAGTCCTTGGAGAAGGACGTCATGCTTGGGAAGGTGGATGGACAGCGCAGGAGGGAAAGACCCTCTATGAGGTGAATTGATTCAGTGACTGGGGTAAACAGGGTGGGTGTATCAGAGACACACTGGCACAGGACAGAGTAGGGTTTAGGGTTGTTGTACATAGGGTCACTATGAGTTGCAAGCGACTCAATGGCACATAACACAACAGCAACAACAACAACAACATAATTTATTGTGATTTGTTCTTTTAGAATATTGAATTCTACTAATGAAGAGAAACAGAGTAATAAATTGTCTTAAGCATGAAATCAGCAAACTGGGAACTTGTAAAATACAGATAAAATGAAAGCATGTAAATATTTCTTTTTATTGATGAACATACATAGAAAAGATCTGAAAAGCCAGCTACATATTAAATACAGAAGAAACATTAAATATAAATGTTATACTAAAAGTTATGAGGCATATATGACTCAATATTCAGGGGTCTTAAATAGGCTGTTAACATTCAAAATATCTGTTAATATTCATTCTGACCACATATATCCTCAGACAGATAAAATCTCTTGCTTTTGAGAGCAATTGTGGACTGATGGCTGTGACTCTATGCACTTGATCCTCCATCTCTCTGAGACAGAAATTCTGCCATTGTTTCCAGGAACCTCTTGCTTTAAGAGCCTTTGTACTAACTTCTTTTACTGATGATATTGATTCCATATCATCGTGGGGGGAGGAAGCTGAAGCAGAGAGTACATATCTACACTGTCTAACTTAGAAGGTATATTCACATTGTCTAACATAAAATTAAAATAATCTGATTCATTTGCCTTTTATCCTATTCTATGCATACTGTCATACTATTCTCCTCACTTCTCACTACATGTTTACTTTGATTTTATTTGATCTCTTAATTGTTTTGTTCCATACTTTGTGATTGTTTGTTTGATAGTGTACCTAGAGTTTTAAAATTATGTTGCCTTATAGTCCATGAATGCAAAAGAAAGGAAAGCCAGTTAAAATAATTTGAAACTTTGGGATATCAAAATTCAAAACCATTCAGAAAATTATATGGAATGGATACCAATGGCCAAGTCTCTAATGAAATGTTGATTTAATAAGAAAAAAAATTCTGAACAAAATTCTGATTTCTTCACCCTCCTCAACAAAAACAGATAAAAGATTTAAAAACAATACTGAAAACCCCCCAATAACAATTAGCTTCAGAGAAAGTAGATATTACAAATGGATGTTATGTGCCATCGAGTCATTTGCGACTCATAGTGACCCTATGTACAACAGCCCTAAACCTTGATGTTGTTAAATGGATGGAATTTATAAATCTATAGTGGATAGAAAAGAAGGAAGTTCATATAAGTGAATGGAAGGCCTTAGAGCAACAAAATAATTTCAATGATAACTTAAGAAACCTGCTTAGTTGTAGACTATAGACTAACAGAAGAATTTTCTAAACACTGCAGTAGCTTGTTTGATAGCTTGGTTTATAAGGCAGTGATCATCCTTACACAATTTATGTTATAGAAATAATGGATCTTTTAGAGAGATGACATTATGTGGCAGATGCTCAAGATAATTTTAAGATTGATAGCTCAATTCCTTGCTACTAGGCCATCAGAGCTCAAATAAACATCAACAACCAGAAGTTAATATAATTGTAAAGTAATATGTCTTCATCCCACTTCACTCATAATCCTAGGCAGTTTTTAAGACATTTGTTATCCGACAAGGGAAGAAAATATTTGGGGTAGCATTAGTAGAATAGACTTTGAGATACTTCTGAAGTCAGTATTTTTGGCTAAGAATAATAAGAACCACAGGCTAGTCCTTTACTTTTAACTGTATTAGAGAAATTTAGTTTTACTTGCAGAACTATTAAGACACTTAATTCAGTCAACAATTGGAACAATGAATATGTTCCAAGTACCTGGTTGCTTGATTTGGTTTCTTCTACCACAGAGAAATTTGAGGATAGTAGCAGAGTGTTCTGTACAAAGTTCCAAACAGTATTTCATACAAATAGAGAACAAACATTTTTTATTAGGAGTACACAGATGTATGATTAATCTTGCTTTCAAGAGAAACAGATGCTAATCCTTAGGCATTATTTTCAGGATAGAAATCTAAATGATGTATCTAATTGAAAAACTAATCAGTAGAGGATAATTTATTCTGAACAAATTTTTACAAAATAATCAAAATCACAAACATTCATTTGCTTTGGGAAAGTGAAATATATGAAGATTTTACTTGAGTCCTAAAACATCATAATATAAAGTCAGCAGTAAGAACGCTTGATCTCTGAAAGCCGGAGAACTCCATTATCCTCAAAGAGGAGCCAGTATTCTTGCTGAAACTGTTGTTCTGCAGGAATGTGTTGTCAATTTGACAGGCTTGGAATTTGTTACTGCCTGAGCCTTGGGACTTTAAGGAACCAAGTACTTGAAAAAGTAATGGCAATGACAAGCATTAACGTTTAGTGAGTGCTTTCTATGTGCCAAAGAAGGTACTAGCATTACAGTTGTATTATTTTAATTATTTAACATAGTTGAGGAAAGAAGAGCGAGTTGCTTTTCACTTTTACTTCTCCAGGAAAACTAGAAAAGCAGCTTAAATATGATTTTGTCCTCACACTGGAATTGAATGGAAAGATCTGGGGAGAAAAACAGGACTATCTATTTGCACACATAAGATGAATATAGAGTCAGATTTTGGAATGATGATAATTGCTGCATATATAGCAGGGAAATACAGTAAAAAACATTACTCTTATTTTTTGTCATTGGTTTAGCTGTCTTATTTAGGTAAACATTGATGTAAAAATATTTAAAATAAGTTTAAAAAAGAAAAAAGATCTCTAGGGGACATGAACAGTCTGCATTTAACTGCTCACCTAGGCAGCAGCATCATAGGAAAAAGGGCTTGGTGATTTTCTTTCATTAAGATTACAGCCAAGAGGCAGGAGACGATATAGGTATGCTGGCTACTAGCCAACTACTGAGTCATGGGGAGGAAAATACCTTTGGCAGCACTCCTGGGACCTTGTCACTTCCCCTGAGGGTTTATCTGCTCAGGTGGAAACAGCCCCCTCCTATTTAGCCACAGGAGAGGACAGAGGTACACTGGAAACTTGCGCCTACTGAGAACTGGGGAGGAAAATATCCCAGGAAGCATGCCGGGGACTTTGTCTTGTGGGAAACCACTGCCTTATCAAACTACACATCAGGACAAAGAAGCGGACTCACTACAGTTAGGCAGAGGGAGAGGCCTCAGCTCCCTGCCTGAACAAGGACAATGAGAAGAGAAGCTTGTCACAGGAAATGGGGACAGAGCAGCCCACAGACATCTGCAGGGAATATTGCCAATGGGAAAATAAATTGGGGGCAACACTTAAAATCTGCAACTTTATTAGTAGCATTACAAAGATAAAGAACTGACAATAACCTATGTTACACAACAAAAACTGACCCACACATACCAGGAACTTCACAATATCAAGGAAGCAGGAGGCAGGTATGAAAAAAACAAACAAGCCTTCTTCTAAAAAGAAGGCCAGATTGTAGATCCAATGAATACTTGAGAGGTAGGGTGGCAGAAGAAATATGTCAGCATGGAGTTACATGAACTGGTACTGAAAAAGTTACAAATGATGGAAGAAAGAGTGGAAACCAAAGGAAAGAGTAACAAGAAATTAAAAAAAAATCATTACAAAACAGGCAGGTGCAAACAACAAAGCACTAGAAATAAGAGAAATGCATGAAAATAGAATCCAATATATCAAGAACAATATTATGGAAATTTTCAGCATATTGGAGGACCAAAAAAAGAAAAAGAGATGGAACAGAGAACTAGCAAGCTAGAAGACAGTGACGTCAATGAACCTCAATGAGGGCTTTGATGTTGTTATATACCCATCCAGTCGACCATGACTCACAGTGACTACGCACAATATCTCTGAACTCTCATCTATTCTGAGCCAATTTCACTATCTCCGACACTTTTACCCCTATTAGCCCATTAACTGTGCCTATCTGTCTTATACAGAGTCATCCTCTTCTTTGCTGTGCCTCCACCCTTCCAAGCATGGTGTCCTTCACCAATGATTGGTCCTTTTTGGCAACATGCCCAAAGTATGTCAGACAGAGCTTGAAAATCCTTGCCTCTAAGGAACTGTTTGGTTTCACTCTCTCCAGGACAGATCTGCTTATTTTTTGGCAGTCCATGATATATTCAATACTCTTCTCCACCACCACAATTCAAAGGCATTCATTCTTATTCTATTCTTTTGGTCATTTTCCAATTCTCTGATGCTTAACAGGTAATTGCAAAGCCCATGGTCTAGAACAGGCACTCTTTACTCTCTAGACTGACATCATTGATCTTTAAAAACTCTGGAGAGGTCCCTGAAAGCACAGTACAATTCTTTTAATTTCCTGACTCTTGAGGCCAAGAGTGTTGATTATGGAACCAAGCAAGCTGAAATTGTTAGCAATCTCAATCTCTTCTCCATCTATTGTGATACTGCTAATTGGCCCTGGGATGAGAATCTTTGTTTTCTTGATACTGAGCTTCAGTTCTTATTGAAGACAATAGTCCTTGACTCTATGCAGTAAATGCTTCAGGTCTTCCTCACTTTCATAAGCAAAGCTGTGTCATCTGCATAACATAGGTTGTTGATAATTCTTCCTCCAGTCCTGATGCCACATTCCTACCAATAAAGCCCAGCCTCCCAAATGACCTATTTTGCATATAGATTCAAAAGATGTGGAAACAGAACACATCCCTGTCTCATTCCTTTGCTGATTTTTAACCATACAGTGTTTCTTTGCTCTGTTTTGATGGTTACCTCTTGGTCCAAGTATAGATTTTGCATGACTTCAATCAATTGTTAGAGGATTCCCACTCTTCACAATTACTTGCTATGCATCAGAGAGTTGGGCAATGACTAAGGATGACAGAAGAAGAATCGATTCCTTTGAGTGGTGGTGCTGGAGAAGTCTTGAACCTGGACTGCCAAGAAAACAAGCAGGTGTCTTGGAGAGGGTCAAACCAAGTTCCTCCCTGTACGTGAGGAATTTAAAGCTCTGTCTCACATTCTTTGGGTATGTGGCCAGTATGGAATGGTTGTTGAAGAGAGACATCGTGCTTGGAAGGGTGGAGGGACAGCACAGGAGAGGAAGACTCTGAATGGGGTGGACTCATACAGTAACTGGGGCAATGAGAGTAGGTATGTAGGAGTCAGTGAGACTGGCTCAGGACAGGGCAGGCTTCAGAGATGTTGTGCATATCGTCTCCATGAGTCACAGGTGACTCTGTCACATAACAACATGGTACCTTCACACAGTGGAATACTATGCAGCATTCAAAAACAATGAACTAGTAAAACATTGTACAACACGTTGGAAAACATTAAGCTGAGTGAAATACCCTTTTGTGACTGGGGCATTTCTCAGCTTAATGTTAACGAAAGGTAACAGAAAACATTAAGCTGAGTGAAATGCCCTAGTCACAGAAGGACAAATACGGCCACTTTTATAGCACCACTGTTATAAAATAAGACAGTCATGGGGAGAGAATGGGGAAAGAGTGGATAGATAATGAATACTGCATTAAAATAGATAAGGGGAAGAACTGTCTGAAAGGAATATATGATTATTCATTATGTGTATGAGAACAATCTGGAACAAGGGCTGCATTGTAGGATAGGTTGGGGGAAGAGCAGGAGGGGAGGAAATTGACATGAGGGTTGGGAGGAAATAAGAAAAGAGGGGATAAATAACACTGCATTGAAACAGATGAGGGAAAGAACTTTTCTAAAAGGAATATCTGATTAGGTATTATTTGCATGACAACAGTCCAGAATAAGAGAGGTGCATAGCAAATGGTACTGGAGGAGGGAGGGAGGGAGGAAATTGTGTAACAATGAAAGAAATTTTTTAAGGAGAAAAGTGAATGGTGAGAGGTAGTGAGGAAAATGTATAACAATGAATGAATGGAAATCCAAGTTTTATGTAAAATTCTTTAAATAATAAAAATATATTTTAAAAAATAAGAAATATTCAAAAAAATGAAGTGAGAGGCTTATTACTCCCTTATCTCAAAACCTGCTACACAGCCATGTTAGTCAAAACGGCATGATATCAGTATAACTATAGACATACAGATCACTGGAGTAGAATTAAGAAATCAGCTTATCAACCTACAGTCAACTGATATCTGACAATGTAAAACCCATTAAATGTGGAAACAACAGCCTCTTCAACAAATGGTACTTGCAAAACTGAACACTCAACTGCAAAAAACTGATACAGGATCCACATCTCATACCATACACAAAACCCAACTGAAACTGCATTAGAAACTAGGGGTAAAACCTCAAACCATAAGTATCATAAGAGGCAAAATGGGAACAAAATTAAAACCCTGCCTTATGGCAAATAGGCCTGAAAATCACAGTCAAAAATGCTCAACCTGGAGAATATAAAATTACAAAGGAGCCTTCTTAAAATATAATCTTTGTGTTCATCAAAAACTTTCTCCAGTACGATGAAAGAAAACTTACAGATTTGGGTGATGGAAAACATTTGGAAAAGTCATTTCAGAAAAGGGTCTTAAAAGAAAGTTTACAGAATACTACGGGGCCTCCACAAGAAAAAGACTGGTAACTCGGTCATAAAATGGATTCTCAACGGTTTCTCAAAGGAAGATGGTCAAATGGCCAAGAAATACATGAGGATATGTTTAAAATCACTAGCAATCAGAGAGATGCAAATGAAAACAATAATATATCTCACTTCGGCAGCAACAACATAGCAAACAATAAATTTTGGGAAGAATGTGAAGAGATTGGGAACCTTATGTACTGCTGGTGGGACTGTAAATCTACAACCACTCTGGAGGGCAGGTTGGCAATTTGGCATTTCCATGAAAAGTTGAACATAGAAAGCCCAAATGACCCAGCTATTCCACTGATATGAATATATCCCAAGAAAATCAGTGTGAAGACATCAATGGTGATATGGACACCTATGTTCATTGCAGCATTATTCAATAAAAAGAAAATGTAAACAGTCCATTAGCAAACACATAGATTGAGAAATTGTGACATATTCACACAAATGGAATACTACCCAGCCCTTACGGACAGTGATTTAGCAAAATTCTATAAAATGTATGACAAGAGTCTAGAGAGCATTATGCTGAATGAAATACCTCAGTCACATAAGGAAAAATAATGCATAAGGTCACAATTTTGCAACTGAGCAGGATATGTATGAATGTTCAAAATGGAAAGGGGATGAGGAAGAAATCACTGCAATGGTGGGTGAAGGACTGAGAAATGTTCAATGCTTATTTGGAAAGATGGTATGATAATTGGCATAAAGCAACGGCAATTAATTCTAAAAAATATATGAATAATTGTATAAAACATGTTATATGAATGAAACACATGTATATAAATAAGTATATAAAACACAAAGTACATGTATAAAATATGATTTATATGAATGACTAACTATATGCAAAGAAAAAATTAGAAAGTTATGTTCAAACTCAGTCAATATATTAAACCTTTCTATTTCTGCTTCTCCTAACTTTATTATTTGAAGTGAAAGTCTGATTCTTCATAGAGTGTAAAAAAAAGTCTGAGAAAAGAAATAAATTAATAGTTAAAAAGGAAAGGTAAATGAATATTATTATAAATGTTATTTGGTGGGTTACTGAATATTTCTATAAAGTTAATTTCATTGATTTGTCAACACCATGCCAATGAGTTGGAACAGAATCATAGTTCCTTGAGTATCAATATTCCAGTGAGTTTTCAATTAGCAATAATCGCGCCTCGGATAAACCTCACTGGCTACGATATTGCCACTGCGCAAAGCTCCAGTGAGTTTTCAGATTCTGTAAATCATATGGGAGGAGACGGTCTATCTTTTTCCTTCAGAACAGCTGGTGATTTTTAATTACTCCTCTTGTCAATACTAGAGTGATATATTTAAAATGATATTGAATTTTAAAATAGCTGGTGTTTTACTTCAAATCACTATACTTGAAAATGTCTAGAATTTTTTTCTACTTCTACTGTCAAGTACACAGCATTATATGAGAATATACTTTGGACATGTTGTAAGGAGAGACCAGTCCTTGGAAAGGGACATCATGATTGGTAGGGTGGAGGGACGGCGCAGGAGGCGAAGGCCCTCTATGAGGTGGATTGATTCAGTGTCGGGGGTAATAAGGAAGGGACATCATGATTGGTAGGGTGGAGGGACGGCGCAGGAGGCGAAGTCCCTCTATGAGGTGGATTGATTCAGTGTCGGGGGTAATAGGGATGGGTGTATCGGAGACAGTGCGATTGGCACAGACCAGAGCAGAGTTTAGGGCTGTTGTGCATAGGGTTGCTATGAGTCGCATGCCACTCGATGACACATAACAACAACAACGTATGAGAATATAGTAATGTATAAGGATCAAAGGTAACATGGGGGCCAGGGGAAGGCTAAGTCTGATTTCTACCAGCTTCATAAAGGGGAACTGTCCCTATCAACAATATCTGTAGTACTAAACAAATAGCTATATGGTCAGACATGCACCTTTCGTGTTCCTCATTGGGTTCAATGTTCATTGTAACTTAACTCACAGACTTTACTCACAGTTATGAGTTTCATTAGAAAATTAGGTTGAGGAATGGAAGAGACAAAGAATATCACACAATGCAAGTCTAGGTTTAGTCTAACATCCATAAGCCATATTAA
Organism: Elephantulus edwardii; assembly: GCF_000299155.1. Lineage (NCBI taxonomy): Eukaryota > Metazoa > Chordata > Mammalia > Macroscelidea > Macroscelididae > Elephantulus > Elephantulus edwardii. The sequence continues at coordinate 3,582,918 of NW_006399977.1, forward strand.
AAAGTCATAATTCCTCAAAGGGTAAAAATCTAGGTTCAGTTCAGCAGCACAAATGCATCTCTGGTTTCCTCAATCATTTAGCAAACTCTATCTACAGCTACAAGTCAGCTACTAGTCACCTCAGTCATACAGCAAGCAAAACATTTAACTATGGCTCTATTTCCAGCGTTCCTCTGGTTACAACTTGCCACAGTCTCTTCACCCTCCTCTCTTCACCACCATTTTTCACAGTATGAAAAGTGCTTCGTTATATTTGTCCCACATCTGTTGATGATTTGCAAGACCATGTGTCTGTAGTTAAGGTAGCTGGAGACCATGTCCCCACTGGGGGCCAATGTAATGACTAGAACAGTCAAATTTCAAAGTTTCTGAGACAATAACTAAAATTAATTTAAACAAAACAATACAAACAAAAGAAATACTATATTCTGAAATATTTTTGCATTAGACAACGTAAGTATTGTTTTTTTAAAGTCAGAAAACAATGAGTTGTGAAATTAATCTTTTCTTTAAAGCACATGAGAACATTTCAGTAGAAATTTTTATTTGGTAAGCCAAATAACTTTATAACTTTATTTAGCTTACCAAATATAACCCTTCTCAAGGACAAAGGATGGTTTAAATTATGTGAGTTAATAACTATTTGGTTATTGGGCAATATATTAGGTAACAAGCAAGACTATGCTAAACACAAATAATATAACCTTCATAACATTTGTTATAATGACAGTCATAAACAATGTGACAGACTGCTAGAAATATATGTCAGTAGGAAACTTTAGTTTTGAATCTCTAAATGTATTAAACTTTATGGAACCAGGAGCTGGATTCAGAATATCCTCCAGGTAGCAAAGAAAAACACTGACTTTTCTGAAGCATGCAAGGCTAACCTCTTGTTCAACCTTAATTAACACAAGCATTTTAATAGAGTATTAAATCACAGAAATTATTTCTCATTAGAATTAACTACAAGCCTGAAAAATTAACAGTGTAAATGTTAGTCTAAAATTACGGTATCCTGTGTGTGCTGTTAGCCTAAAGTTGTCTTTTTTTAGCCATTACCTTAGCCCCCTCTTATTTTCAGCTACCTTAACTGCAGACACATGGTCTTGCAAATCAACAGCTGTGGGACTAGGACAAGAGATAGAGTGCATCATACAATGAGTGAAAAGACTTGAGGGAGACTGGAGCGAGAACCTGGTGAGAGTAAGACACTACTGGTGAGACTTTGGGGATGGTGGTGAAGAGACTGTGGCATTGCTGTGGAGAAACTGTGGCAAAGTGTGACCTAAGACTTATGCTGGTCACAGTTAAAGTTTTTGCTGTTCTTGCCAAAACTTGAAGGAAAAGCTGATTTATAACTGCTCTGAGGCAAACTTTACTGGATGATTGAGAAAACCACAGGCTTCCTGAACTTATGTTGCTAAACTTAAACCAGTTTACTAATCAAGGAATTTTGTTTTGCTGTCAATCAGGCTTGGGACCTAATAAACCTGAACTTGTATTGTGAGATATTCTTTGTCTTTCCCAATCTTTAGCTTATTTCCTTAATAAACCCCATTCTTGTTAATCAACAATCAATAAACAAACTTCTTGCTGCTGGTGTGGCTCTAGAGGGACCATGGGGCTGGGATGTGGGCTCTTTATATTCTTCTGCCCAAGGGCAGTGAGAGCTGTGCTGATCTCATTCCCTTTGGGCCTTTCAGAAAGAAACTAATGGTTCTCTGCACCCATGTCTGATTTCCCCCCCTTTTATACTGTGAAATGTCCTTTAAAAAGTTAAACAAACTCAGAAGACTAAGAAAAGACATTTTATCTTTAATTTGACTCTTAAGATATGCTTAGGTTGACACTATATTGTTGTCGTTGTTATGTGC
>NW_006399977.1:3587466-3651985 GCF_000299155.1 Elephantulus edwardii
TAAAATCCCATCATTATGTCCACACTGTTTCAGTCAATCCTAAAATAACACTTTGCACATGCCAGACTCTTTCCTGGCTGTAGATGTCTTTCTCTTTGGTTACTTCTACACAGTGTACTCTTTTCCAATACCTTATATACCTGTCTCAGTCTTACTCCAATTCTCAGGTCAAGTACAACTTCCATTTATAACCTGTTTCTACTATTATGCTCTTTATTAACCTTTTGTTTTGAATGGTCTGCTTTATTTATTCATATACAGAATATTAGCAATATAGTAGGGTGACCTGCATGAAATTTAAGATTTTAAAATTAAAAATTTTAACTATCAATGATTTCTTATGGTTCCATAAAATAAAATGTATGTTTAATAAGTGCAATTCTTCGTTCATCTTGTTCACGATTACATTCCTAAGTCCTTGCTTCTAAAGAGTGCTGTACTAATATTTGTTGACATGTTAGCATATCCACGAGTATTTATTACCAGGGAAATGTGATGATCATGCAATAAATATGTGCACTGTGCTAAGAATTTGACATATTGCCATGAATTCTTGTAAGAAGTATATAAATTAGATAGTTTTATACCCATCTTACTGACTATTTTGAAGATATTAAGCAGGTAACATTTTAATTGTAAATATATTCTCTGAAGTTTTATAGTTCCTGTGCAAAGCACATTCAGGTAGCATTTCAAATTCTCCAAAGTTTTATAGTTTAAACAAAGTTTATAGCTCCAATACAAGCATTCATTCTTCAAATAATTACTAATACTATGGTGGATGAAAGACTAGAAAGATGAATAAAACACGATTACTGATTTCATAGTCTCTACGAAAGAAAGAAAGGATTATAAAAAATCACCAATCATGTGATCTATACTCTGATAGAGGTAGCATATAGGTATGTAGAAGTTGGGAGCAGACATGCCAAATGGACAGAGAGTACAATGAAGAGTGCATATGGGAGGTAACAGATGATTCAACTAAATCTTAAATGAGAAATAAGTTGTTCATAATAGTCAGATGTAAATATGAACGTTCCCAAGCTGAGAAAATAAATTATAGAGATACTAAAAATGTGGAGAAAATGTGGGGTGATAGGTAACTATGCCTATTTGAAAAAGCATACTGAAAAAAATTATATGTGAAGTGTAATATTTGAAAAAGTACAGGAATTCTGATACCGATTTTTTTTTTTAGATTTCTTGGTTTTCAAGTACTTTTTCCATTATGTGTTTTCTGTGTGGCCCTGGGAAAAACTTCCTTAAAATTGTGCTCTCAATTTCCTCTTCTATAAATGGAGGATAATAGTAGTACCTACTTCATGGGGGTTTTGTCACGGTTAAATAAATATTTATCACTTTTAACACTGGTCAGCAATAGGAAGTACGCAGTAATTTTTGGCTATTAATCATGAGTTGGACTTGACTAAAGATAGAATCTAATACTTGAATGTAATACACTCATCATAGTATTATTATTAATAATAAAAAATAACCAACAATATAAGTTCCCACCAACAGATGACTGGATAAAAATGCTATGCTGCATCAATCAATGTTTAATCAATCAATGTTTAAGAATAGTGATGCTTCTTCAAAATACTGCATAACATAGATAGACCTAGAGGATATTATGCTGAATGAAATGCATCAATTATAAAAGTATAAATATTACTAGGCCATTTCTGCAAAAAGTTAAGAAAAAATAATTGAAAAAATAATTATTGGAAGGTTACCAGGAATGGGAGGGTATAGAGGGTAAATTACTTACTAGAGGGTAATAATATAGAGGGTGAGGAAAAGGTAATATATAACAATGGAGAGTTAGGACAAATTATTGAGGCAAATGGAAAGGTAACAAAGGTAAATGCTATTAAATACACAATCCTATAATGAAAGCAATAATAATCTATGAGTAGATACTTAGATGGAGAAGTTGAACAGGATTGGGAAGGTGAATAGGGATATACACAGAAATATTTGACATTTCTAAGAATGTACTTATATGTGCTCCAAATACACCCATGGATAAAATAGAGTATACTGGGGTAAAGTTAAGAAAACTTCTTAGTTGTAACCAAACATCTTGACAGAATGAGTTGCTGGATCTCAGGGATCAGAACTTCAGTCTCAGGGGACACTCAGGTCAACTGAAATAACACAAATCTCAAAGACAATGTTCTAAATCCTACCATGGTGAGCAATAATTGAAGTCATAAAAATGGAAGGAGAGATGTGTAAAGGAAAGGGGAAAGATCTGGTGAGAAAAACAATGTATATGAACTTTATGAACTTTGTATGTAAACCAGTATAAAATAAAATAAAATTTTAAAAAGTTTCTAAGTTACAATCTTAGGTACAACTATTCATCTAAGTTTGTCCTAAGCAAATAGTGGGGTGGGGGGGCAGAAATACACAAAGAAACAATCCAAAGAACTAATAGAAAGTAAGATTCTCAGTCTCTGTGGGCCTGAGGCAGAAGACCTAGATGATGCCTAGCTACATACCACTGCTGACTGTGCCCAAAGGGATCACAATGAGAGATCCTGGATAGAGTGGGAGAAAAACATGAAACCAAACTAAAAATCATAACAAAAAAAGACCAGCTTACAGATGTGATAGAGACTGGTGGAACTCCTGATTACAGCCCTAAGATAGCCTTCAAGCCAGGAACTGAACTTTTTCCTGTGGCTCAATTTTCAGCCAAATGATAGAACAATATCAGAAGTACTGTTGCACAGAACAAGGCTTAGAAAACAGCAAGGGATCAGAAAGAAGGGCAAAGGGAAATGCTAATTGGAAAGAGTACTGTTATGCTGAAGTGTTTGCAATCCATTTCATAACAAAATAGAAATGAATTGTTGATGGAAAACGAGTCTGTTCTGTGAACTTTCACCCAAGTCACAATTGGACTTGTGGGAGGAAGGCTGGGAATGCATACAGACAGAGGCCTGAGCATGAAGGGAACATCTTTCAACACAGTTTGAATTTTATCTGATTGGAAGCCACTGAAGGTTTAGTTGGGAAAGTTACATCCTCTAGCAAATCTTTCTTTTTCTTTTATTGCTAATAAGCAGTCAGAGACCAATTTTGAATGTCTCTGGAAGAGTTCCTAATGAGGAGAAAATGGGTCAGAACATGCAGTAAGAAGGAGCGGAGAGCGAAAGTAGCAACCAGGATAAGCCATAACTAGCATCGGTCTCTTCATAATAAAGAGTTGCCAGGATTTGCTCACTGTAGATGACTTGGCTGTTTCTTTACTCAAGATGCTGTGAAGGAAAAGAATGAATCTACTTAAAAACAGAAGTTTCCTTAGTGTGAAGAATAGATTTAGAGAACTCACAGCTTAGATGAAAGGTAAGGGCTGCTGATAATCCAAACAGAGGCTTCCATGGTGGCCCTGCTACTCTTTGCCTGCATTACCAGTAGGCTGGTTTATTTTTCCTTTTTATACTGGACACAATTCACAAAAGGAAAACAAGCTTTTCAGTGTTCTTTTAGAAAGCATCTCCTTTTAGACAACTTTTAAGTCTTTATTTACCTGAAAAATTGCAAAGTCAAGACTGAAAAGATGTGATTTGTTCCAAGGGCAGTTTTTGTTTCTTACTCTTCTTTCCAATAACCAGTTTTATTAGTTGCAGCAATAAAAAACCCAAAAGTCACTGGTAAGTCTTCATTTTGATGACAAACAGATTTATGATCTTTGTAAGGAAAAGTTGTTTTCCTTTTTATAAATGATGAAGATATTATGTTTGTAAAGAAGTCTACTTCAAAGAAAACAGCACGGTAGGCTCATTTAGTACAAATGTACAAAGTTGACTGGCTTCAAAACATTTGTACAGAAGGAAATTCACACCCAGCTACTGTGAGCCCCCTATTACCATGCTTCACTCATAGTCACATCATCTTGGGAAAAAACTCTGAAATTACAGAGTGAATATGCCAGAAATTCCTTAACTCCTTGACCACATCAGAAAGAAGGGGGGAAAAAAGATCATTGTTTAGGAAAATCAGACAGTTGCACAATGTTAGAAATCCTAGAATAAATATTTTTCTCAGTGGAAAAACTCATCAAAGTCTTTAATACTAAGCCAAGAAACACCATGGTACCAGGATTTTTTTTTTTAAAGACCAACGGAAAGATGTTCTTATTTTTGGTTGAAAATATTTCAGGGAATAGAGACAGTTTACTTTGGTTTACATATAATCATAGTAGATTTAGAAACAATGCTCCTAGAATTCACTCTCCCTAATAACCATTCTAACAATTGCTATCTAATTTCATTTGACCAGGCTAATTTCTTAAAATACTGATTATTATAATTTCATGTCAAATATTATACAAAGAGCAGACATTTTGAGGAAATATTTCTTTTTTGTATCTTATTCTTCTTTATTCTCCAGCATCTCTCACATAATAAATATTATTAAATCCCTCCTTTGCTAGGTGCATTTTCTTGGTATTTCTTTATTATACTTATTATTAATTTTAATGAAAATTTACAGAGACTTTGGATTTCCATTCATTCATTGTTGCACTTTTCTCCCTGTCCACCCCTCCCCCCAGTTCGTTCTTCTTTTTGAAAAGTAAAAGAAAAATTCTTTCATTGTATACAATCCCGCTCCCCAAGTCCACTCTACAGAAAATATTTTGATAACCTAGATCATATTTCTTATCAAGAGTCTATCCAGATGCAAGGGAAACAAAGGACATTCCTTAAAGAAAATGTATTTAGGTTTTACTTTTATGAATATAAAGTACATAAACATTTTTGACATCCTGATATCTAAAATAAAGTACTGGTTCAAAAGATTTTAAAATTAACCTGAAAATGTAAAAAGTAACAGGGAAGGAGCCCTGGTGGTGTAGTCCCTAGGGAGCTGTGCTGCTAACCAAAGACAGATCTTTCTGGTAGATTCTATCTGCCAGTGGTTCTATGGGAGAAAGCTAGATAATCTCCTGTGTGATTTACAGCTTTGGAAACTACCACAAGGTCACCTGTGAGTCTGTTCCAATGCCACGGCAATGACTTTTACTTCTGATTCAATTTCAGTGCCTTTTCTAGTTATTATTCTATTCTCCCTCTTCAGAGCTAAACTTTTTTAGTGAGTTGTTTGAATTTCTGTTCTAGTTCTCTCATAGTCTATTCTACCCTTCTTCTTTTTGTTGTGTGCTATCGAGTGACCTGTGACTCATAGTGGCCCTATGTACAACAGCCCTAAAACTTCTCTATCCTCTAAAAGTATTATATTTTAGGGCATTGTTTTTATCGTAGGAGTGCACAATGAGGGTTGCAGAGTGGATTATATTTGGGGGTAGGGGGTGGGGTTGGGGTGTTGCGGGGGGATTGGGTACCAATGAGGGAGTTTTTCTTTTGCTTTTCAAGGAGAGGAGCAAACGGGAGGGGGGGAGAGGGAGGGGTTTGTGCGGGGAGAAGGGTGCAACAATGAATGAATGGAATTCCAAAATCTCTGTAGATATTCATTGAAATGAAAAATAAACACACTAAATTAAATTAAAAAAAAACCCAACAAAACAAAAAAACTTCTCTATCCTGTGCCAGTCTTAACGTCTCCCACACAGCTATCCCCATTAATCCAGTGATGGAATCAATCCATCTCACTGAGGGTCTTCCTCTCCTGAGCTGTCCCTTCACCCTCCCAAGCATGATGTCCCTCTCCAAGGACTGATCCCACCTTGCAACATGTCCAAAGTATGTCAGACAAAGTTTCTACCCTTAAGCATGTTAATATTGTTTCTAACCCCTCTAAATCCATTAAGTAAGTGATCCTGATAAATTATCAATGATCTCCACGTGCTATAAATTACAGTGCCTCATAACAGTCTTTCTAGGTAGACGTATAAACCAGGGTAAATGCAAATACCAGAGGCAAACTGTCCTTTAAACTGAAAATTAAAAATTTGTATTTTAATATTTTAGAATTATTAAATACAATTGATGATTTCCTCCTTCTCAATACATTCTTTACTAAATTTACATGTCATTACATACTTTTTCCTATTTATCATAATCATTCTTTTTAAGTTTCTTTTCCCCTCTTTAGTTGATTACAAGTCCCCTGTGACTCATAGCAAGCCCATGTCCACAAGCTCTGAATTTTGTCCTATCCTGAGCCAATCTCATTGTCTCAGAGAGACCTAATTCCATTTCTCCAATCACTGAATGACTCCTTCTCATTCTGGGTCTTCCACTAGTGTGCTGTCCCTCCACTCTTTCATGCATGATGTCCTACTCCAAGGACTGGTCCCTCGAGGCCGTGTGCCCAAAATATGTTAAGACACAGTTTCAAAATCTTTGCCATCAGGGAGAAGTTTCATTTCACCCTTTCAAAAAAAGATCTGTTTGTTCTCCTGGCTTTCCATGGTATGTTCAGCACTCTTCTCCAGCACACCAGCTCAAAGGCATCAATTCTCTTTGTATCATTCCTAGTCATTGTCAAGCTCTCTGAGACATAGCAAACAGTTGCAATGATTATGGTCTGTATCAGGTGCATCTTAGTCTCTGGACTGATGTCTGGAGAGGTCCCCGAGGCAGACATTCCCAATACGGTTCATCTCTTGTTTTCCTGGCTTCCAGTACCAAGAGTGTGGATTGTGGAGCCAAGCAAACTAAAGCTGTTAATAATCTCAATCTCGTTAACATCCATCATGATGCTGCCAATTGGCCCAGTGATGAGAATTTTTTTCCCTTGATGCTGAGCTTCAATCCATATTGGAGGCTGCAGTCCTTGACCTTCTGCAGCAAGCACTTCAGGTCCTCCTCAGTTTCAGCAAGTAGGGTTGTATTGTCTACAAAACATAGGTTGTTGATGAATCTTCCTCCAATCCTGATGTCACATTCCTCCTATCACAGTCCAGCCTCCTGGATGATATGTTCTGCATATAGATTGAAACAGTATGGAGACAGAACACATACATTCCTGGTATAATTCTTCAGGATGCAATTTATATTTGTATCTTCCTGTTCATACATTAGAGCATTTATTATAGCTGCAAGTAAGTAGTGATATAATTTATTATTTAGTATCTGGTTCCTTTCCTAGAAAATGGTTTTTAAAAAAAGTGGGCTAAAAATGGCACTCCAACCTATCCAATACTGTTGGGTAGATAGTGACTAATGTTGATCCTCTCTAATTCCCATGAAGCTAGACAGGTCCTTCACACCCCCATGCCTCTTTACACTCATATCAAAACCAATCTTACTGTTTGACTGGGTCCAAAATCCATTGTGAGAACTCACAGGCCACATAGATCCATATTGAGTGAGTTAAAATATTATAATTCAGATTAATAACAGTCAAGAAAGCCCCCCAAATGTGCAGGGAGGCATCTTAGCCTCAAGCCTTGTGGGTCTAATTGGTTCCCAGTCCTGTCAATATTGGCTTTCACCATCTCAAAGTCCCATTTTAGCTCCAGTTCTCTAGTTCAGCCATTACGGCTGTTACAATCCCAAACAGATTGGGAATATCTCTCTTCTCTGGCTAGGTGAAGAATCTCTTCTGGTACATGAAGAATTCCTTATCTTACAGCTAATTGCCTTGTGGAATGGTAAATAGCCAATCCATTTGTGGATAATCCACTGTGCCTCACTTGTAAAGTTCCACCCCTCCACATGGTCAGTCATCTACACTAGAAAAGCTATATGAAGAGACAAACTCTACATCCTCCATTGACTTTCCAAAGCTATAAATTTTAAGAAGAGACTGCTCATTTTTCTTCTGTGGAGATGCTGATGGATTGGAACTGATAGGGACAGCATTGTAACACATTAAGAACAACACCACTGGAGTTTCTTTAAAATGGTACTAGTCATGTTTATCAAATACTCAGCACTAGGTAAGGGGTCTTTTTAACATGGTAAATGCTCAATAAAGCCATTAAAAATGTTATTTGACTACTTCTTACCCTTCATTTATTGATCTGCCTAGGGATAGGCTTTATCTAGCCAGTGTCGTTATTTATGTTTTAATAGTTAAATCTTAATCAGAGTCTTTGTCTAGTACAGTGGAAGCAGAAAAGAATGATAAATAGTGATGCTATTGTGTTTAGGATGTCCATGAGTCTTTTTCTTAAGCAGCATTCTTCCTTGTTTTATCAATTCCTACAATTTGGCCTATTAAAGATTGTAAGGTGCGTTTGATACAGGCCATGGTCTTTGCAATCACTTGTTATGCATCAGAGTTGGACAATGACCAAAGAGGATAGAAGGAGAATTGATGCTTTTGAGCTGTGGTGCTGGAGAAGAGTGTTGAGAATACCATGGACCGCTAGGAAAACAAACAGATTCATCCTGTAACAGGACAAATGGATCTTAAAAAACTAATTACTACTGAAAAATCAAGAAACAGAATGACCTGATATCTTGATATAATTAAAGGTAAATGCAAAAACCCAACACTATTTTGTCAGAAATTTTCAATTAAATAAAAATACACATTAAAATACATACAGTAGGAAGAGGAGAATGAAAATGAGAATAAAAGGAAGTGAATTAAAAAAATCAAATTCAGGCAAACACTGAAAGATGGTAACATGTCGTAAAGCTATGAACAACTTTCTACTTTCAGGGTTTTAAAGGGGGGGGGGAAAGAGGGATAAATAATAAGAAAATAAAAACTTCATCTTATTTCTCTGGTATTTAGAATCCAGGCCAATGATGTCGATCAAATTATTGGTAAATTTCACAGAGTTCTTGAAAGTGTGTAGTTAATTCTTCTAAAACTTTTAGTGAAAACACAATCTGGGATAATAAAAAATATCTGGGTCAGAATAACATTGGGTAAAGAAAGGGAAAATGGCGAAGTGAAGACAAAAGTGATATAATGTGTAAACTTCCAATCAAATAAATTAAAAAAATGCACAAAAATGAGAGCCTATATATGATTATATCACTACTAAAATTAACACAAAGAAAATATTAACACAATATTTGTTAGCAATTATACTGTAGAAGAAAATTATTTCTGGCAGAATATCTTGAGTTACCACCAAGAATGAAATGTTCTGAAGGTGACTTAAGACACTAATGAACTAAAAATACAGATATGTTATAAGCTTTCATATGTATAAATTGTCACACAACCGTGTAAAATGATTTACATTATTAGTATTATATGATAGTTAATTTTACGTGCCAACCTATTGTTTTTTTAGGTGCTGTCAAGTACTACTCATATTGACCCTCTGAACAACAAATGTGAACATTGTCCTATCCTATGCCATTCTCACAATCTCTGACACATTCAAGCCCACTGCTATAGTCACTGAGTCAACCCCCTTGGTCTAGGGTCTTGGTTTCTTTCTCTGACCCTCCACCTTCCCAAACATGATCTCTTTCTTTATGAAATAACCTTTCCTAAAAACATGTCCAAAGTATGTGAGATGAAGCTTCATCATTTTTGCCTCCAGAAGCCCTTTGGTTGCATCTTCTGCAAAACATATCTCTGTTCATTTGACAATCCATGAGATCTTCAACACTCTTCTCCAGCACTACTACTATTCAAAGGCATCAATTCTTCTGTCATCTTTGTTCTTTGTCCAGCTCTCAGATACAGAGCAAGACTGAAAAGGCTGACAGAATTATGAATCATGTGCACCTTAATCCTCAAGTTAACATCATTACTCTTCAATAATTTTGGAGAGTTCTTTGACTACAGCTATTCCAAGTATAACATGTCTTCTGATCTCCAGACTGCTGGTATAAAATATATTGATTGTGGATCTAAGTCAGATCAAGTTGTTGACAGTCTTAATTATTCCTCTTTCTATCATGAGTTGCCTGTCAGCCAAGTAGTAAGGATTTTTGTTTTATTAATATTGAGATGCAAACCATATTGAAGGCTGGAGCCTTGAATATATTTAACCTTTTGAAGTAAGTGCCTCCGGTCACACTTGTGTTTTAAGCATAAGTATGTGCCAACCTATGTAGGCTATGATTCTTTGTGGTTTGGTCAAAGACTAGATTGGTTGCTGTTTCAAGAAGTAATAAAATATAAGGCTCTAGATGTGTTTGATTTCCCACCTGACCAGTAGATTTTGTTTTTACCAGACCTCTACAATCTTGCGAGTCAAATAGTGGAATAGTGGTTTTCATACTGCTGCAGACTTACAGATTTGAGATTTGCCAGCTCCTCACAATTCTGTCAGCCATTTTCTTGAAGTAAATCTCTTTATATATGTAGGTTTCACTGGTTCTGTTTCTATTAAGAACTCTAACTATAATCACTCTTCACAGATTTTTCATATAAAGAAACTAAGATATAGTACCTATTGAAATTCCTTGGTAATCAACCTGACAACCACATACACAATTCCAAAATAAATATTAAAGAAAAGATTAATTTAATTAGAGCCAATGACAAAGTTAAGAAAATAGCCAAAATGCCTATGTTATTGTAAAGACAAACTTGCAAGAAAGAAACACAGAGCACAGAGATAAATCAAGTTACTTACAGGAAGTCCTGGTTTTCCCGGCAGCCCAACCTTTCCAGGGGTTCCTGAAATGCCGTCAGCTCCTGGGTATCCCTGTATTCCTTTTGGCCCAGATGAGCCTGGAAGTCCCTTGATAATTAAATGTCACTTGTATTAGAGACAGATGTTATACAGATTATTAAATAACAGATATCTTTATATATGAAGGAGAAAAGTATATATATATATTTTCTTATATTCTCCCAGAATGATTTTTCCTATCTCCTTTATACCTAAATGATTTATTATTTGGATTCAAAGTGACATGTCTTTAAAATGTTTTAAAATTCCCTAAATAAAATTTCCAAGCTATTTTACAGCAATTTATTGTGTGACATGTTCACCTTTAATGTAATTATTTGGCATTTCTTACTATACCAGCCCATGCATAAGCAACTCTGCTACATGCACTTGTTAACGTAGGTCACAGACCGTCGTTAATCTAGAAAAACCTCATATTTGCTTTTATTTTCCAAAGAAGCAAATTATAACTCTTTTTAAAATTAGGTAATTTTAAGAGTGAGAAAAGGTCTTAATTTTGTTTGTACTCTTAGGAAACGGAATTTTATTAGTAGTGTTCTGTGATCTGAATGTACTTATAATTTACATTCATTTTTCCACACTTCTTGAGCCAATACAGGCCATCCGTTGTAGACATCGAGTATTTAGCAAGGAGAGAGAAGGAGGAAGTCTTTGGTAATAAGTCCATTATCACACAGTTTTGTGGCCAGAGGAGGTTACTGATAATGGATACAAAATATAACTTTGTTTTGTAATGGAAAGACCTTTTTTAAAAAAAAAAGAAAAAAATTCTAATTGCTTTGTTCCATTTTCCAAAACAATGTAAGGTTGCGTCCTCCAACATGCTTTCTAAATTATTGCTTGAACTCTCTGACCTTTACTAACATCTATTTTGACATGTTTGCAAAATCCCCATCTATCACTGGCTAATGTTCAGGGAGGGAGAGGCTGCAGTAGCAAAGCAAGAATATCCTCCCACTGCAGGGACTTGCCTCTTAACAGCAAACGTGGTTTGGGTTTAAAAGGCCTATTTTGCCTCATGTTTCAGCAGGCGCTTATTTTTTCATTTTTTTGCATCACAATCTGATTAATCTAACAGTTGTCAACACTTTTAGCCTAACTCACCAGTACTTACACAGTGTAGTCTCCTCTGTAACAGAATATTGCTTTGGAAATCCAGTGGGAGGTTGTAAGGAGTTGGAATAGATGCAATGGCAATGGATTTTATTTTTCCATTTTTGCCATAAACCTTCTTCTTTTTTTAACAAAATTGCTAAAATTGCCTATTTTATTTAGAGAAAAAAAAACCCAAACCAAAATAAAATTCAGAGGATAAAAAGGCTTCTTACTTACAGGAATCCCAGGTTTCCCAAAAGGACCAGGTGCTCCTTTTTTGCCCTTAGAACCCTAAAAAGTGAAGAAAAAAAAGTGAAACATACTTGTCAGCTGATGAATAATTTTAGACTGAGGGCAAAGAAAAGAACTATGAGACTAGGACATCACAGAAAATTCCAATACTCACTATTTGTATATTATTGAGATTGGCTTTTACTGATCCTGAGATTCTATTTAATTTGAAAATGAAATAATATGATCAGAAAATCAACAAATTTCTTTCTTGTCAAAAGTTCTATTATTTAGGAAATCATTGTTCTATTAGGGAACTGGAGATAAATATTTAATAAAAGCTTCTACCTTCAGGCAAGACCTTGGTCTCCCTCCTGAAGTGACTTAACAATTCAGTAAACATTTATTGAATATTGTATTCCAAGGAGACTGTTATAGGATGGTTCTGTACACAAGGCATTTACAATGAAGTGAGGAAGACAAATCAATGACCTATAGTGTGATTTTCTAGACACTCAGAAAAGAGCATACTTATGAATCAGGGAAAAGGTATTAATTTCCCACAGGACTGTTTGTTTTCCATTCATGCAATGTTTTAAATTAAAATTGACTCAGTAATAACTGGTCTGACAAGTAGCTAGGAACTTTGTTCTTGCAAATCGAGACACTCGGATGATAGTGCTCTGTTAAGCTGATGATAACCAACTGTGATGATAAAAGAAGAATAATAAGACAAAGAATTATCTAATTCACAAAGAAGGAAAAGAAATATATTACCACCACTGAAATATCTGTAGAGTGCCAAAACCCCCTCTTTAAAGTTCTAAAGAGCAAGAATGACACTTCAAATAAAAAAGATTCCAGGTGAATAGTGGTAATGAGCATTTGGGGCATAGTGGTCAAGAGTTGTCCTACCAACCCAAAACTGTGAAGTTAGATTCCACTAGCTGTTTCATGGGAGAAAGATGAAAAATCTCCTGCACAATTTACAACCTCTGAAAATGCACTGGAGGTGTGAGGGTCAACTCTGAGTTGGTTCTGACTTGATGGCACAGAACAACATAACACAGGTATATTTCTCAGAATTATAAAAAAAAATCTTAGCAACAGAATAATAATCACAATGATATGTTAAGTTAGATTAAAAAGCACTTTTGTCAAAGATTCAATTTAAGAATAGAAACAATTCCAGATGTCACATCTTCTCAAATTAATTGTAAGTATCTTAAGAACTAACACTGCATGGTTCAAAATCAGGAAAGGAGTGCATCAGAAATGAATCCTGCCTCCAGACCTTTTCAATATATATATGCAGAACAGATTATTTGGGGGGGCCTAATAAAGAGGAGCATGGCATCAGGATTAGAGGAAGACTCATCAACAACCCGTGATATGCAGATAACACAACCTTGGTTGCTGAAACTTTGGATGACCTGAATTTACTGCAGAAAGTGAAGGAGTGTAGCCTTCAATATGGATTGAAGCTCAACATCAAGAAGATAAATGTTTTCAATACCAAGACAATTGTTACCACCATGATAGCTGAAGTGATCGATGTTGTTAACAATTTCAGCTTGCTCAGCTATACAATCAACATTTTTGGCACCAGCTGTCAGGAAATAAAAATGTGATGAACTTGATGAATTGTACTTTGAAAACATATTGTCAGGGAACTATCCAGAATACTGAGGAAAAACGATGTCAGTATAGAGGCTAAGGTGCTCCTGATCCAGACTATAGTCTTCACAATTACATGCTCTACATCAGAGAGCTGGACAATGACCAAAGATGACAGAAGAAGAATTGATACCTTTGAGTTGTGGTGCTGGAGAAGAGTATTGAATATATCATGGACTATCAAGAGAATAAGCAAGTCTGTCTTAGAGAGCATGAAACCAAGTTTCTCCTTAGAGGCAAGGATTTTGAAGCTCTGTCTCACACACTTTGGGCAGATGGCCAGGAGGGACTAGTTCTTGGAGGAAGACATCATGCTCAGAAGGGTGGAGGGACAGAACAGGAAAGGAAGACTCTGGACGAGATGTATTGACACAGAAATTAGGGTAATGAGGCGTAGGTGTGTCAGAGTCAGTGAGAATGGCTCAGGATAGGACAGGCTTCAGAACTGTTGTATGTAATGTCACCATGAGTTGCAGGTAACTTAATATCATTTGACAATAAGAACAAAAATATACATGTCACAGAAAAATAGTGCATTCTTAATATTCCAAAAATACTTCTTTGAAGTTCTAAAGAGCAAAGAAGAACAAGAATCTATTCTGGCCACTTGTGCTTTTGACACTTTTCAGCATATCTGTCAAACTGAGAAGTATTGGGAGGCTAATTGGTGGTTTCTGTTTTGGCTAAACAGAGAGATTAAATAAAGATGAACTCAGTCAGGGTTTCAGAGTCACAGATTAAGCCTACATAAAAGATCTGAAAATTGCTACTTGTGGACTGAATAAAAGCCTTGTGACTTGTATTAACACAGCTGATGACATCTAAAGCAAAAATAAGAACACTGTTTGGTAAGAATTGGGCTGAAATTTAAGACAGGAACAAATGGATAGATAATTAAGAAGTTGGAAATAGTGGCCTCTAAGGGTGGAGGGGCAGTGCAGGAGAGAGGAAGATCCTGGGTGAGATGTATTGATATATTTACTAGGGCAATGGGGTTAGGTGTGTCAGAGTCAGTGAGATTGGCTCAGGATAGGGCAGGCTTAGGAGCTGCTGTACATAGGGTTGCTATGAATTGAAGGCAACTCAAGGGCACACACTACCACCACCACCACCAAAACCAAATCCAGTTGAATAATTTCTGCCAAAAGTCAGCTCCTTACATTTGTCAGAAGAGACTACGCTATCTTTGCTTACTTCACTACCCTCCCCAGTAAAAGCATTATTCCTCTCACCCCTATCTTAATAGATCTTTTAGGTTTACCTGAGGAGTATCTGTCTGTGATATGCCTTGGATAGAAGTAAGGTGTTGTCTAGAGCATCATCTGAGGTAGACACTTTACAAAACACCTTGTTGAATATTTCTAGATTCAACTCAGACTTTAGGACCCATCTAAACTTTCTTCTAGTCTTATGCCAGATTTAAATCCCATGGAGTTCCAAGAAGTAAAGCAGAAATTGAAATAGAGGAAAAGGAACATGGCACTTCAAAAGTATCACTTGTTATTCCCAATATATATAAACAAAACCATAAGACATTTATGAGAGTAGCTATTAAGTGTGTAGGATAGGCATTGCTGAGACTGGCACTCCCCTGAGCCTTTTCTGCTTAGGTGGGAATAGCCACCTACCTATCAGTCTCAGGAGGCCAGAGGATCTGGACATTCGTGGACAGTCAGAATTGGGAACCACATTGATGAGAAGTTGACACTCTCCTGAGCCTTTATCTTCTCAGGTGGGAATAGCTCCCTTCTTAACTAGTCCTGGGAGAAGGGGTATTTATATGGCCATTAGTAACTACTGAGACTTGGGGGTTGCACTGTTAGAACTGTCATTTTCCTGTGGTTTTCCCCTGATAAATAGATTCCAGGCAGAACTCCTTGGACTTTCCTACCCCAGTGGGAAAAAACTCCTCCACTATCAAACTACAGTACAGGATAGAGAAGTGGGGCCAGCACAAGTGGGTAAAAACAAAAACCCTTCAGTTCTCTGGACAACTAGATGAGAAGCTTGTCACTGGACACAGGAAACAGATCTGATCACAGACAGCCAGCAGAGAAGACTGTCACTGGGAAATTCAATTGGAGATAACACTTTAAGTGTGCAAGCTATCAGTAGCATCATAAAGATAAGAACTGTCAACAACCTACATAGACACAACAGAAACTGCCCCATCCACACAATTTCAAGAAAAGGGCAGACAGCTTAAAATATTATGAAACACTAAAACAAGTTTTCTCTTAAAGAAATAGATCAGAGATAGGGAGGTAGAAGAAATATATTGACATGGAGTTACATGGATAACTATAAAAGAAGTCACAAATGATAGAAGAAAGAATTGAAAGTAAAAATAAAGTGATACAAGAATTTAAAAACTTAACACAATACAGAGAGGGTACAGACAACAGAGTACTGGTAATAATAGAAATGCATGAAAATATAATCCAAAAAAATCAAGACCAAAATATAAGAATTTTCCAACATACTGGAGGGACCAAAAAAATCAAAATAGAAAAGATGAAACAAAGAGTCAGTGAGCTAGAAGACAGGAACCTCAATGAGAATCTACTAGGAGAAAAAAACAGGAAGAAGACAAACAGAAAATGATAAATATACTAGAATCATGTGGGATAACATAAAATGCAAAAACATATGTGCAACAAGAATTCAAGAACAGAAGGTGGGGGGAAGCACTAAGAAATTTAAAGATGAACTAGAAGTAAACTTCTCAGGGACCATGAAAAATGAGAAAATCCCCATTCAAGAAGCTTGGGGAACTAACAAACAATTATCCAAAAGGAAAACATCAACATATATCATAGTCAAATTCTAGAAAATAAAAGGTAAGGATAGAAAAAAGCAGCATGAGAAAAACAAAGAATCAACTGCAAAGGAGAACCAATTTGATTAGCTCTGATTTCTAAGCAGAAAGCATTTGAGCAAGAAGATATTGGAATGGCATTTATGGAAGGCTGAAAGAAAAGTTACCAGTAGAAAAAAAAAGATCCTGTACCCTGCAAAGCAGTCCAGTAAATACGAAGGCAAAATTAGATCATTTGCAGAACAGTAGGAACTTAAGGAATTCATGAAAACAAGACCAATTCTACAAGAAATATGAAGGGGAAGTTCTTGACACTGAGATAGCAAAGGAAAGTGAATGAACAAGAGTAAAAAGATACAACAGAAGAGGGGATTTAAAAAAAAAGAAGAGGGAAAGAATTAAAATGGAAATGGTAAAACTTGACCCGTTAATAATTACATTTAAAGCAAATGGCTTAAAAGTACTAATTAAGAGAAAAAAGAGTAGTAGAATGGATGAAAAACCAAAGACTATCAATGTGTTGCCTATAAGAGACACATCTAAGAAATGAGGAAGAATACTAAAAAGTAAAGGTTGGAAAACAATATACCAAAAAATGGCATCTACAAGGAAGCAGGAGTAGAAATATTAATCTCTGATAAAATAGACTTCAGGATTAAAACCACCATAAAATATAAAGAAGGGCACAATATGACAACTGAAGGCATAATAGATCAAGACCTGCAAAATACATAAAGCAATGACTAACAAAACTGAAGGAAGAAATAGACAGCAGCAAAATAGTAGTAGGAAAGTTTAACAAACACATCACTTTCAACAAATGACAGTTCCACTTGAAAGAAACTTAACAGAGATAGAAGAACTAAACTATATAATTAGCTAACTCAGCTTTGTAGATATGGTCAGGGTACTGCACCCAACTAAAACTAAATTTACTTTCTTATCAAATAAGCATAGTATGTTCTCCAGAACTGATCATATATTGGGCAAACCTCAAGGAATTAAAATAACTTAAAAAAATGAAAATTGAAATAATAAAAGTATTTTCTCAGACCACAGTGCCATAAAACTAGAAATTAACAATAAGAGAATAAAATATTAAAAAGTCACCCACATACAAGCTAAATAACACTCTTCTTGAGCATTACTGAGTTGTGGAAAAAACTAAAAGGTAAAATAATGAAGTTCTTCAAAAGAAATGAAAATAAGAATACAATATAGCAAAACCTCTGGAATACAGTTAAGGGAGTCCTCAGGAAGCAGTTCATAGCAATAGGTAAACACATGAAAAAAAGAAGAAATGAGCAAAATTAACTTTTTAACACCTATATCAAATAGAAAAAGAAGAGCAAGCTATTCCTATAGCCTCTAGAAGAAAGGAAATTATAATGATACTGCCTGAAATCAATGGGATAGAAACCATCAATAAGACTAGGAACTAGTTCTTCCAAAGGGTCAATAAGATGGACAAAACATTGGAAAAATTAACAAAAGAAAGCAAAGAGAAGACACAAATAACTCAAATAAGAAATCAAAGAGGTGCCATTATAACAGAACCTGCTGAAAGTAAATAAACAATAATAATGGAATATTACGAAATGCTATGCTCTAGAGTGATAACCCAAGCTTTGAGAACTCTCCTTCATAGGGTTGCTATGAGTTGCCTACAACTTGATGGCACTTAACAACAATAACATCAACATAGAGAGAGATCAGCTGGCCCAGTGGACAGAAAGCGATGCTACCAAGCCAAAGGTGGGTGACTTTTAATCTGCGGCCCTCGGGCCTGTCTTTCATTGTTTTTGTTCAGACATTCCTCTAGGTTGTATAGCCCTGTTGTACAAGTTGCCGTACAGTGGTCACTTGTGGTTGCTGTGAGGCTGAACACTGTGAAACTGATGTGTCAAATGCGTTAATGGTTGGCTACCCAATGCGGACAGAGAGTGGGGTGGAGCTCCCGGATTAAAACAAGTTTGGGAGAAGGAGTGGCATCCACTTCCGTAATAGCTTGCCTCCAGAAACCCTATGAACCTGGAGAGAGGATGAAAGGCCCCCAAGCGCTGAGGATTCTCCTTCATAGGGTCACTATGAGTCCCCTGCGACTTGATGCAACAAAAACATGCTCTAGAGTGCACCCCTGTGGTCAGGTGCTCCAGGTCATGTGGGAAATGCTGAGATGACATGAGTGACCTTGTCCAGGGACTGCTGATTCATTCCCCCAGGGGACCACAGCCTGACCACACAGTAAGGCTGCAGAGCAGAGAGGTCCACAGGACCTGATGCCAAATCCAGGGTCCCACCGTGGAGACCTACAGCCTTGAAGCAGAAACATGGGGTCCTGGAGAGAACACCTGAAGTCTCATGGTGGATGGTGACCAGTTCCATGGTCATGATAGGGTGGTATTAGTGAGTTCTGGATTTTTCAGACCCATAGCATAGCTCTAAAAGGTTGACACTCTGGCTTTCCAACTTGAAACACATTATAAGGTAGCTTATTCATATTTTATAATTGTTTCTTTCATTCCCTTTAACTTTTATTTGGATGCCCACAGTTCTCACATTGAAAACTCACTTAATAAACTGATTAAGTAAAAGAAATGATATTGTATTTCATTTATTTAAAGTTTTCAAAGTAATAGCAGTTTTTGTATAATTACAAAAGTCAGAAAAGAAAATTTCCAGTGTTGGTTTTGTTGCTAAGTTGTTCTGTGATGTTAGGTAAATCATAATCTCTCTGGGACTGTGTTTCTTCAGCTGAAAACTGAGAGGATTGTCAGATGATTTGTAAAGGATGATTTTAAAATCTAAAAAGGAAGAAATTTTAATCTCTGCAAAGTATAAAACAAGATGACAGTGGCTGGGTAGAATGATCTGGTCATTGAATGAGCCCTTGTTGTTGCTGCTGTCTGCAGTCAGGTGGATTCTAATTCATATCAACGTCATGTGACAGAGAACTGACCCACAGGATTTTTTAGGCTGCAGTCTTTAAGGGAGCACAGCACTAGGTTGAGTAGCTGCTGCTTTTGAAACGTTGACCTCTGTTAGCAGATGAGCACCACCAGAGTTTCTTGATGATTCCCCTAGAGAGTACTATAAAATCATTGCATATTCTTGCACTTATTAATACTCATTTAAACCTGAAGAGGATGGAAATCTTTGCAGAAAGCATCATACTGTCAACGATTCAGAACTGACTCATAGCTGACCTTTTAGTGAGTTTTCAGAGGCTATAAATCACATGGTAGGAGATTGCCCATCTTCTGTGGAGCAGCTGGTGGATTAAAATTGTCTGCCTTTGGATTGGCAGCGCTACTTCTTACCCACCAGGGAACCAGAGCTCCACAAGAAATATAGTGGCATTCAAAGGTTATGAGAAATCATGTGCCAGGGAGAATGAAAAAAAAAGTCCTCCTAAACATAAGGATTAGACAAAAGATAATTATTTATTCAAGATTTAATATGTTACTTATATTATTGTTATTGTTGTTTTATTATTTACAAAATTTAAATACACTGTTTTCCAGAACAGATTATTCTAATTTCCCTCAAACGCCCACTCATCAATTTGTACAACCCCATGACTAATCTCCACCCTCCCCCTGCACATCCTCATCCCTCTGTTTCCACCCTCCCCACCCCTTGGATTGTTATACTCATTCTACAATAATTGTTTTATACAATATTTGTCTTTGGGGAACTGAGTTAGTTCACTCAGCATAATGCTCTCCAGTCCCTTCCAGATTAGCTAATAATTTACAAAATCATTGTGCCTGTGTGCTGTGTAGTATTTCACTGTGTAAATATATAAAAATTTTTCAATCTCTTCATTTGTGGTTGGACATCTGGGCTGTTTCCATGTTCTTGAAATGGTGAATAACGCTGCTATGAAAACTGGCATACAAGTCTCCATTTGTGCCTCAGTTCTCATTTTGCTTATCTTTTATTTTATCATTGTATTGAACTATACACTTATTTTAGAGAACCCTACACATGCAGGCTTAAGCTCATATCCCATTTAATGTGAGACTAATTTATTATTCTTCTATAAAGATTATTTCATGAAAATAAAACATAACGTGCAAAACTATACATGATTAATTTTCTAGGAACAACTGCTGCCAAGTGCCATTGAGTTAGCTCTAACTTAGAACCCCCATGTACAAGAATAAAACATTACCAGGCCCTATGCCATAACTTGAGCCATTGCTGTGCTTGACCCATTATTACAATTACTGTTTTTATCTAACTCATTCTAATTTTTGTTGAGCTTCTATTTCACTAAGTATGATGTTCTCCAGGGACTGGCCTTTCCTTATAAGATGCCCAAATTATGACAAAGACTCTGAATTACAGCATGATTTGTCTATGTGAGAATAAATTCCAAGTAAAATTTTAATTTTCTAAAATATAAGTAAACAAATAAGCTGGAAGACACATGTTGTTGTTGTTGTTATGTGCCGTCGAGTCACTTGCGACTCATACTGACCCTATGTACAACAGCCCTAAACTCTGCTCTGTCCTGTGTCAATAGCACTGTCTCCAATACATCCATCTCGATTACCCCAGTCACTGAACCAATCCACCTCATAGAGGGCTTTCCTGTCCTGCGCCGACCCTCCACCCTCCCAAGCATGATGTTCCTCTCCAAGAACCAGTCCCTCCTTACAACATGTCCAAAGTATGTCAGAACGAAGCCCCAGAATCCTTGCCTACAAGGAGCAGCCCGGTTAAACCCTCTACAGGATGAATCTGTTTGTTTTCTTAGCAGTCCATGGTATACTCAATACTCTTCTCCAGCACCACAGCTCAAAGGCATCAATTCTCCTTCTATCATCCCTAGTCATTGTCTAACTCTCCGACGCATGACAAGTGATAGCAAAGACCATGGCCTTTATCAGATGCACCTTAGTCTCCAGAGAGACACCACTGCTTTTCAGGAGAGGTCCCTAGCAGCAGACTTTACCATTGCAATACATTTTTTAACTTTCTGGCTGCTGATGCCAAGCGTGTTGATTGTGGAGCCAAGAGACTAAAGCTGTGAAAATCTCAATCTCTTCACCATCCATCCTGATGCTGCCAATTGGTCCGGTGGCGAGAATCTTTGTCTTCTTGATATTGAGCCTCAATCCATATTGAAGGCTGCAGTCCTTGACCCTACAGCAAGCGCTTCAGGTCCTTCTTAGTTTCAGCAAGCAGGGTTGTGTCATCTGCATAATTCAGATTGTTGATAGATCTGAAGACGCATAGCTAAAATATATTTGTAATTCTTCTTAGGATGTAAATCTAAGAGAAAGGTCTTGCAACAAAATCTGACAAAATATCTCATGGATTTGTACAGAAAGATAAGTTCCTTTATAGTCTATTACAATATCTTAGTCTTCTCATGTATGAATTTTAAAATCGTGCCATTTACTCATTCATTTGTTATTTTATAAATAAATATTGAATACAGACAATCCCTAGGGTATGAACAAGCTCCATTTCTGTGTCTTAAAAATTTGTAAGTAATTTGGAACAAGTGCATACACTTTTTATTTATCCTTACTTTAGTGCAAGAAAAGGTTCAAAGCATTATTAATAATTTAAAAGATGCACATGTAGCAAGTGAAAGTGACTGATGAAGAATTTGTTTTCAGTAAAGTTGTTTCAATGGAAGGGGAGATTTGTACAGCATTTAAGGGTAAGGAGGAATGGTCTGTACCTTGGACATTCCTAACCTGTGTGCTGCCTGTACTCTCAGTGGTTTCAGTACTGTGGAAACAGTTAACAAAGAGCAGACAGGAAACTATTCTAGTGGAGACAAGATTATAAAAACAAATAGAGATAATTGTAAATAATAGTAAATATAAGAGGAGGAAAAACAAGAAATAAACAAATAAAACACCAGAGGAGAACAACTGATAGTGAGATTATATATATATATATATATATATATACCCCCTCTTACTCTGCATATTTGTTCCACAAGACACTCTATTTTAAATCCTTATGCCATTGCCTCAGCACTGCTTTAAATGTGTCATACTTAATAGCTAATTTAATCCTCACTATCAGTCAATGAAATAAATAGAAATATTGTTTTTATTTTGTCTCTATAGAAAGAGAGTTACAAAGTAGTTAAACAAATGAAAGTCCTCAAAGCACTATGATGAAGGACTGGATCTGAATCTAGCATGATAATATGCTCTCATTAATGCATGGTTTAAACTATACCAACAGGGTTGGTAAAGTCATTCTAAAGGAGAGATGCTGCTGGAATAGATATTTTTAAGCCACTTGGATTAAAACCCATATAAATATTTTCAATGCCATGGAGTTGGAACTGTCTCATAGCTGAACCTCCAGAAAGATTTTTTCCAGAGGCTGTAAATCATGAGAGAAGGTTTCCCATTTTTTCTCTGTGGAGAAGCCAATGTATTTGAACTGCCCGTCTTTGGGCTGGAACTCCATACCAACTAGGGAACCAGAGTTCCCAAATGTTGTTGTTTTTGTTAGGTGGCATGAGTCGAGTATGAATTATAGCAACCCTATGAACAAAAGATCTGAAACCAGTCCTGTCCCATCCTCACACTTCCTGTGTCCCCCCACTGCAGCAGTCCCCTTGTCAGTCCACCTGGTCAGGGGTCTTCCTCTCCTTCTCTGACCCTCCATCCTTCCCAACATCATGTCCTTCTCCAGAGGTCATCCTAGCAATATGTCTAACGTATGTTAAGTGAAGTCTCATCATTCTTGCCTCCAAAGAGCACTCCGGCTGCACCATCTCCAAGACACACCTATTCACCTTCTTGGCTGTCCATGGAATGTTCAGTGCTCTTCTCCAACACCACAGCTCAAAGGCATAATTTTTTTTTCTGTAATCCTTATTCATTGTCTAGATCTCAAATGCATAGCTAGTAATTAGCCTGACTCAGACACACCTTAGTCCTCAAACTGACATCATTACTCCTCAGTGATTTAGAGAGGTCATTAACTGCAGATTTTCCCAGTGCAATGCATCTCCTTATTTCCTGGCTGTTCATACTAAGGGTGTTAATTGTGGATTCACACAAGATGAAGCTGTTGACAGTTTCAATCTCCTCTCTATCCATCATGTCACAACCTATAGGTCCAGTCATAAGAATCTTTGTTTTCTTGATATTGAGATGCAATCCATACCGAAGGCTGCATTCCTTGATCTTCTGCAACAAGTGCTTCAAATACTCCTCACTTTCAGCAAGCAGGGTTGTGTTATCTGCATAATGCACGTTATTAATGAGTGTACCTCCAATCCTGATGCCACATTCCTCTTCATAGAGTCCAGCTTCTCAGATAATTTGCTCAGCATATAGATTACACAGGTATGGTGACTAAATCCCTGACACACTCATTTCCCAGTTCCAAACCATGCAGTGTTCCCCTGTTCCGTTTGCACAACAGCCTCCTGGTCTAGGTATAGGTTCCTCATAAGCACAATCAAGTGCTCTGGGATTCCCATTCTTCTCAACTTGTCATGATCCATACAGTCAAACACCTTTGCATAGTCAATAAGCACAAATAGACATTCTTCTGGTAATCCTTACTTTCAGCCAAGACCCATCTGACATCAACAATGATATCCCTGGTGCCACAGCCTCTTCTAAATCCCATTTGAACTTTTGGCAATTCCTCATCAATATACTGTTCCAGCTGTTTTTGAACGATCTTCAGCAATATTTTGCTAGCATGCGATATCAACGGTATTGTTCAATAATTTCCACATTCAGTTAGATTACCCTTCTTGGGAATAGGAACAAATATCGACCTCTTCCAATTCATTGGCCAGATAGCTGTCTTCCAAATTTCTATCTGTTTAGGGACATAAGTCATTTGGTATCCCATTAATTCCTGGGGCCTAATTTTTTGCCAATGCCTTCAATGCAGCTTCCACTTCCTCTGTCATTACCATTGTCTTCTGTTCATGTGGTACTTCCTGAAATTTTTCAGTGTCAACAAATTCTTTCTGGTACAGTGACTCTGTGTATTCCTTCCATCTTTTTTTTTTTTTATATTTTCTGGGTTATTCAGTACATTGCCCATAGCATCTTTCAACATTGTGACATGAGGCCTAAATTTGTTTTTCAGTTCTTCCAGCTTGAGAAATGCAGAGTGAGTTCATTCCTTTCTATTCTCCAATTCCAGCTCTTTGCACATTCCATTATAATACTTTGTTTTGTCTTCCCATGCTGCTCTTTGAAACTGTCTGTTCAGCTTTTTTCACTTTGAAAGGTTTTCCTTTAAATTTGGCTTCCTGACATTCCAGTGCAATCTTTTGAGTCTCTTCCGACATCTGTTTTGGTTTTTTCTTTCTCCTTTGTTTCTGTAATGACCTTTTGCTTTCTTCATGAATGATATCTCTGATATCATCCCACATCTCCTCTGGTGTTCCATGCCACAAACTTATTCTTAAGATGATCATGGAATTCCAGTGGAATTGATTCAAGATCACATCTTGGTTCCTGTGGACTTATTTTAATTTTCTTCACCCTCGATTTGAACTTGCTTATGAGTAATTGATGATCTGACCCACAGTCTGCTCTTGGCCTAGTTTTGACTGCTGATATTGAGCTTCTCCAAATTTCTTCCACAAATCTAGTCAATCTGATTCTTATGAAGCTCGTTAGTTGAAATCCATGTATGAAGTTGTCTTTTGTGTCTTTTAGTAAAAGTATTTGCAATAAACAAATCATTGTAAATACAAAATTCAATCATTCTATTTCCACCCTCATTTCTATCACCATGCCCATATTTTCCAACTACTGATGCTTCTTCTCTCTTCCCAACTTTTGCATTCCAGTCACTTATTATTAATACATTTTGATTGCATGTTCTATCTATTTCTGACTGCAAAAGTTGGTAGAAATCTTCTTTTTCCTCCTCTTTGGCTCCAGTTGTCAGTACATATATTTGAATGATAGTGGTATCCACTAGATTTCTTTGTATGTGTATGGATATTATCCTGTCACTCACCACATTGTATTTCAAGATGGATTTAGAAATGACTTTTTAAATTATGAAAGCAACCCAATTTTTTCACCTTTTCTTCTCTAGCATAGTAGATCATATGACCAGCTGATTAAAAATGCTTCATGCCAAGCCATCTAACTTAGCCAATACCTAGTATGTCAATATTTATGCATTCCATTTCTTTCTTAACAATATCATATTTTCCTATGTTCCTGTTTCTTATATTCCACTATCCAATCACTAGTGTTTGCTTACAACTGTTCCTCTTCTTTGTGTTTCTGTATTTGAGATCTCAGCCTCAGTTTCCATGTCTGCTAGTCTAAGTGTGCTCAATTGTACACAGGGTTTTCAAAGCCCTGTTATTTCAGAAGTGGATGGCCAATCCTTATTTCTATACTGTATTATTTTTTTTAGAATAGTATCTGGAAGACAAGCATTTTACAGAAAGGAGAAAATGAAAGACATTTACCCAATTATAGAAGTGACCAATAGACTCAGTGTTGCTACTCACCCTTGCCAAATGTGTCTTGACTCACTCCTTTCCCTATTCCACTAGCATTCCTTTTTCACTCTTGCCTACATCATTCAACACCTCTCTCCTCCTGACCAGCCCTTGATATGATGGCTTGAGCCTCAAGCCGTCAGGGCTTCAGTGATTACGAACACCTTGTGCTGCTGCCAGTTTCTTATGTTGTGGCCAGTATTTCTTGAATTTAAGAATATCTAAGTCCAAATACCAGGTACAAATATCAGGGAAGGCTTCCAGTGTCAGATGGTTCTGAGGAAGAGTCCTTCTGCTCCAGGACTCACTTCTTGTGGCTTAGTACCTCTTTCAATTGTGACATGGTGCTGACACAAGAGGATAGTTTCCCAGAAGAGGATGTTATGTCCTTTAGATCTGGTGTGTAATTGTTGTTTTCTTGGCCTGAGGGCCTATGGCTCTCAGACCCAAAAGTATTTTAACTTTCAGCCTGCAGATGCCTGAGATTGGGTGCTTTATGTGCAGTGAAGATTTTTATTACTACCAGTAATAACAATAATTAACTAAGAATGACAAGTTAAAGGGCTTAAACTCTTGACCACATGTAAGCTTGTCAAATGATAGTTATCTATTCATATTTATAGGTGTTATAAAGAGAGTGAGAACTATGATGTTTCATGTTTAATTTCACTGTTAAAAGTAAAAAAGAAATAGGCTATTTCAGTGCTAAGGATTATACTTCAATCCAAAGGGCATGTGGTTTAAATCCACCAGAAGCTCTGCAGTACAAAGAAGGGCAAGCTTCTAACATGGGATTAAACTGTCTTTAAAAATCTGCTGGAGGGTCAGCTATGGGTTGGTTCTGACTCGACTGTACACAATAATAATAGCAGGCATAACAGAATAAAGCAGTACAGAAAGAAGTTAAATCTAAGTTCACAAAGGGCATCAGAAGAAAAGATATTAGCTAGAATTTCAAAATGTTTACATTTTAACACAGGTTTACTTTAAGGTTAATGACCCTAGCTGAACAAAAATCACATTTATTATACATTTACACATTTATGAATATTTACAGTCTTGGAAACTAAGGGAAGATTTTCATGAGTGGGAATTGATTTGATGGCAGTGCGTCTGGGGTTTTGTTTTTTTGTTTTTTTTCCCTGCCTGGGGGGGAAAGTTTCCTACTTTTACTGGTATAATTTAAATAGTTCTATTTTTTCCTTGGCAATTTCAAATATGTTTAACAAAAATCAAAACCAAAACAAAATCAAACTCAAACCAGAAAACTACTTAGGAAATAGGAATAAAAAGATACTTTAAGATTCTCTTTTCAAATGAAGAGCAAATAATTTAACAAAAGTCAATGTGAAGAATTAATTTGGTTTCCCCAAAAGTTATGCTGGTGTTCTCTTATATCTGTTAATATATTTTTATTCGGAAATCAAGATTTTCTTTAGTTTTCACCTAAGTCATACAAAAGTAGGATAGGCATTAATGCTAATCCTAATTTGAGTGGTGTTTTATAAAAGGGCAAGGCAGACACACAAGGGAACACATATAATAATGGAGAAAGACAAATCTGTACATCTTGACAATAGAACTGAGAAAATAAATTCCAGGTTTTTAAAAGCCAAACAAAGCAACATAACTAAAGCTACTTACTAGTCCCTAAATGCTTCTCTAGAAAGGAGATTAATATAAGATTTTTGGACAATCAATTTTTAATTCACTCTCTTAGGGGAATTAACGGTTAAAATGCATTTTCAGAAAAGAAAAATAACCACTTTATATTAGATAAAAGTATCAATAATAGACAAACAGAGATAGTTACAGTATTAGAGGTAGAGCCCAGATTGGAAGTTAGTCAAAGTGAGGAGAAACAACTGCAAACAGCCTTTAATGGATGGAACATGTAGTGCACAAAGTATAAATGTTGGAAAACTAGGAGCTGTAAAAAGTGAAATGAAATGAATGAACATTGACATTCTAGGCATTAGCAAAATGAAATGGATTGTCTTTGGCCACTTTGAATCAGAAAATGGTATACTATGCCAGGGACAGCAACAACACAGAGCAAGAATGGTGTTGCATTCCTAATTAAAAAGATATTTGCACGTTTGTGGTTGCTGTGATGCTAAACACTGTGGCACTGATGGGTCAAATGAGATAATGGCTACTCATGGTGAGCAGTGTTTGGTAGAGCTCCCCGATTAAGACAAGCTTGGAAGCAGGAGTGGCATCCACTTCCAAAATATCTTGCCTCTGGAAACTCTATGAACATGGAGAAAAGTTGAAAGTTACACAAGTGTTCAGGTCTTTCCTACATAGGGTTGCTATGAGTCATCTATGATTTGATGGCACGTAACAACAACAGCAACAACAACATCTTGAAACACAATGTTGTAAATAACAGGATACTCATACACATATAAGGAAGATCTGCTAATTTGACTAACATTCAATGATACACATGTACTGGTAAAGCCAATGAGGACAAAATTGAAGATTTTTACCAAATTTTGCAGCCTCAACTTGGCCAAAAATGCAATCAAGAAGTATTAATGATGTTGTAGAACGTGTATGAGGATCCAAGAGGGGAGAAGTGGAGCTGAGTGGTGAGGATGGGCAAGGGTGGTGGTTAATCATAGGGTCACACAATTTGATGGACGAAGGGGGGGGTAGGTAAAGAAAATAGGAAAGATCTGGTGTGAAAAAACAATGTATACAAACTTTTAAAGTAAGTGAGTATAAAATAAAAATTTTATTTTAAATAAAAAATTGAAGTAGTAATGGTAATTGGTGACTAGAATGCTAAAGTTGGAAACAATGAAGAAGTAATGGTAGTTGGAAAGTATGGACCTGGTAATAGAAATGAGGTTGGCAATATAATGATCAATTTTTTTATGTTGTTCAATGACTTTTTAAAAACACAAATGATGGCTTTATAAATGGACATCACCAGATGGATTATATACTAATTTGATTGACTACATCCATGGAAGGAATCATTAGAGAAGCTCAATATCAGCAATCAAAACAAGGTCATGTGCTGACTATAGAACAGATTATCAATTACTCATGCCCAAATTTAAACTGAAACTGAAGAAAATGAAAAATTCAAGGGAACAAAAGTATTATTTTTAGTCTATCCTACCTAAATTTAAAGATAAGAATAAGTTTGAAGTGTTGAACACTAATGATTGAAGACACAGAACTTGTGGACTAACATCAAGGATTTCATCCATGAAGAGAGTAAAATGTCACTAAAAAGACAAAGGAGGAAGAAAAAAAATGAAAACGAATGTCAGAAGAGACCATAAAATTGCACTAGAATATTGAGAAACCAAAACAAACAGAAGAGATGTTGAAGTTAAAGAGCTGAACAGAAGATTTCAATGGACAGATTGAAAAGACCAAGCAAATTATTTTAATGGAATGTGTGGAGACCTAGAATTGAAGTATACAAAGGAAAGAATTGCTTCGAATTTCTCAGGCTAAAATAACTGAAAAAACAAATTCAAAACTTGAGTTGAGTTACTTAGAAATGTATTTCTACATTTTGTAGGCAAAATCTTGAATGATCCAGGAAGCATCAGAAGATGGAAGAAATACACAGTATCACTGTACCAAAAAGAATTGGTCTCCCTGAAATATTTCAGGTAATACCATATGATCAAGACCCAATAGAAATAAAGGAAGAAGTTCAAGCTGCCCAGAAGGCACTGGGAAAAAATAAGGCCCCAAAGAATCAATGGTATACCAATTGACATATTTCAAATGTCAGATGCAGGTCCAGAAATTTGGACAACAGCTTTCTGATTAACTGACTAGAAAAGACACATATTTAATATCATTCCCAAAAAAGGTGATCCAACGGAAAGTGGAAATTGTCAAACAGTATAATATCACATGCAAGCAAAACACTGCTGAAGATAGTTGAAAAATGGCTGGAACAGTACAAAGACAGGGAACTTCCAGAAGTTCAAGCTGGACTTAGAAGAAGCCATAGTACTAGGGATACCATTGTTAATGTTGGATGGATCCTTGCTGAAAGCAAAGAATATCAGAAGAATGTCTATTTGTGCTTTGTTGTACATTGCAAGGGACTTGATTGTGTGGATAATAGAAAATTATGCTTAATATTGAGAGGAAGGGGCTTTCTACAACACTTAATTGTGCTCTTGTGAAACCTATACCTAGATCAAAAGGCTACTGTGCAAACAGAGCAAAGGAACACTGCATGGTTTAAAATTAACAAAGGTATGCATCAAGGTTTTATCCTTTCTCCATACCTACTTAATCTGTATATTTAAATAGCTGAACTCTGTGAAGAAGAATGTGGTATCAGGATTGGAGGAAGATTCATCAGTAATCTTTGGTATTCTGATGATACAAACTTCTTAGCTGAAAGAAAGTAGAACTTGAAGTGCTTGCTTCAGAATATCAGACTACAGCCTTTAATATGGATTGCATCTCAATGTCAAGAAAAAAAAAATCATAACAGGTGGTGAAAAGATTGAAAATGTCAACAACTTCATCTGACCTGGATCCATCATCAGTACTCTTGGTGCCAGGAATCAGGAGATATATTGTACTGGGAAATTCTGCAGTCAGGGACCTCTCCAAATTATTGAGGTGCAATGATGGTAGATCGAGGACTATTAGTTTGATATGCCTGACTGAGGCCATGGTCTTTTCTCTCTTTTTTTTTTCATGGTAAAGACTGCTTTATTGGTGACAGTTAGTGCAAGTCAATAAATACTGATCCCCAAAGAAGAGCTCTTTTGATCAGATTACTGGTCCATAGGGCACGGAATTAAACTGAAGCCAGAGCTGGGATGATAATTTGAAGTCAATCCTGCTTCTTGGGAAACGAAGCCACAGCCATCTGATATATGGCATATGCTGTTCCGCCAACTGTAAGAAGCATGGTGGCTCTATACAGGAGGGCATCAGCTATCCCACCCTTTAGATACACTGGAATTCCATTATCCTCCTGAAACAGCTTTTGTTTTTCTCGAACTTTATTTTCAAACTGTCTGC
The DNA here is from genome assembly GCF_000299155.1 of Elephantulus edwardii. Lineage (NCBI taxonomy): Eukaryota > Metazoa > Chordata > Mammalia > Macroscelidea > Macroscelididae > Elephantulus > Elephantulus edwardii. Next base: position 3,618,334 of record NW_006399977.1, read on the forward strand.
GTGAAGTAGCACTTATGGTCCTCTGGGTAATTTGACGAAGAGCCAGCATATTCCGCAGCATCTTGGCTGTATTTTTTGCCCACCAACAGCGACAACTGAACACCGGCCATGGTCTTTTCAATCACTTGCTATGCATCTGAGAGCTGGGCAATGAATAAGAATGACAGAAGATTAACTGGTGTCTTTGAACTGTGTTGTTGGAGAAGAGTACTGCATATCCAATGGACTGCCAAAAGAAAAAAATAGATTTGATAAATATGTCTTGGAGAAGATGCTGCCAGAGCGCTCCTTGGAGAGAAAGATGACGAAGCTTCATTTCACATACGTTGGGCATGTTGCTAGGAGAGGTTATACAGTATTGGAGAGGGAAGGTGGAGGGATGATGAAAGAGAAGAAGACCCTTAACAAGGTGGACTGACAGTGATTACAACAATGGACTTAAGTGTGTAAGAAATTGTGAGGATGGCACAGGATAGTTTAAATATGTTGTTCAAAAGGTAGCTATGAGTTGGACTTGACTCAACACCTAATAACAACAGATGGGGAACAAAGCACAAGAAATCTTAAAATTACCAGAGAATAGTGCTCATCTACCACCAAAAAGTTATCTGTACATATATGAATAAATTTTTCTGTTTTCCTTCTGTTGCTTTTCAATGTGATTTTGAGTGCTCATCAGAAACCTTGGTGGAACAGTGGTTAAAGTATCCATTCGCTAAACAAAAGGTCAGTGTTCAAACTTAACAGCTTCTCTGGGGGAGAAAGATGTCTCTGTAAAGATTGGAAGTCCTCAAAGGCAACTCTACTCTGTTCTATAGGTCACTATGAGTCATAAGTGACTCAATGACAAGAGGTGGGGTTTTTTTTTTTCCTTGGGAGAAGGAGGAAGGAATGCCAATATTGATCCCAACAGGAGAGAAGGAATTCTCCTTGATTGTGTTGATTACATGGTTCTCCACCACCTTTCATATTCGATGTCAAAGAACAGCTTATCATGTAGGCTGAAGAACTTGTCTAGTAAAAGGATTTGATTTCCATTGTTATAATTTGAACATAATGAACCCCAAGAAATATATTTTCTTCTTCTTAAGCTATGTCAGAAAGTGAACAGAAAGCACTGCAAAAATTGTAAAAATTCATTATAAAAACTTATAAATTTAGGTTTAAGCATTGAAAGGGTGCTTCCATATTCAGGCATTTAACACAAATATGACAAATATGTCTTGAAGAAAGTGCAGCCAGAGTGCTTCTTGTAGGCAAAGTAATAAAGATCCACCTCACACACTTCAGCATGTTGCTAGGAGAGGCTATTTTTTGGGGAGGGACATGATGCCTGGAAAGGTGGAGGGTCACTGAAGGCTAGGAAGACCCTTAACCAGGTGAGTGGAATAACACAGTGACTGCTGCAATGGGTTCTAATACATCAGGAATTGTGAGGCTGGCATAGAACATGACAGGGTTCAGAGCTGTTGTTCGTGGGGTAGGGTAGCTATGGGTCGTACCCGATCCGATGGTACCGAACAGTAACAACAATAACAACAACAACAACAGCACACAAATAGGCTGAAGTGATAGAAAGCAATTGCAGTTTTTCAGCTTTTAGGTTTTGTTCCACTTTCGCATTGAAAAACACTAGGTGAATTAGAGGCGAGTTCTGGTGGCCTAGTGCGTAGATATTTGAACAGCTAATGAAAAGGCACGAGCCACTCTGTGGGAGAAAGATGGGCAGTCTCCTTCTGTGTGATTTATGACCTCTGAAAACTTGCTAGAAGAGCAGTCATGAATCAGTTCTGACTCAATGGCAATGAGTTGAGCTTTACCGAGGAGTGAATTACACAATGGTTTTCTTTTCTCCGCATTTTTTTCTTGTTCAGGCTTTCTTCAATTGTTGATAGTGTAGTGTGCTGTTGAGTTGGAATTGACCCATAGGTGACCCTCCAGTGGGGGTTTCAGAAGCAGTAAATGACATGAAAAGTATTTAATAATTCTTACTTATTAATAAATCTTATAAGGAGTTAATGATCCCTGGTGGCACAGTGCATCATTTATTGGGCTGCCAACAAAAAAGTCGGCAGCTTGGATCTATCAGCTGCTCCACAACAGAAAGAGAAAGAGGGGAAGTCTATTCTGGGAAAGGTTTATAACCTCAGAAACCTGAAAACAAAACAAAACAAAACTAAACCCAACAAAAAACAAAACCAAAAAAGAAACCTGAGAGAGGGTCACTATGAGTTGGAATCAACTCAGTGACAGTAGGCTTGGTTTTGAGGAGTTACTAGACAGAAGGGAAGACTATTCAAAATGACTTTGACAGAGGAAACACCTATGTAAGATATATTATTCAAACCTATCTTAACACTTAATCCCACAAGTTTTCAATACATGTAGGGGTAAAAATTAGGAGAGACATGATTTCAGATCCAATAGTTTTTATATGTTCATGTTCTATTACAATATAGCACATATTCTTAAGAATTAAACTTTAAACCAAGAGCATCTGAAGTCAAAATGCCATGAAAACAGGGCAGCAACAAGCTGAAGCTACTATTTATGGATGAAGTAGTATCTATTAATGCTTAGAAAAAGAGAAGTCTGAATCCAATAAATCAATACTTTTTTTGGCTTACTTGGTACCAAATTATCTTTCTTATGGAAAAAAAAGTTTTTTAAATTGTGAGTCAGTGTCACATAATTAAACTATTATTTCCACCCTAACCTTCCTAAAACAAGTAAATAGTTTGGCTGATAGAGTTTTCACTCTGTAGTACCGGTTTTAAAGCTCATTGGCATTTCTGCTTCAAATAATCTCAGACAATTTTTACAAAGCCATAGTGTATTACAGACTTCTGGTAAAGAGAATGTGGATGATAGTAAAAAACAAACAAAAAAAACCAAAAACAAAAACCAAACCAAAACCAAAACCAATCAACAATGATGTTTTAGCATGTTATTGGAAAAACAAATCCTGTGGGGGAAAATGAATTATCACATGATATAGAAAATAACTTCTAATACTACTGCTTTCTTAAGTCTTATAAATTTCAAATGATCCTAAATAGTTTGAACTTACTTCAGCTCCCTTTTCTCCTTTTAGTCCTTGTTCACCTTGTTCACCTGGATCTCCCTTTAATAGGAACCAAAACAAGAATCATATGTAATGTAAGGGCCAAATAAATGATATTAATGCTGATTTTTTTTAAATGTCAAAATTATAAAGAAGTAAAAACTTACTGGAGGTCCTTGTTGACCAGAGGCACCTCTTGGTCCTGGTACGCCCATATGACCCTAGGAATAGGAAAAAAAGAAATAATATTATTAGAGTAAATAGAGATATGTGGCTTAAAGGATAAGATAGTATCACTTAAAATGGTAGCATGGTGTTATAAAATACATTTAAATGATAGAAATAATGATGTTTTTTGGGGGGGAAAGGAGTACTCTAAAACATAAAAAGTTACTGGATACTGTGATGACTAAAAAGAGCAAAGATTTTGTTCATGCATGTTAATTAATGTAGTAGGTTAAATGGTGACCACTTTCTCCAATCCACCCAACACTCCTGCAAAAAAATCAGAGAAAAAACCAGAACCCTTATATGTCTACACTTTAGCCTCGGCATCTGTGAATGCGACCTTATTTGGGAAAAAAGTAGTGTTTTTAGTTTGTTCCCGCCCCAAGATGTAATATGTGAATAGTTTTAAGATTAGCTTATATTGGATCACCAATGTGAGTCTTAAATACAATGGCAAGTGTTCTTATAAATGATACACAGAGGGAGACATAGATGACAAAAGTTAATGAGAAGACAAGGCAGATATTGGAGTGATGTCTACACAGAGGTTGGAGTGCAGTATCTATAACTACTACATGGGCAGAATATTCCTTACAGCATCCAGAGGGTATGTAGTTCTGTCAACAATGTTATTTCAGATTTCTGGTCTCCAGAGCTGCGGGAGAATACATTTCTATCATTTTAAGTCACCTAATTTTTAGTATTTGGGAAATACAGCTGATAAACACATAAAAGAAGTTGAGAATAAATTTATTTTTTTTCAAACTATTCCTACTCTGGGAGTGTACTATGGTCTCCATTTTTGCAAAGGAAATTCATAGCCTTTTGATAGTAGATTTATCAGGCTGAAGACTGGAAGAGTTACTTTATGTAATACCAAATGACAGCAAATGACTTTGACATTTAGTAAACTGTCAGCACTCTAGTTCTCCAAAGGAATGCTGTCCTACCACATTTTCCTTTTTCAAGTGTGTAAACAGAAACTACTGACAACATAGAACTATGTCAGGTAAAAGCTATGCAGGAAGAATTCTACACGTAATCACTTTTATCCCTTTTCAGCTGTTCTCCTCACCTTAAATTCCTTTCTTACTCCTTGAATGCTCTAGAAAAAATGCCTTAGGAAAAACAGTTATCAGGGGTTTTTTGTTTTGTTTTTTTGTTTGTTTGTTTTTCTGGTCTCAGAGAAGAAAGGACTGGTACATATGTTAATAACATTTCTTTTCACAGGAAGGTCAACTGAGCCTTCTTTGTTTGCATTCTGTGAGGCAAATATTTATGGTTTTAAGTTTTAGCTTCTCCATAAAGGATATGAATCCTGTTTGCATGAACGGTGGCAAGAATGAAAGACTATTTTGGATAGCTCTTTATACAGCAGATGGTCACATTAAAGATAAAATTATTTACTTATGACCCCTAGTAATAAAATATGAACTGTGTGCATAAATAAGAGAACCTGATCAGTCGAGCACTTTGACATATCTCTCAGGTAAATGTTACCTTTTGGTCACCTAATAAACAGAGAAGATATAAGAGATAGAGCTGAGGAAGCTAGAATGACAATGAGAGTGAGCATCTGATTAAACTAAAAAGTCCATAGCTGTGATAGATAATGATGGCCTTACCATCAGTCTTGGATATAACTTTAGAGGATGTTCAAAAAAGAAAGTCAAATGTCTCTCTTTGTTTCACGAAATCTGGGATTATTATCTCACCAAAAAATGACTTTCAAAGAGTTTCACTATTATTACTATGGCCATTCCATTCCCATAAAAATGGGGAAGAAGCCGCATTTTCCATCACTGGCATTTTCTGGTTATAGTAAATATAGAAGAGATCATACAGCTGGTAACCAAAGGTTATAGGTCAAATCCACCAGCTTTTTTGTCTGCTTCCATAAAGATTTATAGGCTTGGGAATTCTATAAGTGAGAAATTCTAGTCTACTCTGAGTGCAGAAGCTGTAGGTGAGAATAAATAAGGCAAATATTTTAGTAGTAAATATTACCACAAAGATGGATGGTTTGATTAAGGAAAATGATGAATTTTGCCTCATAAGTGGCCAGATGAATTGAACTGCTGGAGAGGGATTGGGGATGATCTTATATGAGAAATATGATAAACTGGCTCTTAAAGGAAGAGTGCTCCAGATAGTTAAGGTAAAAAGAAATTCTGGGCTGACAGGAAAAACAAATAGAGAATCATCTTAGAGAAAGTATTGGGTAGAAAATGGATTTGAGAGGGTTATTATGAGGAAACAGTGACTAATTAGTAAATCACTGAATTATTCCAAGCAAAACATTTACCAGATCCTGAACTAAAGTATGTCAGTAGGGTTTGATTCCAGGGATTTTTAAGAAACCCAAAAAAGATTTTCCCAATTGCATGTGAGAAGTGAGAAGTGAGAACTGAGAGTGAGATTGTGAGAAAGAAGCAGAAGAAAGAAGATAAGAGATTAAACAACATATATCAATGAGGAATTAAATAAGTGTAAGCATTAAGCTGGATACATGATGATACCCAGCTTTCTGGCTAAGATATCTGGATAAATATCCAGATCCTATTGGCATTGATACTGTTCACTAAACTGAGCACATAAAACCTGATTAGATATGGAAGGATGTTGATAATATGGTTTGAAACATACTGCGTTTGAGTCACTGAGATTTTTGTCCAGTAGGTATTTGATTATGTGTTTCTCATGCTGGCCAATGATGCAAATATCTAGTTATTGTCATTTTATTGACTGCAAAAAATTCTGACTTTTTCCCAAATTCAGTAAAAAGGGGTTTGGTATTGTAATAATTATCAAGTGCTGTGGAATTGGTTCTGACTCGTAGTAACTCAATGTGTAACAGAACAAAACATTGCCTGGTGGTGGCTTAGTGGTAAGAAATTGTGCTGCCAATGCAAAGGCACACAGTTTTAATCCACCAGCTGCTCTGAAGGAGACAGATGGACAGTTTCCTCCCATGTGATTTGCTGCCTCTGAAAACTTGCTGAAGGGGCAACTATAGGTTGGTTCCAACTTGACAGCACATAACACCATACTATGAACAATAGAAGAACATATGTTAGATATAGCACTGGAGTAGAACCTTCAGATTGGAAGACACTAAAAAATTAGGAAGAACAATTGCAAACATCTTTAATAATTGGAACATCTAACATAAAAAATACTAATTTAGCAGAATTGAGCATAGGAAAAAGAGAAATGGAACACAAAAAGATCAACATTTAGGCATTAGTGAGGTGAAATGGATTGACATTGACTACTTAGAATCAGACAATTTTATTATTTATTATGCTCAGAATGAAAATAAAACAGGAAGGATGGGGTTGAATTAATAGTTAAAACTATAATTTCAAGATTCATCCTGAAGTACAATGCTGTGAATGAATGGATACAAACCATATACATATAAAGAAGACCTGTTAATACAACTATTAGTCAAATATACACACTAACAATTAAAGCTAAAGATAAGGATATATAAGATTTCTATCAACCTTTGATCCCTGGTACCACAGTCTCTTCTAAATCCTGGTTGAACTTCTGACAGTTCCTTATCTATGTACTGTTCCAGCTGTTTTTGAATAATCTTCACCAGTATTTTACTTGCATTTGATATCAATGATATTGTTTCATAATTTCCACATTAAGCTGGATCACCTTTATTGGGAATGGGAACAAATATGGACCTCTTCCAATCATTGACCAGACAGCTGTCCTCTAAATTTCCAGGCATAGACTGCTAAGGGCATCCAAGGCTGCATCTGTTAACTGAAGCAAATCAATTGGTATCCCATCAATCCCTGGAGTCTTATATTTTGCCAATGCCTTCAATGCAGCCTCTACTTCCTCCTTCATTACCATTGGTTCTTGTTCATATGGTACTGCTGGGAAGTTTTCAGTGTCAGTCAATTAAATTCTTTCTTGTACAGGAACTCTGAGTATTCCCTCCATCATCTTTTGATACTTTCTGAATCATTAAATATATTGCCTGTAGCATCTTTCAATATTGTAACATGAGGCTTAAGTTTGTTTTTCAGTTCTTTCAGCTTGAGAAATACAGAGCAAGCAAGTTCTTCCCTTTTAATTCTCCAATTCCAGGTCTCTGCATATTTCAATATAATACTTTGCTTTTTTCTCCTGAGCTGCCCTTTGATATTGTTTGTTCAGCTCTTTTACTCTGACATGTTTTCCTTTTGTTTTGGCTTCTTGATACTCCAATTCAATCTTTGGAGATGTCAGATGTATTCTGAATGAAAGTAAGGAATACCAGAAGAATGTCTATTTGTGCTTTATTGACTATGCAAAGGCATTTTGACTGTGCAGATCTGGACAAGTTGTGGCTGACATGGAGAAGAATGGGAATCCCAGAGCACTTGATTGTGCTTATGTGGAAGGTATACCTGGACCAGGAATTTGTTGTGTGACAGAGCAGGAGAACACTGCATGGTTTGGAATTGGGAAGGGAGTTTGCCAGGGTTGTATTCTCTCTCCATACCTATTAAATCTGAGCAAATTTTCCTAGAACCTAGGCTCTATGAGGGAGAGTGGGGATCAGGATTGGGGGAAGACTCATCAATAATCTGCATTATGAAAATGATATAACCTTGCTTGCTGAAGGTGAGGAGGACTTGAAGCACTCATTGCAGAAAGTCAAGGAATGCAGCCTTCAGTATGGATTGCATCTTAATGTCAGGAAAACAAAGATTCTTACCACTGGACCAATAGGCAGTATTGTTATGGGCATTGCTTGGAGAAGGACATCATACTTGGAAAGGTGGAGAATCAGCATAAGAGAGAAACATCTTCAACAAGATACATTGATGCAGTGTCAGTAACAATGTTTCAATGGTAGGATGGCACAAAATAGTGCAGGATTCAGGTTTGTTGTCCATAGGGTCACTATGAGTCATAGTCAACTCAGTGGCACATAATAACAACATGCTATTCTCACAGTCAATGCTATGTTTCATTCCAACATTGCTGTCTTCATATCAGCTCATCTGTCTGAAGGTTTTTTATTTTTCAAAGACCTCTGCTTTTTCAAGCACAGGTCTTCTAGTGATAGTTTCTCCTATGACACGTTCAAAGTTCATGAGATAAAGTTTCCCCAAACTTGTTTCACAGGAGTATTTTGGCTGTACTTCTTCCAAGACAGACTTGTTTTTCTTGAAGTCCGTAATATATTCAGTATTCTTTGCCAACACCATAATTTAAAGTCATTCTTTGTTCCTCAGTCTTCCTTACTCATTGTCTGTGTTTCCCAGCCTTATGAGACAACTGAAAAAGTACTCTGACAAAGGTTATGCTCAATTTAGTTTTTAAACTGACATCTTTGTTCATAAACACTTTAAGGAGACTCTTGCAACTGATTTTTCCTTTTTTTAGCGTATTATGTCATTAGATTTTTAACTGGTAGCTCTATGGTAAATGTGGATCCAATTAAAATGAAATCTGACAACTTATTTTTCAGAATGAGCACAGTTAAGTGTTTAGAATTATTCTCACTATAATCCATAATTTCTCATGAGCCACATAGTTTAAAGTTTTTTCATAGTCAATAAAACACAGGTACAATTTTTCTGTTATTCTGTGTTTTCAGAAAGATCTATGGAATGTTATCAATGATATCCTTTATTCTACATTCTTCTGAATTTTGGTTGAATTTCAGTTTCACACCAATGTACTGTAAAAATATTTTTTTTATCTTAAGCTACTTGTGTGTGAAATCATAAAAAGTAAAATAACCAGACAGAAAAGTCAGTTTAGACAACTTCACCTGGAAAAACCAAGATTGGGAAGACTTGGTAGGGCAGAAGTGTGAATTTCAGATGTTTAAGCAATATCATTTGTATGGTTTTCAGAGAAAAGATGGCTTCACACTTTACAGAAGAGCAGAAGCACCAGTAAATGACAAAATGAATCCTACAACCCAAGAGGATAGGACCAAATAAGACAGAAAGGACAATATGGCTTAAAGTGGTTCATGAAATATCTAAACTAAAACCTCTTCAAGAGTAGGTATGGAATGAAGAAGGAGGGATAGATTCCACAGTGATGCTAGGGGAAAGCTTCTCTCTGATGAAGAGTTTCTGGAGAGTGCCTTAGTGATCAGAATAATGAAATTAAGCTAGTAGTCCCTTGTTGTTGTTGTTGTTTAATGCCCTCGAGTCGTAGACGACCCATAGCGACCCTATGAACGAACAGCCTGAGCACTGTTCGTACATAGAGTTTCCAGAGGCAAGCCATTTTGGAAGTGGATGCCGCTCCTGCTTCCAGGCTTGATTTAGTTGGGAAGCTCCAGCCAACACTGTCCACCCTGGGTGCCCATTACCACGACTGGCACATCACTGTCACAGGCTTCAGCATCACAGCAACCACGAGTTACCTCTGTACAGCAACGCACAGACCTATTGTTTTTTTTTTATATAAACCATTCATGTAAAGTTTTATTTTTAAAAAATGTGCATTCTATTTGGATGTCATTTAACTTTAATCTCTTAATCAAAAGAAGTTCTTTCTTTTTTTCCCTATTATAAACATTTTTGAAGAGGCTAGTCATCTACTGTACAGAATAATGTACAACTTAGATGAAACTGCTTCCTTATGAACTCTGATTTAGGTTAAACAATCGTGGAGGGAACACACAGGTGAACTGTTTCATGCTAGAGGATATATGGTGTCACTTTGTCTATTAACATGGATGGTAAAGTAGTGATTGCTAGATTCTTTCACTTTAACAGTACTCTTTCCCCTTTGTGTGGGAGCTCTGGCACCTAGTCCAAAATGAGCTGCAGGCCTCAGAGTTAATAATCCACCAGCTACTCAATGGGAGAAAGATGGGCAGTCTCCCTATATAATTTACAGCCTCAGTAATCAGAAAGTTGCTATGAATCAACTTTCACGAAGGCAGTGAATTTGAAGGGTTTTTTCCCCTCTGTAGTTAGCAATCTGGGATTGACGTCTGTATAAATATTATTTCCCCAATTATCTTTCACTTATAGGTTTTAGCATCCATTCAAGGTCATATTCATTCAATCCCTTTAGACTATTCTACACTCGCATGACCAAGCAATGCTACCAATTTTTACTAAGAAGTGCTCAAGCAGTTTCAACTTTGGTTGTATAGCAGAATCACCAATCTCTTCTCTGGGGATGTTCAACAGGTATCATATTTTAAAGTTCGTTGTTGTTGTTGTTGTTGTTATGTGCCGTTGAGTCGCTTGCGACTCATAGCGACTCTATGTACAACAGCCCTAAACCCTGCTCTATCCTGTGCCAATCGCACTGCCTCCGACACACCAAGCCCGATTACCCGTCACTGAATCAATCCACCTCATAGAGGGCCCTCCCCTCCTGCGCCGTCCCTCCACCCTCCCAAGCATGATGTCCCTCTCCAAGGACCTGTCCCTCCTTACAACATGTCCAAAGTATGTCAGACAAAGCCCCAGAATCCTTGCCTCTAGGGAGCGGCCTGGTTTAACCCCCTCCAGGATGAATTTGTTTGTTTTCTTGGCAGTTCATGCTATACTCAATACTCTTCTCCAGCACCACAGCTCAAAGGCAACAATTCTTCTTCTATTCTCCCTAGTCATTGTCCAACTCTGATGCATAACAAGTGATTGCAAAGACCATAGCCTGTATCAGATGCGCCTTAGTCTCCAGAGTGACACCATTGCTCTTCAGTGCTCTGGAGCGGTCCCTAACAGCAGACTTTACCATTGCAATACGTTTTTTTATTTCCTGGCTGCTGGTGTCAAGAGTGTTGACCGTGGAGCCAAGCAAACTAAAGTTTTTAACAATCTCTTCGCCATCCATCCTGATGCTGCCAATTGGTCCAGTGGTGAGAATTTTTGTCTTGACATTGAGCCTCAATCCATACTGAAGGCTGCAGTCCTTGACCCTCTGCAGCAAGTGCTTCAGGTCCTCCTCAGTTTCAGCAAGCAGGATTGTGTCGTCTGCATAACACAGATTGTTAATAGATCTTCCACCAATCCTGACACCATACTGCTCCTCAAAGAGCCCAGCCTCTCAGATAATCTGTTCTGTATACAAGTTGAAAAGGTGCGGAGATAGGACACATCCCCGGCATACACCTTTCCCAATTTTTAACCATGCTGTGCTTCCCGGCTCTGTTTCTAGTACAGAAAGGGTTGAGATTCCTCAAGTTAGAGGATTCTAAGAATGCTTTCAATCTACAAATAAAGAAATTGAAGTCCAAGGGCCAAAACTGGCACAAAACTTGCTAGAGGCACATGTAAGGTTTCATTATATCTTTTCTAGACTTTCATTTCAATATGTATTTCCTTGCCACTGAGTCAGTAGGCAACATCATGATAAATGGAGAGAAGACTGAAGTTATCAATGATTTCATTTCGCTTGGATCCACAAACACCTTTAGTACCAGCAGTCAAGAAATCACAAGACACATATGTACACACACACACACACACACACACACACACACACACACACACATTGGCTAAATCTGCTGTCAAGGACCTCTTTAAAGTGTGTAGCAGCAATAATGTCACTATAAAGACTAAAGTGCATCTCATCCAAGCCATAGCCTTTTCAATTATTTGTTATACATCAGAAAGATGGACAATGATTAAGGATGACATAAGAGTCAATGGAGTTGAAGAAAAGCACTGATTGTCCCAAGGACTGCCAAAAGAAAACAAATGAGTATGAGAAAGTACACCTATGGTGCTTTTCGGAGGCAAGAATGGTGAAGCTTCATCTCACATATTTTGAGCATGTTGCTAGGTGGAGTGAGGCCTTGGAAAAGGATACCATGCTTGGAAAGGTGAAGGATTAGCAAGGAAGGGAAAGATCCTCAAAGAGATGGATTGACACAGTGACTGTTACAACGAGCTCAAGTACATCAGACACGATGAGGATGGCACAGGATAGGTAGGCTACAGATTCATTGTCTACAGGGTCGCTACGACTCACAGTCGATTGGAAGGCACCTAATAGCAACATGCATTTCCTCTTTTAACCAAAAAGTAGTAACTTGTATATGGTGTTGGAGCTAACCACAATTTGATGTGAATATTTCTGATTTTAAGGTTAATTCTTCTGATTGTTCATTACTCCTTTGTTGTCATTTTAGATAGGAGAGAAAGGGGCATTTGTTCATTAGTTGCTCCTCTCTCAGGGATCCCTAGAAAATGCCAGCCTGGAGCACAAGACAGCAGGATGTGCAAGGAACCAGTTAGGGCTGCCCGGGTGCCCGTTCTCTGGCCTCCTGCACAGCTCACAGGTTTGGTGATGCTCCCGCCAGGGGTCCCTAGGTGTCCCTAGGTGGTGCAAATCCTTAACATATAGCTACCAAACTAAAAGAAAAGCAAGTTTTGAGTCACTCTGAAGCATGTCAGACAAATGGTTCCCTCATCAACTTGTAAAAATCTGCCACAGAAAACACTAAAAAGAGTACAAATCTATCCTGACACATACGGGATTCACAAAAGTTGGAGGTGAATCTATGTTATTTTTGTTTTATACTGTTTAAGTTACCAAGTAGTTTGTAGTTTGTAAAAGACAAAAGAAGATACTATAGGAACCTGATTTCCTGAAAATGCATTATAGCATTCACAGAAATAGCTAAGGATGTTCAAGTGGCTTCTAAATTATGCCAGAAGCAGTTGGGATGGTTTAAAAAAAATTAAGTAATTTCAAATAAATCCACAGAATTCCTTTTAATCTAAAGTTGGAAACAGAGCACATAGAACATTCTTTTAAAAGCTTCTCTAAAAATAAGAATTATAAAATGGTCATCACAACACTTTGACAGATATTTAGTCCTTGTTGACATTTGTTTCAAAGGGAGATGTGAAGAATAAAATGAAGTTGTCACATTCTTTTGGTTGGAGAAAATTAGTTTACTAATACATTGACTAACCAAAAGCTTGTCTTTTCAGTCTGGCACTCTAAGTCCTACTTCAGACCTTGAGAAAGGGGTATAATGGATAAATTAACCCAAAACATACTATTTAAAGACCTGTCATAAATAGTAAAAAATTAACAAAAGAAGAGGATAAGATATTTATATGAAATGACTGATAACAATAAAAAAAATACTATATGAAATGTCCTGGTGGCCTAGTGGAAAGAAATGGCACTGCAATCCTGAAGGCATGTGGTTCAAATCCCCCAGCTGCTTTATGGGAGAAGGATGGGCAGTTTCCTCCCATGGGATTAATCACCTCTGAAAACCAACTGGAGGGTCTGCTATGAGATGGTCCTGACTCGATGGTCCTCAGTAGCAGCAGCAGCAGCATAGAAAAGAAGATTGTTGTTTGTCAGGAAAGACGGAACAAGGGAAAATGGAATTTGAGTTATATTATGAAGGACCATTTCTATGTAAGTGAAGATAGCAAAGACTGGAGAGGAATATTGTGTGCAAAGAAATCAGACAGGAACTATAGAGAGGAAGTTAACTGACCATTTTGTTCAACAATTAGAATCATAAGTGAAGAGAGAAGAGATATTAGGCAGTCATGCCGGACATCCTAAATACAAATGTGCTTATAAAATCTGACACAATAAATTCTGACATACTACCTAATATAATTTCAGCTGGTCTCATAAAATTCTTCTAGAAAATGAAACAGGATGTGAATTGATATAAAGTTGACTGTAACAGTATTCACATAGCTATTTGACAACTATATTTATTGGATTCCTACTATGTATCAGGGACTGTGTGTTCTAGAAGTTGATGCTTTATAATGATGAAGTACATCAGCAAGATTCATGTTCTTATAAATCTTGTATTTTATTAGCAGCAGACATGTTATAAAGAAAGAAACAAATATATAAAAGTGATCAGTATATTTTAGCTAGCACTAAGTGCCAGGAAGAAATTTACAACACAAAAAATGGTCATTACAGGAGGTCTCTCAGGGGGTTACATTTCAGTTGAGATCTAAATGAGGAGGGGGGAAAGCAGTAATGGAAAATGACAGGAAAGATGATCCAAGGAATAAGACACAGCACAAAGAAGTAGGCTTCTTCAAAATAATAAAAAGAAGACTTTTCAACCTGTATGCAGAGCAGATTATCCGAGAGGCTGGGCTCTATGAGGAGAAGTGTGGCGTCAGGATTGGTGGAAGATCTATTAACAATCTGCGTTATGCAGATGACACAACCCTCCTTGCTGAAACTGAGGAGGACCTCATGCACTTGCTGCAAAGGGTCAAGGACTGCAGCCTTCAGTATGGACTAAGGCTCAATGTCAAGAAGACAAAGATTCTCACAACTGGACCAATTGGCAGCATCAGGATGGATGGGCAAGAGATTGAGATTGTTCACAGCTTCAGTTTGCTCGGCTCCACGGTAAACACTCCTGGCACCAGCAGCCAGGAAATCAAAAAACGTATTGCAATGGGAAAGTCTGCTGTTAGGGACCTCTCTAAAGTACTCATGAGCAACGGTATGTCTCTGGAGACTAAGGTGCTCCTGATACAGGCCATGGTCTTTGCAATCAGTTGTTACACATCAGAGAATTGGACAATGACTAGGGAGGATAGAAGGAGAATTGATGCCTTTGAGCTGTGGTGCTGGAGAATAGTATTGAATGTATCATGGACTGCCAAGAAAACAAACAGACTCATCCGGGAGAGGGTTAAACCAGGCTGCTCCATGGAGGCAAGGATTCTGGGGCTTCGTCTGACATACTTGGGACATGTTGTAAGGAGGGACAGGTCCTTGGAGAGGGACATCATGCTTGGGAGGGTGGAGGGACAGTGCAGGGGGGGAAGAAAGACCCTCTTTGAGGTGGAGAGATTCAGTGACTGGGGTAATAGGGATGGGTGTGTCAGAAGCAGTGCGATTGGCACAGGATAGAGCAGGTTTAGGGCTTTTGTACTTAGGGTTGCTATGAGTGGCAAACAACTCAACTGGCACATAATAACAACAACAATCATCAAGTATCTCAGTTTCATTCTTTTGCACTTAAGAGTTGTCATGAGCTGGAAGCAACTTGAAGGCACCTGACAACAAGAAATATCTCAATGATGCTTATTTTAATTTGAAATTAAGAAGAATTATAGATAACTCAATGGACATTGAAAAGTAAGGTGTGTAAGTTTGTAGCAATTACCTTATACCCTTCTGGACCTGGCTCTCCTCTGTCTCCTGGTTCTCCTATTGGACCCTATAGAGACCACAAACAAAAAAGAGTTTTACAGCTGGATCTACACTTTCATGAACAAGGAGAGTAAAACAAGTTTGGTTTTGTCCAAAATATGAAAAAAAAAATAAATAAAATAAAAATAATGTTCTACTAAATAATTTGAAAAGACTAAATTTCAGTGACACCAAAAACATTATTAAATTATGCTAACACTGAGTAACACAGAGAAAATCACATAATTCTGCTAAAAATATTGAGGAAATAAGATTAGCTGAAAATATAAAGTTTTAGGTGCATTTTGATCAATGTTAAAATGACAAAAATATTAAGGGAAGAACATTTATTTAGCTATCTAACCAATACTTTAGTTATTCATGATTATATTTAAATAACATTTTAAGCTTAAAAAGGTTAATTTTACTTTATCATTTAAATAGTATATCATTTATTCTTCAATCTCAGATATTTTTAATCCAAGACATAAATTAACCTAATGAAAATTGCACTTAACTTTAGCCCTCAAGTACTAAATTGACACTAATTTTTTAAACATTTCTAATTATAAAATATTTGCTATTACAAACTATTCAAGTTATTTACTATAAAATGCATGTAAATAGGAAACACTGTTTTAAGAGTCACACAAATTAAAATTAGTTGAAAACCACAGAAATTATTATTGAGAATGAATGAATTTGAACTTAACTTTCCATAGATAATGACATTAATAATGCAAAGATAATAATCTATGACTCTGCTTTAATTAAGTGGCTGGTAGGTGCTCTCCATTTGAGTATGACTCATAATGGCCCTATGGACAACACATCAGAACCCTGCCCTATCCAGTACCTTCTTCATCTTCTCCGATATATTTGAGCCCATTGTTACAGTCATTGAAGTCAATCCATCTGGTTTAAGAACTCCCTTTCTTATGCTGATCTTTCACCTTTCCAAGCATAATGTCCTACAAGCCCTGATCCCTCCTAATAACATGTCCAAAGTACATAAGATGGAGTTTTACCATCCTTACTTCCAAGGAGCACCCTGGTTTCACTTTCTCCAGGGAAGATCTGTGTTGTTTTTCTTTCCTTGTTGGTCCATGGCATGTTCAGTACTCTTTTCCAACATCACAATTCAAAAGTATTAATTCTTCCATCATCCTTCCTTTTTGTCCAGCTTTCAGATATACTGTAAGTAATTGAGAAGAACATCTTAATCTGTAAATGGACATAGTTGTTCCTTAGCACTTTTGAGAGATCCTTGACAACAGATTTTCCCAATGTAACTCATCTTTTGATTTCGTGACTGGTACTGATTGTGGATCTAAGTAGATGAAGTTGTTGACATCAATCTTTTCTCTGTCTGTCATGATGTTGCCTATAGGCTCAATGGTGAGGATTCCTGTTTTCTTGATGTTGAGATGTAATCCATATTGAAGACTATAGTCTTTCTTTTTCTGCAGCAAATGTTTCAAATCCTTCTCACTTTCAGTGAGTAAGGCTGTGTCATCTGTATGAATCAGTTTTGTTGATGACTGTCTCCAAACCTAATGCCACATTCTTCTTTATTGAGTCCAGCTGCTTGAATGATTTGCTCAGCATACAGAGTGAATAGACGTGGAGAAAGGACACAGCCCTGATGAACACCTTTCTTAATTTTCAGCCATTCACTGTTCCCTTCCTCTGTTCAGACAATATTAGCCATAATTTGATCCACACAGTCAAATGCCTGGTCATAGTCAATACAACATAAATAGACATCCTTTTGTTATCCTCTGCTTTCAACTAAGATCCACCTAACAATGATACCCTTGGTACCAGGGCCTTTTCTAAATCCAGCTTGAATTTCTGGTAGTCCTTGGTCTATACAGTCTTTTAGCTGGTTTTGGATAATCTTCATCAAGCATTTACTTGTATGTGACATTAGTGATAATTTTTTTTTACAATCCTCCTTTTTGAGAATAGGAATATATATAATCTCTTTCCAATCATTTGGTCAGGTAGCTCTTTTCCAAATTTCTTGGCACAGACTGGTGAGTATTTTGAGGACCATATCTGTTCACAGAAACATGCTAGTTGGTATCCCATCAATTCTTGGTGTTTTTTTGTTTTGTTTTTTGTTTGTTTGTTTTCTTAATGCCATGTAGCTTACATTTCTTCCTTCATTATCATTGATTCTTGATCAGATACTACTTCATGAAATGGTTCTGAAACAACCAATTTTTTTTTCATATAATGACTGTGCATTCATTTTCTTTTCTTTTTTTAATTTTTTTCATTTCATTTTCTTTTCATGACTCCTGGATCATTCAAGATTTTGCCAATATGATCCTTCAGTATTGGATTATGTTTTTCAGTTCTTTCAGCTTGAGAAATCTTAACAGAGTTCTTCCCTTTTAATTCCTGATTTTGCACATTTTGTCTTTTAGAGCTACCCTTTCAATTTTTTTACTTTTTTTTTCTTTTGTTTTTTGATGTTACGATGCAATTTTTAGAGTATTTTCCAACTTCCATTTTGGTCTTTTTCTTTTCCCCTATGTAATTACTTTCTGCTTTCTTCATGAATGATATCCTTGATGTCTTCCCACAACTCATGTTGTCTTTGAAAATTAGTGTTCAATCTTTCAAATGTATTCTTGAAATGGTTTTTAAATAAAGGTGGTATAGACTCAAGGTTGTATTTTGGTTCTTGTGTACTTGTTTTAATATGCTCTAGCTTCAGTTTAAAGTGGCACATGAGTAAATGATGGTCTGTTTCACAGTCAGCACCTGACCTTATTTTCATTGATAATATTGAGCTTCTCCAATGATTCCTCCCACAAATGTTTTCAATCTGGCTCCTGTGTAGTCCATCAGGTAAGGGTTATGTGTATATGTGTATTTTTCTTTTTAAAAATAAATAAATTGATGATTGCAATCAATAAATCATTGACTGTACAAAATTCAGTCATTTGATTTCCAGTCTTGTTTCTGTCACCAAGTTGTTGAGAGTTGCATTGGCAACTGAATGGAGTGAGATTTGAAACCAAAAGCTACTGCTGCCTAAAAAAGCCCCTGGAGGGTCAGGTATGAGTGAGAGTTTGTCTTATAATTATTTAGAGTATTTTAAAATTTTATGTCTGTCCCACATCTATAGTAACAGTATATTTCAAAGATAAAACTATCATTTTCATGCTAGACTTTTAATATGTTTATATTTCAAGTGACAGAGAAAATAATGTCACTACTATGTTTTAGTTGCCAATGAATGGTATTATTCTGGCATATTTTTTTTAAATTTGCTTTTGAACTTTTGCATTATTCCCATAGTCTCTCTCTCTTTTAGTGGTTTGGAGAGACTAAAACCTACTTAAGGAAGTTCACTACATATGATTTCTTATGGTTATGTCTTAGGTGACTTATTGCAGTTTTCATGCAAATAATATGCAAGTTTATGTGAGTTTTTCTAACTGTACAATCTTCTCATATATTTGTTTCCTACACATATTATATATTATATGTCTTTAAGCATTATGTATGTAGGTGTGTTATTTGTGTAAAATATAGTATATGAAATGGCTTGATTTAATCAGGAAATTCTAGAATATATTTTAAATATATTTAAATATAATATATTTTAAAACAAAATATAATTTCAACTACTTTAAAACAAAATATAATTTCTACTACTTTCAGGGGACTAAACTAGGGTGTTTGGGTAGACTAGTGGTGAGAAAGCTATGCGGCAATCCCAAAAGCATATTTGGGTCTACCAGCTCCTGCTCAGGAGAAGATGGGCAATCTCCTCCCAGCTGATTAATTGCCTCTGAAAACCCGCTTGAGGATCAGCTATGGGTTTGCTCCAACTTGACAGTAAACAACGATAACAAACCAAACTATGAAGACTGATTATATATTAGAATTCTTCGGCTTTAATAGTATTTACTTCAAATCATAATAACTATGTGGGAAATAAAACATCAACTAAAATTTATTTTTTAAAATAAGTATATTTATTAACTTTAAAATGAACTAAACTTGTTTATTTTACCCATTTAATTTAGTTATCTCCTTTAGACATTATTTAAGGTAACCCAAGTTTTAAGAATAGCTACTTAAAAAGAAAAGAAAACTGTAGTTAAACATGTTGTTGTTATGTGCCATCGAGTCGCTTGAGACTCATAGTGACCCTATGTACAACAGCCCTAACTCTGCTCTGTCCTGTGCCAATAGCACTGTATCTGGCACTCCCATCCTGATTATCCCAGTCACTGAATCAATCCACCTCATAGAGGGCCTTCCCCTCCTGCACTGTCCCTCCACGCTCCCAAGCATGATGTCCTTCTCCAAGGACCGGTCTTTCCTCACAACATGTCCAAAGTATGTTAGACGGAGCCTCAGAATCCTTGCCTCCAAGGAGCCACCTGATTTAACCCTTTCCAGGACAAATCTGTTTGTTTTCCTAGGAGTCCATGGTATTCTCAATACTTCTCCAGCACCACAGCTCAAAGGCATCAATTCTTCTATCCTCCTTGGTCATTGTCCAACTCTCTGATGCATAACAAGTGGTTACGAAGACCATGGACTGTATCAGATGCACCTTAGTCTCCAGGGAGACACCATTG
The DNA here is from genome assembly GCF_000299155.1 of Elephantulus edwardii. Lineage (NCBI taxonomy): Eukaryota > Metazoa > Chordata > Mammalia > Macroscelidea > Macroscelididae > Elephantulus > Elephantulus edwardii. The sequence continues at coordinate 3,638,383 of NW_006399977.1, forward strand.
CTCTTCAGTACTTTGGAGAGGTCCCTAAACAGCAGACTTTCCCATGACAATGCGCTTTTTAATTTCCTGGCTGCTGGTGCCAAGACTGTTGATTGTGGAGCTAAGCAAACTAAAGCTGTGTACAATCTCAATCTCTTCACCATCCATCCTGATGCTGCCAATTGGTCCAGTGGTGAGAATCTTTGTCTTCTTGACACTGAGCCTCAATCCATATTGGAGGTAGTCCTTGACCCTCTGCAGCAGGTGCTTCAGGTCCTCTTCATTTTCAGCAAGCAGGATTGTGTCATCCGTATAACGCAGATTGTTGATAAATCGTCCACCAATCTTGACCCCACATTTCTCCTCATAGAGCCCAGTCTCCCGGATAATCTGTCCTGCATATAGGTTGAAAAGGTATGGAGATAGGATGCATTCCTGGCATACGCCCTTCCCAATTTTGAACCATGCAGTGTTCCCTTGCTCTGTTCTGACGACTGCCTCCTGGTCCATAGTCCTTGAAATTTTTAATTAGAATGAATAGTAACATCAGGGAGGTACTTCTTATAACAATTAACCAAAGGCAGTATTTGCCCAGGTATAATGTTCAGAAGGCACGAAGATTAGCATAGAAAGGTGAATGTAAACAATCACAGGGAGAAAGCAGGAAGTGCTGTGACAACGTGTGGATAGAAAACCAACATGCTCTGTAAATCTTCACTCAAATGACAGTAAATTGTTTTAAAAATTCTTAGATGATTTAAGTTAGTAATCTTTAAGGGTCTTGACTCTAGCTAGAAAAAATTTTGAAATCAGTTGGCATTTATGTGTAACTACTGTAAACATATAAAAGCTGATTTTTTAAATAACATTTTTAATTTATACTGGTTTACTTACAAAGTTCGTATACTTGTTTTTACACTAGATCTTTCCCATTTCCTTTATCCACTTCTCACTCCAAACAAATTATCTGATCCTATGATAACACCTGTCCCTTCTGCTTCCACCCTCCATTATTGTAGAAATAGATAACTAATAAAATGTGTATGAGGATCTAAGGTGGGGAGGATGGGAGCAGAAGTGTATAAGCTAATGTAAAAAAATTATACTGATTTGTCTACAAAGTTTTATTACATTGTTTTTCACATAAGATTCTTCCATTTTCTTCATCACCCTATCAAATTGTGCAATTCTATGTTTAAGCTGAAGGGACAGCATAAACCCCATTTTTTATAACCCCCCATTAATACCAGAAACAGAAGCAGGCCATAAAAATTCTTAGCTTAAGGCAAACACAAAAGTCTTATCTGTCCTTGCAAAGTAAAGAATTAACTAGTGTCTAGTGACACAAAAAGAGTAAAGGTGGGCAAAGTAGCCAGCCCATCAAAAGCTGACCCACATGACTGGTCCCCCAACCCACCAACCACGATCTCAATCTCCCCATCCCCGCAGTGGCACCCAGGAAAGCCATAAAAGCAATTGGGGCGGGGGTGTGGAGGGTCTAGGGGCTTTTCCCCTGGCCACCTTCCTACTGAGGGAGAAAGTCTCCCCATGTGGAATTTAATAAACACTCTTGAATTTTCAGACGTGTGATGATTGGATATCCTTTGAGGGGCATTTCGTGGGCAGAACATAAGCTAATTTTTAATACTTAAGAAATAGAAATTTGATGATTTAAGAAATATCTGCCTTAAAATGTCTATGCTGTTGTGTTCCATCAAGTTGAAAATGTGCTACAGCTGACCTTCCTGGGGGCTTTCAGAGGCAGTTAATCGCCCTGGAGAATACTCATCCTCCCCCTTTTCTTGCAGTTTTTTTTAGGGGGGAGGGCAATCTTGATAAAATTTTATAATGTATATTCAATGTTCAATGTTCGATTTGAGAAATCACTGTTTTAAATCATTACACTAGTGAGCTTGGTGGCCTAGTGGCAAGACGCTGTGCTGCAATCCCGAAGACGCACAGTTCTAATCATCAGCTACTCTGCAGAAGAAGGATCAGCAATCTCCGCTTTTGCGAGGCCAGAGAGTCAACTATCAGTCGGTTCCAACTTGATGCTACACAACAACAGCTTATACCATGCTAATGATCTTGATCTGATTATAAAACACATTTATATCTAATGCTTTCACATTATTTAGATTTTGTAACCACACCTAATGCGTGGTAAAGATTGTGAGGATGGCACAGGACCACTCTAAGATGTAGCAATCCTATGACCAACATAAAATAATTTTCTAAAACTGAGAAAAATATTTTATAAAGATGATTGCAAGTGTTATCAACTTATTAAAAATATTATAATTTGCTAATTTTTTTAAAAATTGTGATTTGAGTGAACCAATGAGAAAAATGCTACTTTAAGAAGAAAAGCAAAATATGATATCTTTGCTTCCTTCTCTCAAAATGTACTACACATCCACAGTAATCAAAACAGCAAGACACTGGTTCAATGATAGATTGGAATAGACCAACGGAGTAGACTTGAGAATCCAGATGTAAATCCATTCACCTATCGACCACTGATCTCTGCCAAGGAGATGAAATCTACTACATGAGGAAATGAGAGCTTCTTTAACAAATGGTGCTGACAAAACTCTCTGCATCATATATACAAAATCTAACTTAAGGTCGATTAAGAAACTAGGGGTAAAACATAAAACCATGAGGATCATCAGGGAAAAAACAGGAGAAAACTTATAAACCCTAATTTGTACTAACTAGACTATCAAATAGAATCAAAACCGTACAACCAGAAAATAACAGAGAAATGAAATACTCTAAAGGTAAAATTATATATTATATATTTATAAAGAAATTTATCCAAAGAGTAAAAAGAGAACCTACCGTACAGACTAAGAAAAATATTATTTAACAATTTATTAGACAAGAAACTCATATATATTATAATCTACGTTGTGTCGTGTACCATCAGATCAGAACTCATAGCTGACCCTCCTGCCTGTTTTCTTTCTTTGCAAGGAAGGATATTGCCTATCCTTCTCTCACAGAGCAGCTGGTTGTTTTGAACTGTGTGCTTTCAGGATTGCAGGGCAGCTTCTTACCACTAGGTTACCAGAGCTCTCAATAAATACCACAACACAAAAAAGACAAACAATACATTTACAAAATGGGCAGATATTATGAAGAGTCTTTATCAAAGAAGACATTCACATGGCCAACAAACTCATGAAGAAGTACTCAAGATCACTAGTTATTCTTGTCGTTATGTGCCTGTAAGTTGAAACTGACTCATAGCTGCCCTTCCAGTGGTTTTTCAGAGTCTTGTAAATTGCACCAGAGGAGAGGAGGAGATGGCTCATCTTTCTCTCACAGAGCAGCGAATAGACTCAGACTACATGCCTTTGGGTTGACAGTGCAAATCTTTACCATTAGGCCACCAGAACTCCCAGCAGCTATTAAAGAGATGCAAATCAAAACAATATAGAGATAGCATCTCAAGCCAGCAACAACGTTCAACAATAAACCAGTGAACAAAAAAATGGTGGCAAGGGTGGGACAAGATTGGAACTGTCACAAAATTGCTGGTGAAAATGTAAAATGGTGATTTTTATATTAAGGAATCAAAGAAATTTTAGAAAAAGACCTACTGGTTCACCTCGAGACCCAGGCATTCCCAAGACTGTATTATCTTCTCCTGAGAAGCCCTACAATGAAAAAAAAAAGTTAAAACAAAATTAATTGAATAAATTTTATAAACATTCAACCACGATAACTTGTTAGAAATAAACAATCTGGTTCTAGCTTTTTAAAATGGAACATTTTAATCTGTGAAACTTAGCATGATTCATATACAGTTGTAATTTCATTCTGTCTAGAAATGCTAATTTGCCTTCATTGTTTAAAAAGCAATTTAAGAATTTTCTCAGAATCGTTTTCAATAATTTTGTAAATTAAGAGTATTGTGGTTATCTGTAAGTAAACAGATCATTTTAATATAAATTAGTCATTTATCCCAGAGTTTCACAAGCTTTTTCAGTGAGTAATTTTACCTTTATAGATTTTTACAGGTTTCTGTTAGATATATTGTTTTATCTTAATCTAGAGATAATATATTGAGATATTTTGATTATTTATTTAAATTTAAGTCTTGTGATTTTTTTCCCCTTCCACAATCTATCCAAATTGAAAATGCACATTTTACTAGTTAAGAATGTTTATACTCATTTTTCTTCCCCAGAAAGAATAAATTCAATGTTTAGCTTCAGAAATTAAAAAAACAAACAAACACAAAACCCAATGACCAAAAAACCCCCAACTATGCATGCATACCTTTTCTCCTTTAGGTCCTGGCAATCCTGAAAGGCCTGGTTGACCTTGTTGACCCTAAGAAAAGAACAAGTAAGTAGATAGTCCCTATATTATATATATATCCTCTACCTAATACCACCAAGTACACACCATTAGATATTAAACTACTGCATTCTGAAATTAAAAACAGGATTAACTCTCTAGGGAGATGATGGTATATATGTACAGCAATTTGTTCTATCATACATAAGGTTACCCTGAGTTGAAGTTGACATAATAGAACTAACACAGTTACTTATATATTTAAGGAGATGAAGTTTAAACATTTCAGGAATGTTTTGTCATGGATAGTTCAACCTTAATTTGCATATATGGGATGACATTTTAACATAAAAATATTTCAGGGAAACATACATTCTCATATTTTTAATTCAAAATGTTTACCCTATATCCTGGAATTCCTGGCTCTCCATTAGGACCCATCAGTCCTAAATGACCCTAAAAAACAAATTAATTATTAGTGATAAAAGCGATAATTTCAAAAGCAATTAAATTTAAACTTTAATTATTTAAATTGTTCCATTTAGCTTTTTTTATAGTTTAAAATCCTTCTCAATCTGGAAAAAAAAAATCTCAACTTTGTCTTCCATTTTTTTTAAACAATAGTCTCAGATTGGGGACAGGAATCTTTCATTTGCCTTCAGTAAGAACATTAAGAGAAATTCAGTTGTCAGAATCCTTCCGGTGTTGGAAGAATTCTTGTGAGATTGTGTGGAGGTTCTAGCCAAGAAGTATAGCTAATCGTGTACCTTCAATGAAAAGGCAATCCTCTATCAGGGAAGGCTGTCCTTTCTAACCAAATATGAGGCTTTGAGAAGGACACAACACATAAGGAGCAGTTAAAGAGGAAGAGGACCCCAGCCTCGCAAACCAGATCAGCCACATCAACCCTAGTGATCAATGAGATGACAGATGTTGTAGCCAGATTGTTATTGTATTCTTCATGAAGAATTCTTGAAAAGTAGCTTGCTCTTGTCAAAGTTTGTGGTAAATATTCATAATCAGAATGTAAAGCCTAGTATTTAAAACATACCGTCATTTGAATATCAAGGAAAATTCTATAAATTTTGTTACTAGGTGCTCTTGAGTTGAGCATGACTCATAGTGACCCCATGCACAAAAGACTTGAACCCTGTTCTATCCTCACACTTCCTGACACACAAGAGCCAATTTGCGGCAGTCACTGTCTCAATATTTCTGGTCGAGGGTCTTCCTCCCCTTTGTCAAACATCCACCTTATTGCTTTTCCTCATTTCAACTGACTTCTAAACTGGGTTCTACCACTACATTAGTGTAACTATCCTCAGTTCTCCAGCCTTCATAGGGTTTTCAAAGGCCTGCTATTTAAGAAGTGAATGCCAATTCTGTTTCCTACTCTGTCTTAATCTGGGAGCTTTACCAAACCCTGCCCCCCATGGATAACCCTTATGGTATTTGACATACTATAAAGGTTTAAAAACATACTACCAACAGAATATCAAGGAAAACTCCTTAGTCACCAATATTTTCCATTCTTTGGTAAACATTGTTTTAGTCCACATCAAAGCTGTTACAATAGAATGACTGACCACTTATATCTAATAGCAACTCCATGATTATTCCTATTTTACAAATAAGGCAATCATGTAAGTTAAAATCCAGTGAGCATATACCCGACCTGCAGATAAAAATGACTCAGACAACTGGGGGCGGCGGGAGAAGATCCTTAAAAATGTATCTTTTGTACACTGTTAAAAAGTTTCCACTCAGTGCCCCTATATGTACCTCAAAACAAAAGATGACTTAAGAGATGAAATAAAGATACAAAGCAAGTGTTCAACTTCCTAACATACTAAACAGCACTAGAACCAAGTTTCAGTAGCTCTGATGGCCTAATGTGTAAGGACTTGAGCTGCTAACTCAAAGGGAGACAATTCAAATCTACCAGCTGCTCTTATAGGAGCAACAAGGGCACTCTCTAGCATGATTTACAGCCTTTGAAAACATACTGGAAGGTTAGCTATGGGCTGGTTCTGATTCAATGGCAAGGAGTTGAGCAGCATTGAGAACCAAGTATTTTGATCTTGCAATGATCATGTTCACTCTATTTTATGACTTCCTGGACATTTAAGGGAACGCTGATTTCATATGAAGTTGCACTGCCGATCCAAAATTGGTGCTTTTCTGGTAGTTTGAACTCACCAGCTCTCTGTGGGAAGAAGATGGGCAACTCCTATTGTACAATCTACAGCCTCTGAAAACCTGCTAGAAGATCAGCTATAATCTGGTTCCGACTTGAAATAGCAATGAGTTTGAGTGAGTTTAATGTCTCAGTTATAAAATGTTCATATCTAGTTATTAATAGGTAATTATTTGCTATCAGTAAATACAATTTAATTATTAATCAATAAATTTAGACTCATCCAGTTAGGATCAAGTTTTAAGCCTAAAAAAAAAGTCTTTACAAAATCAGTCTTAAAAATCTGTTGTTGTTGTTGAGTGCCATTGAGTTGAGCACAACTCATAACGACCCTATGAACAAAAGACTTGAAGCCTTCCTATAACTATCATTGTTTCTCAAAGTTCATAGTGTTTCCAGAGGCATTAAAAACCTGATAATTAGGGAGCTCTGGTGGCTTAGTGGCAAAGAAGCTGCACTGCAATCCCAAAGGCATGTGGTTCAAATCCACTAGATACTCTTCTGGAGGAGGACGGGCAATCTCCTCCTGTGCCAGTTGGATCCAGTTTGAGGGTACACAAGAAAATTAAAAACAAAACCAAACCAAATCCCTGATAATTATTAAACAATTCTCTAGGAGAACAACTGAGATTTATCAGACTACTTTATACATGCTATTAGCACTGCAATCCCAGAGGCATTCAATTTGAATCCACTAGTTTCTCTGTAGAAGGATGGACAATCTCCTTCTGTTTGATTTACTGCCTCTGAAAACCCACTGAAGGTTCAGTTATGGGTTGGTTCTGACTTGCTGGCACACAAGAAGATAAGTTAAAAATAACATAAAATAGTCTGCCAAAATTCTCTAAGAAACTAATCAATATGGGTTAAGATGGCTGAAAGAAAAAGCTTACTTTTTGTCATTATATGCAATTGAGTTGACTATGACTCACAGCGACCTTGTGAACAATGGCTCTGAACCTTGGCTTATCTTGAGGCAAATTCACCATCTCTAACACATATGATCCTATTGCCACAGTCACTGTGTCAGTTCATCTCATTCAGAGTCTTCTCTCCTGCTCAACCTCTACCCTTATAAACACTATGTCCTTCTATATCTATGTCTTATAAACACTATGTCCCTCCTGGTAACATGCCCAAAGTATATGAGACAGAGCTTTAAATCCTTAGGTATGAGGAACAACCTGTGAGGATGACTTAGGAGAGAGCATAGTTCAGTACTATTATTCATAGGGCTGCTATGAGTTGTAGTTGACTCAAAGGCACTTAACAAAAACAAACATTTAATTCAAGAGAGAACAGTTTAAAAGTGATATATGATAGGGTATTATGATTATCACAGGAATCTAGAATTAAGGTTGCATAGTGGAGTGCATTCAGGCGCAGGGCTGGGGGATTGCATACCAATGAAGAAGTTTACCTTTTGCTTTTCAAAGAGAGGAACGAATGATGGGGAGGTGGGGTAGAGAAAAAAGTGCAACAATAAATGAATGGAAATCCAAAATCTCTGTAAATGTTCATTAAAATTAATAAAATAGATTTTAAAAAAAGAAACGAAATAAGAGAAAGGCACCCTACTTAAAAAGTTGAGTAAAAATAAAACGCTGAGATTGAAAAATGAATCTTGGACAAGTCTGATCAAGCAAAAGAATAGTCATGAAAAATATTTAGAATAAGAAAGAATGCATAATATAATAACATATATGATTTTCTTTAAATATAACTAAGTAGCAATTACAAGTTTTGCCCATTAAACTTTAGAACATAGATAAAACAGATGTGTTTTAGGAAAAAATATTTTAAAATATATTCCAAAAGAGATACAAAATTTGAAAAATGAAGCCTAAGATTAATAAAAGAACATTAGGCCTAATTGCTTGAAAGAAAAATTCTATCAAAATCTTTCAAGATTAAGTAATAACCATATTTCCAAACAGACCAACTAATTTTATAAGGCTTGTTCAACTTTTATACCCAAACACAAGAGTAGTAGTATACATTTAAAAGTGTATAGACATTTAAAATTGTATAGACCGTGATACAAATGTAGATGCAAAAGACCCCAGGGAAAATTAAATATAGGAAACTAAAACAAACTTAAATAAAACATTAGAAAATTGAGTGTAGCAGTAATAACGCAATAGCATTATGATAATTAAGTATGGTTTATACTATGAACTAATGGCTTTTTCAACTTTTAGGTCCATTAGTATGTGTTCTCAGATTAATAAATGGATGAAAGCAGGGAATTATTTATACACATGTAAAAAGCATTTGATAAAATACATCTTTTCTTGACTCCAACTCTCACCTACAAAAGAATTTCTTTAAAAACATATATGTTGTAAAAATCATTATAAATAACATTTGACAATGAAATACTAGAGCATTTTTCACTAAAGACAATCACAGGATAAGATTTTCCCATCAAAATTTTTTTCATTCCTATACTTGAAGTTTTAATCAATGTAACAAGTCAAGAAAATGAGAAATGGTAACATAATTTTTTACTTAAAGGTCCCAAGAGAATCATTTGGACTAAATGGATTAAAACCAACATATGCAACTATATAGATTTCTTAAATAGAGTAATGATCAATAAAAAAATTACAATGGCACAATTTCAATAATAAAATGTTAAAAATGAATCTACAAGAAAGAGATAAAAACAGAGATAAAGGACATAATAAAACTTTACTGAAGAATATAAAAGAACATGTAAATAAATATCATGTCATACTATGTAATAACTGATACTGTGGAAAATGGCTACCCGTTTGGAAAAAAAAATCAATATTCTATACATAAACTCTATAGACATGCAGAAATGATGTTAATTATAGAGTTCAAGTCTTTAGTTCATAAGGTCACTATAAGTAGTATTCAACTTGACAACACTTAACCACTGCTAAGGGTTGTTATATTTGGAGGAATATTCTTCCATTTTGTACATCACTCTTAGTTTGCTGTACTGAGGTACTCTGGGTTTGCTTCAATGCTGAACCTTGTGCCATTGGGGTATCAAATACCATAATGGCTTCCCAATGTAGCCAGTGTTTGGTGGCTCTCCCAGTTATAAAACAGATTTGGAAGTAGGAGTGGCATCCACTTCCTAAACCACAACTTATGGAAACTCTATTAACTTGGAGAAATGATGACAGTTATGGAAAGGCATTAGGTCTTTTGTTCATAGAGACGATACGAGTTGTACTTGACTCAATGGCAATCAACAACAACAACAACAATGCATCATATAATACCATAAAAATAAACTCTGTATGGCTTTTAAGTTAGTAGTATCGTTGTTGTTAGGCACTATCAACCCATAGCGACACTATGAACATCAGATCTGGACTCTGTCCAATCTGGTGCCATCTTCACATTTTCTGACATATTAGAGCCCATGATGATAATCATAATGTCAATGCACCTGGTTGATGGTCTTCCTCTCCTTTGCCGACCCTCCACCATTAAGCATCATGCTTTTTGCCAAGAATAGCCCTTCCTAGCAACATGCGCAAAACATGTGAGGCAAAGCCTCATTATCCTTGCCTCCAAAGAGAACTCTGGCTGCATCTTCTCCAAGACATATGTATTTATTTGTTCTTTTGGCAGTCTATGGGATGTTCAGCGCTCTTCTCCAACACCTCAACTCAAAGGCATTGATTCTTCCTCAGTCATCCTCATTCATTGTACAGTTGCAAGTGATTGGAAAGACCATGGCCTGAATTAGATGCACTTTAGTCCTCAAACTAACATCATTGCTCCTCAATAATTTTGAGAAGTCCCTAACTTCAGCCTTTCCCAATGCAATACATCTCCTTATTTCCTGACTACTGGTACCAAGGGTGTTATTTGTTGATCCAAGTTAATATGAAGCTTTTGACAGTTCCAATCTTTTCTCCATCCATTCGTAACCTATGGGTCGAGTGGTAAGAATCTTTGCTTTTTTGACATTGAGATACAATCCAAATTGAAAGCTGTATTCCTTGATTCTCTGCAACAAGTGATTCAAGTCCTCCTCACTTCCAGCAAGCAAGGTTTTATCATTTGCATAATGCAGATTGTTGATGAGTCTCCCTCAAATCCTGATACCACATTCCTCTTCATACAGTCCAGTCTTCAGAATAATTTGCTCAGATTAAATAGATAAGGAGAAAGAATACAACTCTAACACACTCTCTTCTTAATTTTAAACCATCAGTGTTCTCCTGCCCTGTTCACATAATAGCTTCCTGTTCTAGGTATAAATTCCGCATAAACACAATTAAATTTTCTTGGACTCCCATTCATCTCAATGTCAGCCATTGTTATGATCCATACAATCAAATGCTTTTGTAAATAATTAAAGCACAAATATACACTCTTCTGGTATTCTCTACTTTCAGCTGAGATCCATCTGAAATCTGCAATGACGTCCCCGGTGCCATGGCCTCTTTTAAATCCTGCTTGAATTTCTGGCAGTTTCCTATTGATGTACTGTTTTAGCTGTTTTTGAATGATCCTTAGCAGTATTTTGCTTGCATGTGTTATTATTTATATTGTCCAGTAGTTTCCACATTCAGTTGGATCAACTTTCTTGGGAATGGGTACAAATATGGACTTCTTCCAATATGTTGACCAGACAGCTTTCCTCCCAATTTCCTGACATAGACTGCTGACCACTTCCAAGGCTGCATCTGTTAATTGAAATAAGCCAATTGGTATAAAAATGATTTCTGGGACCTTAGTTTTTGCCAATGCATTCATTGCAGCTTCTACTTCCTCCTTCAATACCATTGGCTCTTGTTCATATGGCACTTTCTGAAATTCTTCAGTGCAAAATCAATTCTTTTTGGTACAATGATTCCGTGTATTTCTTTCATCTTCTTTTGATGCTTTCTGGGTCATTCAATATATTACCCAGCATCTTTCAGTATTAAAACTTAAAGTTTAAATTTGTTTTTCAGTACTCTTAGCTTTAGAAATACAGAGTTAGTTTATGGAAAACTATTATTAAATAACTTAAGTAAAGACAGCATATAAACAGAAGAAATATACCCAGAAACTACAAAGAAGAAAGACCAAAAAAGCATTACTACATAAATACTGAGACTTTCAGACAGCAATGGTGCCATAAAAAAATTAAAGGATAAATTACAGAACAGAAAAATGCAATATATTTTTCAATGTACTTTACAAAAATATATTAGTCTCTAAAAATATATATAAGGGGTTGTTGCATCTGAACAGGAAAAACACACAAACCTACTTAGAACACACACACACACACACACACACACACACACACACAAAGGATACATGAACAAGAAGAAACTTCTAGAGTGGAAAAAAGTACAAGTTGATTGCAATCAGGGAAATGTAAGCAGAAATAATAACAATGAGACTTTTTTTAATTTAGAAGATGGCAAACTACAAATAGTTCAATTTTCAAGTGGTGGGGTTGTAACCATGGGAAAACTTCTTGGGAAGATGGTTGCTCATGTGTTTCAAAAATGGTATAACACAAAAAAAATTGTATAACGACTATGGAAGACAGTTTGGTGTTTCCTCAAAATGGGTAGAAAAATGGTGATATATTCACACAATGGAATATTATGTAGCACCAGCACATAAAAATCCCAATGAAGTATTTGTAGAGTGCATTAGAACATGGGAGAGACTAGAGAACATTATGTTGAGTGAAATAAATCAGCACAAAAGGACAAATACTATATATAAGACTGCTATTGTGATAACAGGAGAGTAACTGAGAGGTGGGGAACTGGGAGAGAAAGAACACTACAAGGACCAAGACAAAGGAAAATTAAATATCTGGAAATAAGTGAGATAAAGGCGATATGGCTATTGCAAGTAGCAAATAGGAACAAGTTGTATATAACAGATTAAAAGGGAATGAGGTGAAGGGATATGGAAGAAAGAGGAAATCTAGGACAGCAGACACTCTTGGGGGTTGGGGGGTGAATAAATAGGTAAGGTGAAATGGAGATTTGAGAAGATGGGAAGATAAATGTAACAGATCAACAGTAATTAATTATAGAAAGCACAGTGTACAGAAATGATTGTGTAAAGCAAAATACATAAAAGAAACAAGGTATATGGACAATCTTAGAAAAGTGAATGATAGTATAAAGGAAAAATATTTTTTTAAAAATAAAATATTCTTCTGTAGAGAAAATAAAAATCAGGAGACTAGAGCTCTGGTGGCCTAGTGGCAAGAAGTTGGCACTACAATACCAAAGGCACATGGTTCAAATCCACCAGCTGCTCCATGGGAGAAGGATGGGCAATCTCCTCCCCTGTGACTGCCAGAAGGTCAGCTATAGGTCTGTTCTAATTCTATGGTACACAACAACAACAGTCGGAACTCACCTTTTTTGCCCATCCTCCTGTGGAGGAACTGGTGGATTTGAACTGTTTATACCTTCGGGATTGTAGCACAGATTATTACCACTAGGCAACCAGAGCTCTCCAAGTAGGAGATGATTAAAGCCTTTGGCTTTATTGGTTCTTACATTTATTAAAAAAAAGAATAACATTTTATAATGGTTATGAATATATAAGACTGAATTGGAGAGAAAGAGTAGTAATTTAAATAAAAGGAAGCAGGAAAGGAGTAGAAGTAGTAAGATTACAGTAAGAAATGGATGCTTAAATGAGCCTAAGGAAACTCTTTTGGAAACATCAAATGGTTTACACAATGCTCTCTAAAAGTCTGTGGTGAAATCTTAGCATTTGCAGCATTTAAATGGAGACTAGGAAATAACATGTATTTTGTAATACCTATTTGGACCACTCAGAAGACTAAATTGGTTAATCTCTTAAGTATTTTCACATTTCCCTCATGCTGTGATTTTCTGGAAAGGCCCAATTACATTAGCAAGGCCCAATTACATAAGCAATGCACATTTCCTACTATAGTTTCAGGAATATTGTGTTGTGGCTTACTCTCAATATCATGTAAAAGATTTAAGGTATAAATGAATATTGAGAAAACCTGGATAAATTATGTTTACTGCATTGAAGTCTATGAGGGACAGAATAGTTTAAAAGTATTATATTTTAGGGCATTACGTTTATCATAAGAGTATGGAATGAGGGTTGAAGAGTGGGGGG
>NW_006399977.1:3653840-3685390 GCF_000299155.1 Elephantulus edwardii
GCGCAGGAGGGGAAGGCCCTCTATGAGGTGGATTGATTCAGTGACTGGAGTAATCGGGGTGGGTGTGTCAGAGACAGTGAGATTGGCACAGGACAGAACAGAGTTTAGGGCTGTTGTACACAGGGTTGCTATGAGTTGCAGGTGACTCAAGGGCACGTAACAGCAGCAACACCTGTATAATAAAGTGATAAGCCATGGTAAAAAAAGTTATAGAACAGTTTGGTAGTATGTCAGTCATTGGAAAAGAAGTAATTGAATCTATGTATTTTCTCTGTGACAGCTGTAGCTGGGCCTGAAAATGGTGAAGTTCATTGTAGCCTATCTGCATCCAGGTGCATACCTGGAGATACAGGAAGAGGGCTGGGCAGAGGGTTGTGTGTGGGCCTGTCATAGTCCAAGCTCCCCATCACAGTCAGGGCATAGGGCCCTGCCTCCACATGAAGATGGACTCTACTCACATGGAGTGAATGCCTCCTCTGGACCTGTAATTTCCATACCTGTCCCAGGAAGTCCAGAGGGGCAGGATATTTAAATAGCTTGATTGCTGGCCAGACAGTGGGGTATAAGGAGCATGGCCTTGTCCACTTGAGTACTCTTTTCAGTTCAGAATGTAGAGTCTCATATATCTCCTGGACTGGGGCTGGCTGCCCTGATGAAGGCTATTTCTGAGGTGGAAAAAGTGATTTATTCTTGCATTGGAGAAAACGGTTTTCAGAGCAGAGAAGGAATCCTACTGGGAGAGGGGTGGCTTTAGAAAGGTGATGGTAGTTGATGAGAGTCTGTTGCTGGGAACCAAACCTGCATGTCAACTGGCACCAAGAGAAAGACTTAGCATGAAATCCATTAGACAGAAAAAGAAATTGAAATAGAAGTCATCAGCATGTTAAAAAAAATTTGGGTATAGCAAGCTTATGAAAACAGCATGTGGGTGGTTGCATGGTATGTAAAAACATATAATGATATATATGTTATTTGTGGAAAATATGGGCTATTTTCTGGCTTAGGAGTTATAATGCGATTTTTAAAACGTTCTTTCATATTTTATGTCCATTTTCAGTTTATTCTCCTTTCCTTTTTGACATCCAGAAACCACTAAGCCACTTAAGTACTGCGGAATGCTTACAATTCTCCATATTCCATGGAGGTAGATTATTTTCAATGGAACTCTTGCCTTCTCTGTAAAGTTAATCAAGGAACAAATTTTAAGGACAAGGATACATTTCTTTTCCATCCACACTGACTCAGTTCTGGAAACAAATTAAATACTAACCGCAGCACCTCTCGTTCCCCTGGCACCTTTAGGACCACTTTCCCCAGTTTGTCCAGGAGCCCCTCTGCTTCCAATTTCTCCTGTAGGTCCCATCTGTCCTTTTTCACCCTGTAAATCCATTAGTAAGGAAGGAAAAAAGGAAAAGCCAAATTTACACTTAGACTAATTAACTGTAACATGCAACTGAATGATTCAAGAGAATATTCTGTAAAGAAAATTTATAAGTAGTAACTTTGCCTTAACTAACCAATATAACAGACTAGTGTCCGTGATAATATACTGACACTATCCAAGTTATTTTAAAGATATAATTAAAAGTAATCATGGAAAACAAAGGTTAGCAATTCCAAATAATCAAACTTCTAATTTTGAAATTTGTTATTAATGGATTCATTGGTTAACTGATTGCAGTCATGAGAGAATCCAGGGCCTATATAAGACTTCAGGGCTCCAAAGACCTGATTAATGTGCAACAATCTCCTGGGGCAAACTGTACATCCAGGATCATCACTCACTCTGAGTGAGTTTGGAGTACATCTTCAAAAATGCATCACATTTTTATATCATTTTACCTCTGAAATATAGTCACCCTCTGTTTTTCATTAGACTGATTCAAAATAGTGCAACAATGAATGGAAACCCAAAATCTCTGTAAATGCTCATTAAAATTAATAAAATTTAATTAAAAAAAGAATATGAAAACATGTTTCAAGCATTTTATGCTATAAGATAAGAGAATTCCTGGCTCTAGTGGTCTACTTTGGAAGCAGGAGCGGCACATACTTCCTAAAACAACATGCCTCTGGAAACTCTATGAACTTTGATAAATGACAATAATTATAGAAAGGCTTCAGGCTTTTTGTTCAAAGGGTCACTATGCATCATGCTCAACTTGACGGCAATCAACAACACAGTGGTCTACTGGAGAAAGTTCCATTGCCAACCCAAAGGTGGCAAGTTTGAATCCACTATATGATAGGAGAGATAAAGATGAACAATCTCTTCCCATAAAATTTATTGCTTCTAATAAATCAGTAGAGGATCAGCTATGTGCGTGTTCTGACTCAATGGCAATGCGTTAGACTAAACGCATATAAGGTAACTCCAATGGCTTAGTTTGTAGGGAAATAGCACTAACCAAAGGCTACACCTTGTTGGTTGTTGGAATCCACCAGGAGCTCCAAAGGAGAAAAAAAGGCAGCCTCCTCCCACGTGATTTACAGCCATGGAATAGAGGGACAGCTATGAATTACTTTCAACTTAACAACAATGAGATTTAGAGATTATGATATGATATTATTATATTCTATTCTAGAGATTACTGTAACATTTTATAAACTATTAGTATAACTAAATAAAGAGTTGAGATGTGAAAAAAAGAAAGCTTATTTAAACAATATTACGTGTTATTATCCACTTTCTGAAAGTAGAAAGTTTCATTATCAATTAGTAGAAAGAAAGAAAAGTAAAACCTGTGACTGTGGTTAGACAATTTTTTTATATTCAGAGGATTAAAATATTTTAATTGTCTGCCTTTGGGATAGCAACACAGCTTCTTGCCCTAGGCCTTCAAAGATATTAGACACAAGACTAAATATGATGAAAGTATTGGGGATATTTTCATGGGCAAAAACTGCAACTTAAATTTGCTTCATTTCATTTTCCTTTTTTATTATCCCTTGTCCAACCTAAAGATGCTTAGAAAAATTAACTAGCATTATACCAGTAGAAAGGCAAGAATTGGATCTTAGGAACTAGAAAATGCTATAATTTTAAATCACATAGTAAATGTATTCAGACTTTCATAGTGCAATAACAGAAGTTCTTATGTGTCTACTCAATATTTATAATTAATTACTGAAAATGAAGATAATGCACTAGAATTTTGTAAATATACTCTCCTATATTTCCCAAAGGCATGTGGTTTGAACCCACAAGCTGCTTTGTGGGAGAAGGATTGTGCCATTCGCTATCTCTGAAAACACACTGGAGGGTCAGCTCCAACTCAATGGCATACAACAACAACAAACAACAATATGTCTAAGTAAAAAAAAATAATAAGCAAATAAAATATATTCTTGTTATGCATGGTTTTTAGTTAACAAAACTGAAAGAAAAAAATCACTGATCAGCATTTAAATATGGAGAAACATCTCAATAGCAAATCTAGAGAAAAAACTAATCACATTCTTTTTACACTATTTTACAGAAGTCATCAACAATATCACATATACTATATTCTCTTCTACCTTTTCTGACACATAGTCTACTGTCTGACAAGCATAATGAAGAAAAGCAAAGACCATGGATAATCCATAAATGGAAAATTTGCCTTAAGGTAATGAAGGTTAAACTATTCCTAATTGGAATTAAGTACTGTTGTTTGTTGCTGTTATGTGCGGTCGAGTGACCTGCGACTCATAGAGACACTATGTACAACAGCCCTAAAACCTGCTCTGTCCTGTGCCACTCTCACTGTCTCCGACACACCCACCCCAATTACCACAGTCACTGAATCAATCCACCTCTTAAAGGGTCTTCCTCTATTACGCTGTCCCTGTACCCTCCCAAGCATGATGTCCTTCTCCAAGGACTGATCCCTCCTTGCAACATGTCCAAAGCATGTCAGATGAAGCTTCAGAATCCTTGCCTCCAAGGAGCAGCCTGGTTTAACCCTCTCAAGGTTGAACCTATTTGTTTTCTTAGCAGTTCATTGTATATTCAATACTTTTATCTAGCACCACAGCTCAAAGGCATAAGAGTTGTAAATTTGGATTAAAATTTTTTTATAAACTAATACTTAATTGGAGTTAAGTATTAGTTTATAAAAAATGCTATTTTAATCCAAATTTAATACTCTTCATTAGTTTATTTATAGTACAAAATAAAAATGTTGCATGACTTTATGAAAATCTGCATTAAAAGAAAGAAAATCAGAACATAAATTACCTTTTTTCCTGGGCGACCTCTTTGTCCTGGAATTCCCACAATTCCTTCAGGTCCCTGAATATTCAATATTACAAAAGGAAATAAGTGGTTAATAAAAGACTACTTGGAGTTTGGGAATACCAATCATATCAGATCAACTAGGAATCACCTAGGAAGTAATCAATAATGATTTCTTGGTAAAATTATTTAGAGTCATAATAATTGTGTTATTGTTATGTGCCATTGAGTCACTTGTGACTCATAGTGACCCTATGTACAACAGCCCTTAACCCTGCTCTATCCTGTGCCAATCTCACTGCCTCTGACACACCCATCCAGATTACCCCAGTCACTGAATCAATCCACCTCATAGAGAGTCTTCCCCTCTTGTGCCATCCCTCCACCCTCCCAAGCATTATGTCCCTCTCCAAAGACCTGTCCCTCCTTAAAACATGTCCAAAGTATGTAAGATGAAGCCACAGAAGCCTTGCCTCCAAGGAACATCCCGGTTTAACCCTCTCTAGGTTAAAACTGTTTGTTTTCTTGGCAATCCATGGTACATTCAATACTCTTCTCCAGCACCACAGCTCAAAGGCATCGATTCTCTTTCTATCGTTCCTAGTCATTGTCCAACTCTCTGATGCATAACAAGTGATTGTGAAGACCATAGCCTGTATCAGATGAACCTTAGTCTTCAGAGTGATACAAATGCTCTTCAGTACTTTGGAGAGGTCCCTACCAGCAGAATTTCCCATCACAATACATCTTTTAATTTCCTGGCTATTGGTGCCAAGAGTGTTGACCATGGAACCAAGCAGACTAAAGTTGTTAACAATCTCAATCTCTTCACCATCCATCCTGATGCTGCCAATTGGTGCAATGGTGAGAATCTTTGTCTTCTTGACATTGAGCCTCAATCCATACTGAAGGCTGCAGTCCTTGAACTACTCACTTCGGGTCTCTCCTCAGTTCAGCAAGCAGGGTTGTGTCATCTGCATAACGCAGATTGTTGACAGATCTTTCACCAATCCTGATGCCATATTTCTCCTCATAGAGCCCAGCCTCTCAGATAATCTGCTTTGCATACAGGTTGAAAAGGTATGGAGATAGGACACATCCCTGGCGTACACCCTTCCCAATTTTGAACCATGCCGTGTTTCCTTGCTCTGTTCTGATGACTGCCTCTTGGTCCAAGTATAGGTTTTGCATTAGCATGATCAAGTGTCCTGGGATGCCCATTCTTTTCAGAGTCAGCCACAGTTTGTTGTGGTCCACACAGTCAAATGCCTTTGCATAATCAATGAAACAAAGATAAACATTCTTCTGGTATTCCCTGCTTTCAGCTAAGATCCATCTAACATTAGCTACAATATCCTTAGTACCACGACCCCTTCTAAGCCCAGCCTGGACTTCTGACAGTTCTCTGCTGATGTGCTGTTCCAGTCATTTTTGGATAATCATCAGCAGAATCTTGCTTGCATGTGAAATCAATGATCTTGTTCTATATTTTCCACACTTTGTTGGGTCACCATTCTTTGGAATGAGAACAAATACAGATCTCTTTCAGTCAGTTGGCCAAATGGTTGTTATCCTTCTTGACACAACTTGATGAGCACATCCAAGGCAGCATCTGTTAGCTGAAATACGTCAGTTGGTATACCATCAATTCCAGGGGCCTTATTTTTTTGCTATTTCTTTCAAAGCAGCTTGAACTTATTCCTTCATCACTATAGGCTCTTGCTCATATGTGATTTCATTAAATTCTTCTGTGTCTGCCAATTCCTTCTGATACAGTGACTCAGTATATTCTTTCCACCTTCCTTTACTATTTCCTGAATCACTTAATATTCTGCCTAAAGCATCCTTGATTATAGCTACTCAAGGTTTGAATTCATCCTTCAGTTCCTTGAGCTTAAGAAATGCTGAGCGAGTTCAGCACTTTTGATTTTCTGACTCTAGCTCCTTGCACATTTCATTGTAATATTTTACTTTGTCATCCTGTGCTGCCTTTTGGAATCTTCTGTTCAGCTCTTTAGTATCTTCAATTCTTCCTTGTGCTTTGGCTTCTCTGTGCTCCAGTGCAATCTTCAGAGTTTCTTCTGACATCCATATTGGTCTTTTTGTTTTCTCTTCTTTCTTCCTGGATGATACATTTGACATCCTCCCACAACTCATTAGGTCTTCTTTCATTAATATTAAAGGTCTCAAGCCTGTTCCTGACTTGGTTCTGAAATTCAGGTGGGATGGACTCAAAGTCATAATTTTTCCCATGGAATTGGTTTACTTTTCCTCAGCTTCAGCTTGAACTTGCATATGAATAGTTGGTGGTCTGTTCCACAATCAGCTCCTGGCCTAGTTTTCACAGTTGATATTGAGCTTCATCAGGGGTTCTTTCTGCATATGCAATCAATCTTATTCCTATGCATATCATCAGGTGAAATCCAGGTGTATAACCTGTGCTTATGTTTCATATTAAATGTATTTGCAATGAATAACATTGATTGTGCAAAATTCAATCATTCTATCTCCAGCTTCATTTCTGTCACCTAATCCGTGTTTTCCAACTACTGATTCTTCTTCTCTTACCTCTTCTTTTTACGGATTCTGTTCCCAACTTTTGCATTCTAGTCACCCATTATTATCAATGCATCTTGATTGCATGTTCGATTGATCGCCTACTGTAAAAGTTGGTAGAAATCATCCATTTCTTCTTCTTTGGCTCTAGTTGTTGGTGCATATATTTGAATGATAGTGGTATTCACTAGACTTCCTTGTAAGTGTATGGATATTATCCTGTCACTCACAATGTTGTACTTCAAGACGGATCTAGAAATTATTTTTTTAGCTATGAAAGCAACCCTATTTTTTCCTCGCCTTTTCATCTCCAGAATAATATACGATCATCTGACTCAAAATCCCCCATTATAGACACAGATATTTCTAGCTCATAATGATCACATTATGAAAATTATTAAAAGAAGATTGAAGGAGTATACAGAGTCACTCTACCAAAAAGAACAGACTGACACAGAAAAATTTCATGATATAACATATGATCAAGAAGCAGTGGTAATGAAGGAAGAAGTTTTAACTTCTCTGAAGGAACTGGCAAAAAACAAGACCCCAGGAATTGATGGAATACCAATTGACATACTTCAACAAACAGATGCTACCCTGGATGTGCTCACCATGTGATACCAAGAAATCTGGCGGACAATACCTGCCCAATTGACAGGAAGCAGTTGTCAGAACATAGTGAGGAAACGCTGCATGGTTCCAAAGCAGAAAAAGAGTGCATCAGGGATGTATCTTGTCTCCATAACTTTTCAATTTGTATGTGCAACAGATAATTTAGGAGAAAGGACTTAATGAGGAGAAATGTGGCATCAGGTGACACAACTTTTCTTGCTGAAACAGGAACTGAAGCATTTCTGCAGAAGGTCAGAGTTTGTAGTTTTCAGTGTGGATTGAAGCTCAACATCAAGAAGACAGTGATTCTTACCACTGAGCCATGACAGATTAAGAGATTGAAGTTAACAATTTCAGCTTGTTCAGTTCCACAATAAACATTGTTGGCACCAGCAGTAAAGAATAAAAAGCCTAATTGCATTGGGGAAGTCTGCTTTCAAGGACTTCTCCATAGTGCTGTAATAATTAGACTAGTGACTAAGGTGCGCCTGATCCAGGCCATTGTCTTTGCAATTATTTGCTGTGCATCAGAGAGCTGGACAATTACTAAGATGACAGAAGAACATGAGTGACAGAATGAGCATACCATGGACTGCCATGAGAACAAACAAGTTTGTCTCAGTGATGGTGAAATCAAGTTTCTCCTTGAAGGTAAGAATGGATTTTAAAGCTTTGTCTCATATACTTTGGGCATGTGGCCAGTAGGGATCATTCCTTGGAGAAGAATATCATGCTTGGAAGTGTAGAGGGCCAGTGCGGGAGAGGAGACTCCAGATGAGAAGGTTTGACAAAGTAATTGGGGTGATGGGGTAGGTGTGTTGGAGTCAATGAGACTGGCTCAGGATAGGGCAGGGTTCAGAGTTATCATACATATGTTCTCCAGGAATAAATAGCAGGTGACTCAATGGCACATAATAACAACAACAACAACAATGATCACATACACAAGCCGGCAATGATAGGCAAAATTAAACTGTTCATTGCAAAGAAAATTACATTGTTTCACCATCCTTCCTTTAATTCATGAGACAGTAAAATAAACTCAAATGCATCTATGTCAGCAGGCTTTTTTTGTGGCTTAGTGGAAAATAGTTGTACTGCCAATGCAAAGGCATGGTGTTCTAATCCACCAGCTTCTCCCTGGGAGAAAGATGCGGAATTTTCTCCTATGTGATTTTCTGCCTCTGACAACCAACTGGAAGGTCAGCTATGAGTTGGTCTGACTCAATAGTACATAACAATAACAACAACAGTCTCCAATTCCATGCCAAGGAAGGATATTGACTACTGAGATAGCTTCACTATTCCACACTGTTCATGATTCAGATGTTAGGATGATGCATAACAACAACAACAACAACAACTACCACCACCTAGTTTCCTGTGACTTCAGCATCTTGTGAAATAAATAGGATTATAAAACATATCTAACTCATCCTTATGAAAAAAACAAATTTCATTGGAGTACAGAGAATTGAAGAGATACACATTGATCTGTGGTGAAAAAGGGAAAATATAGAAAAAAAAGGAGTTAGTTTACTAACCTTTATTAAACTCATAAAGTAATAGATACTTGTTTCAATATATACTACATTTAGGAAAAGTAGTCTAGACATTTTCAATATGTACTTTATTTAGTTAAAAAGTAGCTAAAAAAAAGTAGCTAAAATATTTTAGGATTCTTATGGATTTGGATTGCAGCAATGATGAGACATTACAGTCAGTCAGGTTGCAAGTTCTAAAATAGCTAACAACTAATCACAGCATTCCTTGCATTAGTTGGAACTGAAAATGGCAATTTCAAATTTGTGTCCTAAAGTTTGGCAAGCTTCAACAAAGATGTAGGCAAGTAATACACTGTGGTTTACCACTGAGCTCTGTAGACTTTTGATAAATATTTGTTTGAATGAATAAACAGATACCTTAGGAAATGACTCATGCCCTATGCTGCTGAGCAAATGCTCTTCTAAACTTTGCAAGCTGATGAAATTAGAGGCCAAAGAAATCACATTCTATTGCTGTAGTTTTAGCTGCATCCAGAGGCTGAAATGATATTGCACTATTCTGAGGACCATCCTATGGTGAATAGGAACTTTAACAAGAGGTCTTTTAAACTTTGTAGAGATTATGGGGGCAGGTTTTTGAAGTGCGACAACTCTAGTTTCATAGTCTGGCATTGACACGTAGTACTTACATGACTTTAAGCAGGTTATTCTAAAAACTGCTATTCTTTAATAAAAATGAGTATAATGGCCAATCTCCTTCAGCACAATTAAATGCCTCTGAAAATTCAATGGAGGGTCACCTATAGGTCAGTTCTAACTTGACAGTACAAAACAACAACAATGATCACTAGATTACTAAGAATAATGAGAGAATGCACATAGTACTATACATATCCCCAATATACACACATAACCTTCCAAATAGTTTACCTTTACTATGCACTCAGGCAGAAACATCACTCTGATTTTGTATATTGCTCTCACACATTTGCCTATATTTTACTTCATTTACTTCTATTTGTAAATATTTACATAGGATAACTTTGCATCTTTTTGAACTTTTAACAAACTACATCATCCATTAGCTAGTCTGTTGAAATGCGTTTTGTTCACAATTTCTTGGTTTTGTAATTATTCAGATTTTATATATATTTCTGATAATTGTGTTCTTGCCTTCAAGGAATACTCTGGCTATGCATCTTTCTAGACATATTTGTTTGCTTTATTTCCTTCTATGGATATATGCAATATTACTATATCACATTCCAAAGCCATCAATTCTTCAGTTTTTCCTTGTGATTTGTTCGTTTCCCATATGAAACAACTCTAAATCCTACAGCTTAGGTCAGTCACATCTTAGTCTTCCATGTGACATTCTTGCTCTTTAGCACTTTAAAGAGGTCCTTGGCAGTAGATGTGTCCAACATGGCACATCTTTTGATTTCTTGACTGCTGCTACCATGGGCATTAATTGCAGCCTCAACCAAAATGAAAGCATTAACAACTTCAATCTCTATTTGTCCAGTTATAAGGATCCTCGCTCATGCTGAGGTATAATCCACACTTTAGTTGATCCGGATTGTAGACTCTGATCTTCTGCAGTAAATATTTTAAGTCCTTTTCACTCTGGCAAGCAACGTTGTCTCAATTGCATAACATAGGTTGCTGAGAAGTCTTCATCCAATCCTAATACCACATTTTTCTTCATAGTCCCAGTTTCATAATTTGTTTAATTAGCATAGAGTTTGAACAGATATGGTAAAATGATAAAACCCTGATTCACATCTGTCCTGATTTTAAAGTGTACTTGTAATATGGGTTCCACATGGAAGCAGGAGTGACATCTATTTCCTAAATAACATGTCTCCAGAAACTCTATAAATTTTGATAAATGTCAGTGTTTGTGGAGGAGCTTCAGGCCTTTTGTTCATGGGGTCACTATGAGTTGTGCTCGACTCAAAGGCAATCAACAACAACAACAACAAACAACAATATGGGTTTCACAGATTCACAATTATTCGATTTTCCATTATCATTGCTGTCAAATAGGAATCAACTCATAGCTGATTCTCTAGTGGCTTTTTGGAGGATGTAAATGGCATTAGACAAGACTGCCCATCTTTCCCCCATGGATTTGTTGGTACATTCAGACTGCCAGAGAGATGCTATCTTTAGTTTAGCAGTGTAACTTTATGTTCAATAGGCTTAGGGAGCTCTGGTGGCCCAGTGGCAAGAAGCTGCATTACCATCCCAAAGGCCCTTGGTTCAAGTCCACAGCTACTTTACAGGAGAAGGGTAAACAATCTTCTATCAGATTATTTGCCTCTAAAAATGCCACCAGAGGGTTAATTATGGGTTGGTTCCAATTCAATGGTAAAGCACAACAGCCAGGGGCTTCCTAGGCCCAATTGAGTGTTCTGGAATTCCTGTTCTCGGTGTTATCTATAATTTGTTATAATCCATACACTTGAATATTTCTACAAAGCCAACAAAACAAAAGTAAGCACATTTCCGGTATTCCTGCTTCCAGCTAAGAGCCATCTTACATCAACAATGATACTGATATCACTGGCTTCTTCTACAAGGCTTCTTCTGAATTCAGTTTAAATTTATCATAGTATATACTGTGCATTTCATTGAAAAAAATAATATTTAGCAAAATTTTGCTTGTGTTTAAGCCAGAATATGCCTTGGTGGCAAAGATCATGAACCTTTGTCTTACATTGTTGTTGTTGTTAAGTGTTGTCTTACATACCTTTTGGTATATTGCTAGAAGAGGCTGTTCCTTGGAAAGAGACATCATCATTGGAAACGTAAAATTAAAGGGTTAGAGAGAGAGGGGAAGACCCTCAATGAGTGGACTGACAGTTACTGCAGAAATGGGCTCAAGTTTATCAGAGATGAAGAGGATGGCTCTGGATAGGACAGGGTTCAGATCTGCTGTTCATAGGATTGCTAAAAGTTGTATTCAACTTTATGGCATCTAAGAACAACAACGTTAATGATAACTTCCACATTTTGCTATATTACCTTTTTTTTTGAATGTAACCAAATATGGATCTCTTCTAGTCAGTGAACCAAATTTCTTGGCATAGACTAGTGAGCACTTCAAGTACTTCCAGGGATGCATCTACTTGCTGAAACACCTCAACTGGTATTCTATACATTTCTGGGCCCTTATTTTTTTCCAGTGCCATCAATGCAACTAGGATTTCTTCCTTTGGTATCAGTGGATCTTGATCAGATGCTACTTCCTGAAATGGTTTCACATCAACCGAAAAATTTTGGTATTGTGACTCTGTGTATTATTTTCATTTTATTTTTAAATGCTTGCTGCATTATTCAATATTATGCCCATAGAATCTTTAAGTACTGCAACTTGAGGTTTGGATTTGTTCTTCAGGTCTCTCACCTTGAGCAATGAGGATCATTGATTTCTCATCTTGAGAAATAATGAGCTCTTGTTTTTCCAACTGCAGGTCTTATTTCACTGTCACACTTTATCTTCTCAAATTCTTCTCTGAAATCTTCTATTCAGTTGTCTTATTTCATCATATATTCTTTGGTTTTAATTTCTCTATGTGCAAGAGAAAGCTTCAGAGTGTCTCTTGAAATCCATTGTGGTTTCTTTCTTATCTTGCTCATGACCTTTTCCCTTCTTTTAAAAATGATGTCCTCAATAGCATCCCACAGTTTATCCTGCCATTGGTTGTTAGTGTTCAATACAACAAATATATTCTTGAGAAGGTTTTAACCCTCATATAGGATACAATCAAGGTTGCATTTTTACTTTCGTGAAGTTGTTTGAGTGTTGGAAGAGTACCTGCTATATATTCTCTAGGCCCTTTAGGACCTATGGAGTTGTGTGAATCTACAAGAAAGGAGATATTGTAGACATCAAGGGAATAGGCAAAGGTTATGGTTTGGGTCAAGTGCACCTTAGTCTACAGACTGATGTCATTGCTGTTTAGTACTTTGGAGAGGTCTCTCACAGTTGACTTTCCCAATGCAATTTGTCTTTTACTTTCCTGGCTGCTGGTACCAAGAGTGTTGACTGTGGACCCAAGCAAACTGACGCTGTTAGGTCAATCTCTTCACCATCTGTCATAATACTGCCAATTGGCCTAGTGGTGAGAATCTTTGTTTTATTGATGTTGAGCTTCAATCCACATTTAAGGCTGCAATCTTTACCTTTTTTTAAATGAATAAATGAACTAATAACATCTTATAATATTAGTCTGTAAGTCTGAATGAAAAATTAGAAAAATCCAAAATAATGTTCCTTCCCCCACCTCTTTAAAGCTAGAGAACCTTTTCTTCCAAAGGAACTAGACAGAAGCTAACATGTTAAACATATACAAAGGACTTTGCCCCTAAAGTTAAGAATAGAAGGAGCAGATTCCTGTAACTCAGGGTCCCTTTTGACACAACCATCTTGTAAGGTTCTATGCCTCTCTAACTCATTTATAATGTATGCATCATGTATAAGCTAAAAAAATTAAATCAATGAAGTTCTTGCCTAAAAATGTACAGACGTGGGAGTGTATCTTGTAGTGTGTTATGCTGCTAACCTAAAGGTCTCACTTCTCTGGTAGCTCAAATCCAACAGCAGCTCTGAGGGGCAAAGATGGGCAATCTCTTCACATATGACTTAGAGCATCAGAAAGCTGCTGCACGGTCAGTTGTGAGTCGATTCCAACACAATCAAAAAGAGTTGTTTAGTTTTCTTTCTTTAGTGACAAGCAAGAGTGTAAAAGGGTTGCACAGTAGTCAGTCTAATGCTCTCTTTATTTTGTGTTGTTTTATGACACAGTAGCTCAGAATAGTTCAATCTTAATCCTAGAGTAAAAGAACAAGTCTAATTATTGTATTCTGAATAAATATTTTCTAATTAACATTTGCCACTCGCTCTACATTCCCCAGATTATTATTTTTCAGCATTCAAATTTCTAGCTTTTCAGAGATGAGAGAAACCAATGCATTCTTTAGCATTCTTTTATAATAATGAAGTTCCTCTCATCTCCATGACTTGACTTTTATGTTTCTACTAGGAGGCATCCCAGATAGTACGGCTATATTTTACTTCATTTTATCTTAAGATATGAACTTCTGCTTCATTTCATACTAACCTGACCAGATTGGAAAACCCACATTTACTTAAATATGATCAAATTTCAACCTAAAGGAATAAAATGAAACACCTTCATTTTTTACATTTGACTTTGACATTTGTACCTCTAGATCTGTTTAGATTTTAAGATTTTTAACAAACACACTGATATTGAGTTGATTATAATGCATAATGATTCTATAGGACAAAGAAAAATTGCCTCAAAAGGGTTTCTAGTCTGAGATCTTTATAGAAGCAAATGGCCATTGCTTTTTCCTAAAGAGCAGTTAGAAGGTTTGAACTCCCAGTCTTTTGATAAGCATCCAATCCCTTTGCCATTATGCTACCACCGGGGTAGTTTTTTAAAAAGAAATTAGCAGACAGACTCGAGGTGCGGTGGTGGGAGTTGAAAGAATATGCAAGGTGCAACAGGGATTTGATGAGATGGGATGCTCACGGGCATTGATAAACAGTAGTTATATAAAACATTATGAAATATGAAAATGCAAAAAAAATGGGCGCTAGACTATATTCAGAATGATGGTTAAGACTATATTGATGAGATTGGCTTTTCATGACTTGTTGGTTTAACAGTAATGACAGAGCCTTCCCTTGATGAGATGTCACAAATGTAATCACTTTCATCTGCTATAAGGGGTCCATTGAAAGGGAGTTTACCTGGAGTTGTGGCCTTCATTACCCTCTGATCTTTGACTCTTTGGTATAATGCCAGCCCATCTTGGATTCCTCACCCTCCAAAGCCAGAAGTCTGACATCTGCCCTATTGATCTTGGATTCATTAGCCTATGTAAGTAAGTTACTGTGCCTTTTGTCTAGCATGTGAGTCATTTCCATGAACTAATTTCTCTTCCTCTTTATTATTTCTGTCTATGAGTCTGGTGGTGAAATGGTAAGGAATAGTGTTGTCATCCCAAAAGTATGTGGTTGATATCCACCAGTCACTCAATAGAAGATGTGCAACTCTTGTGCAGTTTACTGCTTCTGAAAACCCAGTGGAGGATCAGCTATGCATGGGTCCGTTCTGACTCTACAGTACACAATAACAACATATATTATTTTAAAATATGTTCTGTTATTTGAAAATTGAGATCCTATGCCCATTAATTTTCTTGACATTTAAAAGAATATTGCTTGTTAAGAAAAAACAGATTTTGCTCCATTTCTTTACATTTTTTAAAGAATCCAAGGTAAGACCTCTGTGACACTCCGCCTCAGGAAAAATATTTAAAAGTGCAAAAATAAAACCAACATCAAGCTGTCTGATTAAGCAATAGTTCCTTGGATCATAAAATTCTTTTGAAAAACATAACATGGTATTTTTATTGAGTTTATGAGCTGAAAGGCATTTAAAATTCCAAGAACAACAACAAGAAGAATAAAAAAGAAACACACATGTGTTGTTACTAAAAAAGGCACCAAAGATGTGTACTAGTCAGGATTGTTCCTGGGAGAGATTATGAAAGAGATGAAATCTGCATTTATCATTTTTCCATGCCTTGTTCTGAGCTCCTCTTCCATCTCTGCTCTGCTTGCCACTAGTGATCTTGCTGCATTATTCTTCTCTTGGATTCCTAGTTCTGTTGTTTTCCAGTATGATGTAGAGTATTCTTAATCCGTCTTCTCCCTCTCCACAAACTTTGGGGGTCTTCTAGAGAGTTAAATTAATGTACTTTTTGAAAAAAAAGCTGCTGAGGGGAGCTCTGGTGGCCTAGTGGCAAGAAGTAGTGTTGTAACCCAAAAGACGTGTGGTTCGAATCCACCAGATACTCTGGTGGAGAAGGAGGGACAATCTCTTCCTGTGACAATCAGATCTGACTTGACAGCACACAACAAGTTAAAAAAAAACACACACACACACCCAAACCAAAACATACTGAAATTTTAATAATGGTAATGATTTTCTTAAATAAAAATATACTTGTTAAGAATTCTTAAGACAGTATCTACTCTTTTATCTGAGAGTCAAAGCTTGATGCCAGTAAAGAAAAAATGAATGCACTGAAATGGATGGAAGCTACCACAGGAAGGCAAAACAGAAAACCAAGGCCAAGTACCTCACTAGTTAAGTGTGACTTAGAAACACCAAGGTCAAATAACAAGGGGTCTAGCATCAGTGCTGTCATCTGCTAACTTGTATCAGCCTCTTAGTTCTCTACGTGTTGAGCTTTTTGAGTTGTCAAATGGGCATTAGAACATCTGCTGTTATTGGGAAGATTAAACGAGAGAATATGTTGTTGATGTTAGGTGTCATCGAGTTGAGTATGACTCATAGCCACCCCATAAACAACAGATCTGAATCTTATCCTTTCTTGTGCTGTCCTCTTCATCTCTGACACACTTGAACCCAATGCTGCTGTCACCATGGCAATTCATCTTGTTGAAAGTCTCCCTCTCCTTCACTGATCTTTCACCTTTCCTGGTACGATGTCCCTTCCACGGAATAGTGTATGTGAACATAACTTTATATTTCTCAGTGTCTGAATATGATACTTAAGTAGTTTCCTAATGCTTTGTATTTGTTACAGTGAAAATCCTGCCACATTTTTTTAGAATTAGGAGGGTCAGGACAGAGGAAACAGAGGAAAATGGATACTTTTTATTAGTTAATCATGAGAAAGGATGGTGAGATGGCCAGTTTGTGTGTCACTTATGATATTAGTTATAGTCTATTTAAGAAAGGGCCTGGCTCTTAGTCCTGGTAAAATTAATTAAATTGATTAAGGAAGGGGTTATTACTGAAAGGATATTCAGTCATTTGGAGATTCATAAACAGGGGAAGAGAAATATATTAGATAGTGTGGAGATCACAAATCTTTAAATCATTGCTTTGTCTCTCACCCCTTCAAGGATAGATTATTCCATAGCAGTTACCTCATCCTCACTGAGCCTTTGTGAAAACAATGGAGCAAAGAACCTGAACATTGTTTTGTATTGAAAATAATAAGAAGAGAGTCCCTGCTTTTAAAGCAGTATGATCTTCTGGGGGAAAAGATTTACTTAAGAGATTGAAAATACGGAATGAAACCAACAGAAGAAAAAGAAAAGTAACTATCAAAATAGAAAGATAGAGGCAAGATTATTTAGAAAAATCCAGAGATAATAAAGCTGGGATATATGCATTTTAAAGAAAATGAAACAAGGATAACTGAATTGAAAAGTGAAAGATTAAGATGACCAGAAAAGCCTGATTTGAAAGAATACAACAAATAGCATAGGTGAAGTAATTATTTCTCATTATTTACTCAAATCTTATATTTGGTCTGAAGTAAAAAAATATATATCTTCAATATGACTTATTAGAAATAAGTGCAAATTGGGAATCAGATATTGATAACCTCCAAGAGAGATATTATTTTGCCCTGAAGCCTATGATCCTATTCTGTGGACATTAAGTTAGCTCTATGACAAAGCTTACAAAAAATTCTTTTACAACATAAAATATGTTCTATTTTAGGACAGAAATGTCATATGATATTTATATGACAGAAAACATCTCTTCTTTCTGGGTCCTGGGAGTTCTGATAATCAATGCCTTGGTTTATTATTCTATCAAGTTTGCTTGAAAACCAAAGTAAACCAAACCCACTCTCATTGACTTGATTCTGACTCTTGGTGACCCTTACTACATTTCTTCCAAAGTAGATGTTTAGGTTTTTAAAATTCCATGACATATTTAATATTCTTTGCCAACACAACTCTTTGTGTACTTGTGCACATATGGATCAAGTTCACTGAATATTGAGAATGAACTTTCTACTCACCGGAGGACCCGTTAGTCCTGGTCTTCCAACTGGCCCAATAGTCCCCAGTAAGCCTATGTCTCCTTTTTCTCCATCTTCCCCAGGAAGTCCTCTTCCTCCTGGGCTTCCCTATAATTTAATGATAAATTGTTTTTTCTTTAAAGGATACAATGAAATAATTATACCACAGAGTATGTGAATTGGTGCCCCCAAATAGTTAATATTTTAAAGATTTCACTTATTGAAAGATCTGTTTATTCAAGTATACAAAAATTAATGGTTTTATTTACCTTTAATCCATCTCTTCCCTGGAGACCTTCTTCTCCAGGAGCTCCTAGTTCACCCTATTTTGTAGTAGAAATACTAATTATTTTGGTAAATAGTTTATCACAATTTGAAATTTAATTTATTTTTTAAACTCCTGGCATCTAGCAAAAGTAGCAGATTTGAGTACTTTTATTCCTACTTTTTTATTTTCAAGGGCTATTTGCTAGTGTAATAAGGCATGATTCAGTTTGTCTTAAATAGCTCTGCACATGATTTAAGGTGACAAACTGTTATAATTTAAGGAGAGTATCATAATGATAATAGATATTTTTATATTAAAATTAATAGAAAATTTCTTTAGAACAGTCTATAACCTCATCTGTATTTCCAGTCACACTAACTATAAACACTGCATCCATTAAAATTATAGTACGTTACTATATTGAGAATTGTATGAGCTAATTTACTTGATTCTGTTATACCCAGTCTACCAGATTAATATTTCTAAAAAGTTTTAACATAGATTTCAATCTTTAGTCAGTTTCTTTAGTTCTCTCTTTTACAAAGAGGATAGGTAAAGAATAAAGTTTTTTAATGCCAACGAGCTGTCTTTTAGAGTTTACAGAAATGTAGAGCTATACCATAGGAAGCTATGCTGATCCTTTTACAACTTGAATTATTTAAAAATAGAGGGACTGTTCACAATAGCTAGGAGTTGGAAACAACCTGAGTGTCCATCAACAAACAAATGGATACAGATGCTGTGGTATTTTCACACAATGAAATACAATGCTGCATTGAAAAACAAGGGACTCATGCAATATTATTCTAAATGGGGGACCCTGGAGGACATTATGCTGCGTAAAATATCTCAGTCACAAAAGGACAAATACTGTATGGTGCCACTGTTGTAGAAAGTGATTGACATCAGTGTTGGGGTAAGACTGAGAAAAATTGGATAGATTATGTACACTGAATTGAAACAGATGAAGGAGAGAACAGTTTAAAAGTGATATATGATAGCATATTATGATTATCACAGGAATCCAGAATTAAGGTTGCATAGTGGAGTATATGGGGGTCAGGGAGGGATCGGGGTGGGGGGGATTGCATACCAACGAAGAAGTTTATCTTTTGCTTTTCAAAGAGAGGAGCTAACTGGGGGGAGGAGGTAAAGAAAAAAGTGTAACAATGAATGAATAAAATCCAAAATCTCTGTAAATGTTAATTAAAATTAATAAAATAAAATACAAATTGAAAAAATAGAGGGACTGGAGAGCATTATGCTGAGTGAACTAACTCAGTCCCACAAGGACAAATACTGGACAAAATCATTATTGTAGAGTGAGTATGAGTATCTAAGGTGAGAGGAGGGTGGAAATAGAGGGGTGAGAATGGGTAGTGGGGGTAGGGTGTTAATCATGGGGTTATACAATTTGATAGGTGGGTGAAGTGAAGGAAATGGAAAGGATCTTTTGTGAAAAACAATGTATTCAAACTCTGTAAAAAATATTTTTTTAAATAAATGTGACTAGGTATTACGTTTAGTTTGGGAGTAGGTGCATCCCTTCCTTATAAGAAAATAAAATATAATTAAGAAGACAAAAAAAAATCGATCAGTACTTTTTGATAGTTGCCTTATCTTTCCAACTACTGACACTCCCAATTATTAATACTTTCCAAAAGTAGAAAATGAACAAGGGAACAAGAATATATAAAATATATAATCCTATGTTGCTTTTTAATAAACAGATATTTCATAAAATTATCCTGTATACTGTTACTATGGGAGAAAATTCTTTACTATCATGCAAAATAAAGCTTTTCTGCATTAGTGTAAATTTTCCAATATGTTAATAACAACAACTATTTAGAATTATTGCTTTCAATCTTGTTAATTTTATATGACCCTGTTAGGTTTTTAACCTAAGAAGATGCCTATCTTTTGTCAGTCTTTTCATGTCAGAAGCCTAGATTCACCAGTTGTTGGGCATTTCTTCTTACCAAGAAATTAGCAAAAATACAGTGACACCATACATTTGGAATGGGTCCTGTGGAGTACATTTTCTTTTAGAGAATGATGTAAGAAATTTGGTTGCCAAAAGCTATCAGAATGTGTGAGAAAAGGATTTGGAATTATGAAATAATTCAGAATTATGAAATAAAACGTTCCTGTAATGCATAAAAATATTTATCATGTATTTTGTCATTTTTAATGTGGTTTTTGATTAAAAGTTTACAAAGTATGTTGGTGTTTCAATCATTCATACACATTTTCTTTTTTAACATTAATTACAAGGCCCACAATGTCTTATCATCCATTTATTTTATATTTATTGTCTTTCCTTTCACTTATAGTAATAAGTATGTATTACTTAAATTTTTGCTCCCCTCTTTACACTTCTCCTCTCTGTTAACTATATTACAATGATTCTGTGTATAAAAACTTTCTTTAGCTTTTCATGACAATGATCTTATGTAATACTTCTCCTTCTGTAATGATTTATTTAACTCAGCATATAGCCCTTAGATTCATTCATGTTATGCAATGTTTCATGAATTTATCACTGTTTTTCAGTGTTGCATAAAACTCCTCTTTGTGAATATACCATCATTTTTTATCCATTAATGCACTGATGAACATATGGGTAATTTCCATGTCCTTGCTACTGTTCTTTAGGACGTATACTTAGTATGCTAAGTCAAATAGTATTTCTATTTTCAACTTTTTAAGGAAATACTAAACTGACTCCCTAGTGATTGCACCATTTTACATTTCCACCAGCAGTATGTGAGAATAGTAATCTCTTCACACCCTCACCATGATTTATTTTTTCATGTTTTATTGACCGTTGCTGTTGGTGTTGGAATGAGTTTTGATTTGCATTTCTTTGATGACTACTGATCTTGATTACTTTTTTCATGTGTATGCTGGCCATCTCAATATTTTCTTTGGTTGTGTGTCTTTTCATATCTTCTGTCCATTTTGGAACTGGGTTGTCTTTTTTATGTAGGGATGCTGGAGTTTTCTACAAATTTTGGAGATAGTTTTTGATGCACATAAACATTTAATTTTCACTAGGTTCCATTTATCTAGTTTATCCATGGCCAACTATGTTGAATCTGTGTGTTAACTTTTACATATTTTATTGTCTTTTATCTATTTTAAGGTTGTTTTTTTAAATATGACATGAAATATGGATCTTGTTTCAATTTTATGCAAATAAATAACTAGTTTACCCAGCATCATTTATTAAAGAGATTATCATTTCCTCACTTAATGGATCTCATCTCATTGTTAAAGACTGGCTGTCCATTTACTTCTGGGTTTTCAATTCTGTTCCATTGATCTATGTATCTTTCACTGTATAAATAAATACCAAGATGTTTTGATTACTGTGACTGTGTAGTAGATTTTGAAATCAAAAGTGTAATGTCTCCTCCTTTGCTTTTCCTCTTCGGTAGTAAGTTGCTTATCTGAGAATTTAGTCCTTTCTGTAAAAAGTTGGTGATTATTTTTCATATCTCTGAAGAATGACAATAAGATTTGAATCAGGATTGCATAATATCTATAGATTGCTCTGAGTACAATTTCCTTCTTAATATTTTTTTATTCTTTCTTCTTTTTTTTTGATATGTATATTTATTGCTATAAATTGACCTCTGAGTAATGCTTTTGCTGCGTTCCAAAGATTTTGGTAAGTTGTGTTTCTATTCTTATTTATTGTAAGAAATTTTAAATTTCCTTTTTTTATTTCTTCTGCTACCTAGCAATGTTCTAGCAAGATGTTATTTAGTTTCCATGTATTTGACTTTTCCCTCTTGACTTTTTGTTGCTGACGTCCACTTTTATAAATCTGTGGTCTAAGAAGATGTTTTGTAGTATTTCAATTATTTTAATTTATTGATGCTTGCTCTGTAACCTAACATATGGTCTCTTCTGGACAATATTCTGGTGCACTACAGAAGAATGTGTATTGCTCTCTAATGTTCCATATAGCCAAGAGTTTAAACAAGTTAATTTTATTACTTAGTTCTTTTGTGTCTTTGCTGAATTACTTTCTATCCATTCTTTCCTTCATTGTAAGTGGTATACTGAAGTCTCCTATTTTTGGGGAGTTGTCTATTTCTTTTCATATATGTTTAAGTTTGATTGTGTAACTTGTGGTTCTATAATTGCTTACATAAATATTAATTAAAATTATGTCCTTTTTATTCATTTTTAATCATTATATAATGTCTTTCCTTGTCTCTTATGCTGGTTTGTGCCTTAAAGTCCGTTTTTATCAGACTTTTAATGCTGCTCATGTTCTTTTCTGATTCTCATTTGCTTAATAATTTCCTCCTACCATTTTATTTTTATTCTATCTTTGACTTTTGTCCAAGGCATGTCTCTTTTAGATAGCATTTTGAATCATATTTTCTTATCTAGTCTGCTACTCTTTTTCTCTTGACTGATGCATTTAATTCATATACATTGTCTTTATTATTCATTTTTAAAGTGTTCATCCTAACAAATATTAAGTCAATCTTTGAACAGTTTAGTCAGTGTATTATTAAGTGTGTTTCAAGTAGGCACTTACACGTAATCCAGGCTCCCCAAGTTCTCCAACGTTGCCAATAGCACCAACATCTCCCTGAAAAAATGAATATAAAGATCAAATGATTTTCAACTGAAACAAAACATACTGCAGGGGCTTGAAAATACTACCCTTTTTAAATCTACTATATTCTACCTGTGCCCAAATAGTATTGTTGGGTGATTGCCACAAACTAGGGAAATCCAAGAGAAACTTTTAGATTTATTTTCTCCACAAAGGTTACCTTCGCTCCTGGCTCGCCTTGTACACCAGATTCTCCCTCAATGCCTGGAGGTCCCTAGAAGAAAACAATTTGACACATTTTTAAGGATTTCTTCGTGAACTAAAAATCAATAATAAAGTAAGAAAGATGGCAATTTTTTAGCTATGATCAAGGTAAAATGTCTATTCTGGATTTGCTAATCAAAAGGTCAACAGCTTGACTAGATTATCTGTTCAGGAGAGATATGTAGTCTGTGTTCTGTAAAAATTTACAGCTTTGGAAACCCAGTAGAGAGTTCACTATGAACTATAATTGACTAGATGGCAGTCAATTTTCCCTTCTAGTAAAATGTCTTTGCTCTCACTTTATAAATTTCATAGCATGACATTAGATTGGATACTTTATGAGAGTAACAGTTTGCTACCAAAAATATTGTCATTTGAAATTAGGATTTTTAAAGCCAGTCAGACACAGGGTTTCAAGAAAAATAATTATACAAGAAAATTACCTGGCAATAAGTATATGATGAAATGAAGAGAATTGAAGGGAACATGGAATATGAGGAAAGGACTCAAACATTGGCAGTAGAAGTGAAAAGGAATAGATAAATAAATAAGCTAAATAAGTAACTTCTTAAAATTTAAGAGATGTTAGAGAGGCTTAGTCAAAGAGAGTAGGTAGGTGCTTGCCAAAAGGTAGGGGTAAAATGGTAACGTTGAACCTTGATAACTCACTGAAGTGGATGATGTAGAAGGATCTGGGATGATTTTCAGATTTGGGATAGCTTTCAATGAGACAGGAATAAAAGAAGGAAAAACAGTGGCAAAGTGATGAGGTTTAAGTATGTTGAATTAGAAATGTTTGTGGGGTACCTAAACTGACATCTAAAAAGACGTAGATGGTTTAGAGTTATCAAGTTGAGAGCTGCCAGGATATAGTGCTGTCAGAATATAAAGTCATGATGTGTGATTACTAACGTGAGAATAAATAGGGGCTGTTTCATATGAAGATTGAGAAAGGCTAATCAGAGATTTAAAGGACAAAAGGAGTTTCACAGAAGCAAAGGGGAACTTTTTCTTGTTTATTTCACACTGAAGTTAACTAACTAAAAAAATAATTTTAATTTTATACTCTTAACTAGGGTGGCCTATTATTCCAAAAGATATGCTAAATAGGGAACTTCTTAATATTCTTCAATGAAAAAAGACATATATATCATTTTGGAGTGAAAAATTATAAAAACAAAACCAAACCTCAACTAGTTGGCATCAAATCACTCCAATTTATGTGTACAGAATTTTGATGACTGTGATTCCTCAGAAACAGAATGCCATGTTACAGACTGAGGGTAAAGTAATTTTATAATTATTAATAATGAGACAACAGCCAGGAACGAGATAGAGCTGAGATCATAAAACAGGGGGCCAGCAGTTCTTGACTGAAGACCCCAAGTCAGGTTTCTCTGTATTTACTGGTAATCTGGGGAAGCAAATAATAAAAGGAATTCCTTGTAAACGAAGCAGAATTTTTCTCTATTGTCAACCTGAAGCTCTAGCTCAGGAAGTATTTCACAGGAAGTAACACTCCCTCTGTAGGGGGGGCCCCAGCTGTCTCCTGTCTGCAGGGAACAAACAGCTCATTTTCTGGGATCTGCCACAAGAGAAAACCCTAATTTATAAATCTGTAATTCCTTCAATTCCTGAGCAAGGGTTTTCATATAATGTTTGGTATAAAATTTGGCTTCACATAATGCCAGGCTTTTCATTCAAAGTGTTTTGGGTGTGTCAGGTACCATCAAGTTGACTATTACTCATAAAAAGTCTATTAATAACAAATCTGAACCTTGCCCTCTCCAGTGTCATCCTCAAGAGCTCTATAATCCTCAAACCTCTGTGGTAGTCACTTTGTCAATCCATCTTGTTGAGGGTCTTCCTCCCCTTTTTTGACCCTTTACCTTTCTCAGCTTGATATGTCTCCCTAAAGACTGGTTTCTCCTGAAATCACGCCCAAAGTAAATGTGATGAAGTTTTATCATCCTTGCTTTTAAGGAGCACTTTGGTTGTACTTTCTTCAAGACAGTTCTTTTGGCAATCCATGGGATAGTCAAGACTCATTGTCAGATGACAATTTAAAATTATTGATTATTTGTCAATATCCATTCATTTTCCAACTTTCAGATGCATAGGAAGTTGAAAATATGATGGCGTAGATCAAGCACACCTTAGTCTTCAAACTGATATCCTTGTTCTTTAGAGGGCCTTAACAATAGATTTCCCCAGTGCAACATGTTTTGATCTCTTCACTGCTGCTGTCATGAAAATTGATCACGGATCTAAGTAAAATGAAATAGTGGATAACTTCAATCTTTGCTTCATCTATCATAATGTTGTCTATCGGTTAACTAGCGAGGATATTAATTTTTTTTATATTGGGATATAATCCATACTGAAGGTTGTAGTCTTTGATCTTCTACAGCAACTGTTTCAAGTCCTCTTAATTTTTAGCAAGTAAGATTGTGCCATCTGCATAATGCAGGTTATTGATGAATCTTCCTTCAATCCTGATACCAAATTCTTCTTATTCTAGTCCAGTTTCCAGAATAAGTTTTTGAAATACAGACTTATTTAGCAAAAATAATAGTGTATAAATATTTTCGTTGTAGTTGTTGTTGTTATGGGTGACTCATAGCAACCCTATATGCAATATCTCTGAAGCCTGTCCTGTCCTGAGCCAAGCTCATTGACTCCAACACACCTACCTCTTGTTGTTGTTGTTATGTGCCGTTAAATTACCTGTGACACTCACAGAGACCCTATGTACAAAAGCCCTAAACCCTGCTCTATCCTATGCCAATATCACTGTCTCTGACACATCTACCCATATTATCCTAGTCACTGAATCAATCCATTTCATCCAGGGTCTTCCTTTCCTGTGCTATCCCATCACCCTTCCTCATATAATGTCCTTCTCCAAGGATCAGTCCCTCCTGGCCACATGCCCACAGTGTGTAAGAAGGAGCTTCAAAATCCTAGCCTCCAAAGAGAAACTTGGTTTCTCCAAAACAGATCTATTTGTTTTCTCAGCAATCCATGTTACATTCAAGACTCTTCTCCAGCATTACAACTCAATTCTTCTGTTATCCTTAATCATTGTCCAGCTCTCTGATGCATAGTAAGTAATTGTGAAGACCATGGCCTGGATCAGGTGCACCTTAGTCTCTGGAATGGTATCATTGCTTCTCAGCAGATTTCCCTAATGCAATTCGTTTTTTTTACTTTCTGACTGCTGGTGCCAATAGTGTTGATTGTGGACCCGAGCAAGCTGTAACTGTTAACAACATCAATAAACAGTCAGTGTTTAAGGTTTTGTACCACCTTGGAATCATGTGAAGAAGAATAAGTTTTTAAAAAATGTTCTTTTGTGTTATTGAGACCATACCCAGAAAATTAGGCACCAATTCATCTGGTTCAACATGGATAATTAGTAACACTGATTATACTCTTCAAGTTGAACAATGATTCGCATCTTCTTTTTCTTAATTTTTCTCATCTATTAATATAAATTCCCAACCATTCAATCCCCTGTATAATCTTTTCTGTTGCTGTTGTCAATTTGGTCCAAGATAAATAAATCCTGAAAAAGTACGGTGCAAAAAGGAGACATTCTTTGCTAGTTAAGTTGGTTGTAAGAAGAAGACAGGAATTATTTCTGGTTTAAGATTTAAAGACAACCTTGGAACCTTGGGAAATAGTTCCAGGTTTAATTCTGACTCCATGGTTCCAGAAATGCTGGAGTCTATGATGATTTGAAATTCTGTCCAGTATTTCCCCCCTTTTTGGTCAATATTCTACAGAATTCTTCCATAGAATTTTAGATCAAAATGTTCAATAATGGTTTAGTTCATTAGGATCAGTTCTGCTTTCATGGTT
Organism: Elephantulus edwardii; assembly: GCF_000299155.1. Taxonomy (NCBI): domain Eukaryota; kingdom Metazoa; phylum Chordata; class Mammalia; order Macroscelidea; family Macroscelididae; genus Elephantulus; species Elephantulus edwardii. Next base: position 3,680,603 of record NW_006399977.1, read on the forward strand.
ATTAATTTAGATAGTTATCTATTCACTCCATATCTTCCTCCTATTCCTGATTCTCCAAAGAGAAATAATAACTTGGCTCTTATTCGCTTAATTTCATTGAGCTAAGTATGAACTTCATATGTGTAAAATTAGGTTCATAAAACAGTCATCTTTGCCAATAAAGGAGTTTAAACTTAATTTTCTCAATCTAAAACAAAACAACAAAGAATTATTCTTAATATATATCTGGTTTATCAAAACAACTTTAGAGAAGTCTTTTTAAAAGGTATTGCATATGGATAAACTAACAAGAGCCATAAAAAATTACCTCAGCACCTATTTCTCCAGGAGGTCCAATATCACCTTGGGGTCCTCGTGAACCCTGGATGAGAAATAAATTTTGGAACATCAGAATAAAATCTTAATTTTAATTTTAGCTATATGTACAAATACATTTATATATATTTGTATAGGAATTTACCGGAGACTTAGTGGTAAAGTGCTATGCTGCCAAACCAAAGGCGAATCAAATCCACCAGCTCTTCCACAAAAGAAAGGTGGAAAATCACCTCCTACCCAACTTATTGCCTCAGAAAACCCTCCAGAAGGTCAGTTATGAGTCAGTTCTGAACTGACTGTACATAATGACAACATCATTTTCAGCATAGTACTTTATTCTCTGTATAACAATATTAACATTTTTACCTCACTCATCTTTGTTATTTTCTAATTAATATTGAAATATGCTGAGATTAAAATAAAAGGTAACATGCATTACTTTATTCCTTTTTGACTTGTTCATTCAAAGAAGATATACGAAGTACTTAGAGTATGAGATATTATGCTATTAACTTTTACAGATTATCTTATTCGACACATATGATTGCTATAGGTCTAATTAATATTCCTGGATGAGTATGTGACAAACAAAAGAATACTTTTATGAAGTAAATATAAAGTCTCCAATGAAATAATAAACATATATTAAAGTTTGCTTTATGTTAAACTATATTCTGATAATGAATCTAGTCGAGCAAGTCCTCTATTTCACTTGAGTGGATATGAAAATATTTACATTTGATGATTACACAAAGGTGCAATAGAGGGTTAGACCAGGCTGCTCCTTGGTGGCAAGGATTCTGAGGCTTTGTCTGACGTACTTTGGACATGTTGTAAGGAGGGAGAGGTCCTTGGAGAGGAACATCATGCTTGGGAGGGTGGAGGGATGGCGCAGAAGGGGAAGACCCTCTCTGAGATGGATTGATTCAGTGACTGGGGTAATCGGGGTGGGTGTGTCGGAGACAGTGCGATTGGCACAGGACAGAGCAGGGTTTAGGGCTGTTGTATATAGGATCGCTATGAGTCGCAAGCGACCTGACAGCACATAACAACAACAACAACAACAACAACAACAACAACAGTATCTTTATGGAACTTTTGGTCACTGTGCTTTGAATATTTCACTTTTAATATGAATACTGAACATTAGTTTATTGAAGAAACATTAAGTTATTGATACCAGTGGATCTACTTATCAGTGTGTGGGAGTCACTTCACTCATTCTCTGCTGTCAAGTCAAGAATGATTCAGCTGACCCTCCAGTGGTTTTTCATAATCTACATATTACACAGGAGGAGATTGTTCATCTTTCTCCTGCAGAGTAGCTGGTATAGCTGGTTTATCCACACCACCTACTCCTGGGTTAGCAGAGCAGCTCTCTATCCACTGGCTAGAATTTTACAAAATAAATGAACACTTAGTAACTAACTATACAGATATATTTTGGAGAAAGTGCAGCCAGAGTGCTCTTTGGAGGAAAGGATGGCGATGTTTCATCTTGCATACTTTGGGCATGTTGCTAGGAGAGAATATTCCTTGGAGAATGATACCATACTTAGAATGGTTAAAGAAGGTAGTAGTAGTGAAAGAGAGGAAGACCCTCAACGAGGTGGATTGACACAGTGACTACATCAATAGTCTTGAGGCTGTAAGAGATTGTGAGGTTGGCACAAGATAGGACAGGGTTTAGATCTCTCACTATAAATCATTTGACTTGATGGCACCTAACAACAATACAGTGATATTTCCTTAGTCATGAGAAGAATTTATGTGTACTTTTTTTGCGCTTTCTCAACAAATAATATAAATTATGTACTATTTTGTTATTCAGAAAATGTGTTCATTTTCTTACCCCTACACTTTCTCCCTAGAAAAATTACTATGATATTGTTAACTCTTTTCTCTGTTCTGAGATCTACTTTAAACTTGTAGTTGGAAATGTCCACTATATTTGCTCAAAGACACCACAGTTTCAGTATAATGAAACTAAATTTATAATCTCCTGTCCTTGAACACAGTTTTCTGTTGATTCTACTAATTTCAGCAAATAATACCATTACAATGCCAAAAGTTTATTGCTCAAAATGGCTTTTCTAGCCATTGAGTTTGACTTTGCCATGTGAGTGGGTGGGAATACATGAATAAGGTGTGTTAGTTAGCTTATCCACAAGGATATTGGTTAATCTTACCACTAATTGAGCAGATTTAAGGGCAGGTTTTGAGAATCTCACCATTACCAAAGAAGAAGTTGTAAGTGCAGAGGGTGCATCTTTAGGAGCCAAAACATCCTGCCTCATTCAGACCAGAGCCTACAGGAGCAGAAGTGCAGCAGCCACAGCAGAGAACCAGAGACCAAGCGTGAGACAGAGCTGACTTTGAAATAGTTATCCCATGGAACCAGAGTCAGGAGCCTTTGCTCACGTTGGTTGGAGGACTGACTTGGAAACCAGTAACTGGCAGAACTAAGAAAGCCATGAGGTTGAAGTTTGAGGAGTCTTTGAGCACATTTCAGTGGCTGTTCTGACTGAGTGCCTATATCCACCTGAATAATAGATTTTGACTGATAATCTCTATAATTGTGAATATGATTCTGTGTGTGCGGCCAGGTATTATAACAGATTTCAGACCCAGCAGAGCAGTGATATTGGTATTGGAATTAATTAAAAGAGGTATGGGAGTGTAGGGGATATACCCAACCTCATAGGAAATGGCTTTGTGGTATGGATGTTGTTTTTGGTGGCAGTTTTCTCTTGTGGCATTACTGGAGGTCAGATATGGCCATCCTTATATGGCCCTTGCTCCTTTTACAATCATAATCTCTTTAATTCTACAATCCAAAAATTTAGGGGGCTCTGGTGTCCTAGTGGTAAGAACCTGTGCTGCAATCTTGAAGGCATGTGGTTCAGATTTACTAGTGTCTTTGTGGGAGAAAGATTTTGGGAGATTAACTGCCTCTGAAAACCCACCAGAGGATCAGCTATGGGTTAGTTCTGATTTGAGGTACACAGCAACAACATTTTACACACAAGATCTTAATGTCTTATTTTATCTTCTTTTGAGTATTTCACTTCATCTAATTTTATTGGCCTCTGAGTATACCATCTTTGTCAACTCCATTAAACAAGCATTTATTGAACAGATATACTATGAAGACATTATATTAGGAATTGAGATCACAAAGAAAAAAATGGTCTCTGACTTAAAAGGAGTTTTTAAAAAAGATTTTCTTTTGGAGAATAGGTTTTTAAGAAAACAATGTTAAAGCAATTGACATTATTATGGTTTACATAGAATTGGGATGACATTTAAGAGACAAAAGATAGTGAGAAAACCGAGAAGGATTTAAGGGGATTAAAATAAACATTTAAAATCATTAGGAACTTCTGATCACACAGCTCCTGTGGAGCTGTGCTGCTAAACCAGAGGTTAAAGCCTTGATTGAAATCCACTAGTGGCATCATGGTATAAAGATAATCTCCTCTCATGTAATTTAAAACCTCAGAAACACAATGGAGGGTTAGCTATAGTTGATTCTGACTCACAGCAATGAGTAAGTTGTGTTGTTGTTATGTGCGTTGAGTCATTTGTGACTCATAGCGACCATATGTACAGTAACTCTGAAGCTTGCCCTGTCCTGAACTAGTTTCACTGATTTTGATACACCTACCCCATTGCCCCAATTACTGTATCAATCCATCTCATCCAGGGTCTTCCTCTCCTTCACTGTCCCTCCACCCTTCTCAGCATGATGTCCTTCTTTAAGGATTAGTACCTCCTGGCCACATGCCCAAAATAGGTGAGACAGAGTTTCAAAATCCTAGCCTTCAAGGAGAAACTTGTTTTCACCCTCTCTAATACAGACCTATTTGTTTTCTTGGCAGTCCATGGTAGTTCAATACTCTTTTCCAGCACTACAACTCAAAGGCATCAATTCTTCTTCTGTCATCCTTAGTCATTGGTCAGCATTCTGATGCATAGCAAGTAATTGCAAAGACTATGGCCTGGATCAGGCACACACCTCAGTCTCTAGGCAGAAATCATTGCTTATCAGTACTCAGGAGAGGTTTCTGACAATACATTCACCTAATGCAATTAGTGTTTTGATTTCTTGACTTCTGGTGCTAAGAGTGTTGATTGTGGAGCTGAGCAATTTGTAATTGTTAATAACCTCAGTTTCTTCTCCATCTATTATGATACTGCCAATTGTCCCAATAGTGAGAATTTTTGATTCTTGATAACAAGCTTCAATCCATATCGAAGACAACAATCTATAACTTTCTGCAGCAAACTCTTCAGACCCTCTTCAGTTTCAGCAAGCAAGGTTGTATCATATGGATAATGTAAGTTGTTGATGAGTCTTCTTCCAATCCTGATGCCGCATTTCATCTCATAAAGCCTGGCATCCTAAATCATCTGTTCTTCATAGAGATTGAAAAGGTATGGAGACCATGTAGCCCTCGCTCTAGTCTC
>NW_006399977.1:3687650-3695353 GCF_000299155.1 Elephantulus edwardii
ATTGGGATGGGAGTGTCAGAGACAGTGCAATTGGCACAGGACAGAGCAGAGTTTAGGGCTGTTGTACATAGGGTCGCTATGAGTCGCAGGCGACAACAACAACAACAACAACAACAACAACAACTTGATACTAGCTCTGGTGACCTAGACAACAGAGAGTTACACAGCTAACCCAAAGGCCTCATCTCTCTGGTAGTCTTAATTGGTTAGCAAATCCAAGTGAGAAAGCTGGACAATTTCCTTCTGTGCAATTTACAGCCTTGGACACCTGCTGCAGGGTCAACTGTGAGAACTGAATTAAGAGCAATGAGTTTTAACTAGCTAAATGATTTACAGAAAAGTCACTTGTAAATCTTTGTATTAGGTGACAGGTTTAATTGTAAATTGATAGACTATATAGTACAATGAACGGTAGGTTGAAGGACTACATTATAAGTCTTTGAAGCACATTAAACCATATTGCATCTAGCATCTAACTAGAAGAATAACTTCATAGGCAATAAAGAATAAATTTTGAGAAAGAAAATGTGAATCAGTCTTTTCCTTTCATAATTCATTTTCATGGAAATGCTAAAGCTAAATTACATTACCAAATTGTGATGTAAGTTGTTGCACTGTTGATTTAACTGCGTTTTTCTTTCCCTGTTATATTTGTTTATTTTGGCCCATCAGATACAGAGTTTGGCTTCTTTATGTGATATTTATTATAAAGTTAGCCTCATAAATACAACTATGTGTGTGTGGTAGAGCAATAATTATAAGAACAGCATGCCATTCAGAATAAGAATTTTGAGATTTACTATTACAGAGTTATCTTTGTTGAAAATAGATTTTTGTACATTTATTAACAATTCTTAAACAGTTGTTGTTAAGTGCCATCGAGTTGTAGACAACTCATAGTAACCCTATGAACAAAAGACCTGAATGCTTGTATAACTTTCATTGTTTTCTATGTTCTTAGAGTTTCCAGAGGCAAGTTATTTCAGAAGTGGAGGCCTCTCTTCTTTCCAAGCTTGTTTTAATTGTGGAGCTCCACCAAACACTGTCTACCATGGGTAATTATAATCACATTTGACACATCAGTGTCATAGTGTTTAGCATCACAACAACCACGAGTTACTAAATTTAATTATTTGAAGCAGGAAGGCACTAAAACTATACTCCCAACAACACATTTTCTCAATATAAGTATCCTATGTTATCTATGATAAACGCAACTTCCAAAAAACATAAAAGCCACAGCAGAGCAGAACAAAAATAACAAAAATGTGACTGCATGTTATGAGAATCACACAATTTCAAAAAGCATAAAGATACTTACTGGTTCACCTACAAGTCCCCTGTCTCCTGTGCTTCCAGGGGGTCCTGGTAAACCCTGAAAAAATAAAGAAAAAAATTTGAGGAAAAGAAATGCGTGATAACTCTTGAGCCAGTTTCCTTACAACAGTTTTTCTTCTTGCACTTGTAACTTTGTCACATATACCACTACTGTGTGTCCTTTATGTGTATTTATGTAGACATAAATTCATGACAACTCTTATGTTAGAGCACAGAACTGCCCCAGGGTTTTCTTGTCTATAATCTTTGACCTTAAGTATATCTCATATAAATTTAAAAACAACTCAGGAATAGGTTTGAGGCCTTGAACACTGATGAACAAAGACCAGATAAGCTGTGGGAAGATATCAACAATATCGTTGATGAAGAAAGCAAAAAGTCATTACAAAGAAGGAAGAAGAAAAAAACCAAATTGAATGTCAGAAGAGACTCTGAATATTTCACTATCGTGCCGAGAAGCCAAAGTAAAAGAAAGAAATCAAGAAGTTAAGGAGCTGACTAGAAGATTACAAAGGGCCACTTGGGAAGACAAGGCAAAATATTATGATGAAATGTGCAAAGAGCTGGAGTAGAAAAAATACAAAAGGCTGAACTCGCTCAACATTTCTTATGCTGAAAGAACTAAAGAATAAATTCAAGCCATGAGTGGAAATGCTTAATAATGAATGATTCAGGAGCATTAAAAGAAGACGGAAGGAGTATACAGAGTCATTGTACCAAAAATAATTGGCTGACATAAAAGAATCTCAGAAATAACATATGATCAAGAGGAAATGATGATTAAGGAGGAAATTCAGGCTGCTCTAAAGGACCTGAAATAAAAAATAAAGCACTAGGAGTTGATGGAATACCAACTGACGTATTTCAGCAAACAGATGCTGCCTTGCATGTGCTAACCAAGTTATGCCAAGAAATCTGGAGGGCAACTACCTGGCCAACTGACTGGAAGAGATCCATATTTCTTCCAATTAAAAAAAAGTGACCCAACAGAGTGTGGAAATTATCAAACAATATCACTAATATCACACACTAGCAAAATCCTGCTGAAGATTATCCAGAAATGATTGGCACATTACACCATGGCAGAGAACTACCAGAAATACAACCTAGGTTTAGAAGAGGTTGTGGCAATAGGGACATTATTGCCAATGTCAGATGGATCTTGGCAGAAAGCAGAGAGTACCAGGAGAATGTCTATCTGTGTTTTATTGACTATGGCATTTGACTGTGTGGATCACAACAAAATGTAACTAACCTTGAGAAAAAAAGAAACAAAAAACCAACCCAGAACAGTTGATCATGCTTATACAAAACCTATACATGGACCAAGAAGCACTCCTCAGAACAAAGCAAGGAAGCACTGAGTGGTTCAAAATCAGGAAGGAAGTGCATTAGGGATGCATCCTTTCCCATACATTTTCAATCTTTATGCAGAACAGATCATCCGTGAAGCAGGGCTATATGAGGGGGAGTGTGGCATTGAGGTTGGAAGAAGACTCATTACCAACCTACGATATGCAGATGGCACCACCTTGCTTAAACGGAAGACCTGAAGCACTTGCTACAAAAGGTCAAGGACTATAGTCTTCAATATGGAGAAGACATCAACATCAAGAAGACAAAGATGCTTATCACTGGGCCACCTGGGAGGGCCATGATAGATCTAGAGGAGACTGAGGTTGTTAGCAATTACAGCTTGCGTGGCTCCACAATCAACACTCTTGGCACCAGAAGTCAGGAAATCAAAAGATGAATTGCATTGGGAAAATCTGCTGTCATGGACATCTCCAGAGTGCTGAAGAGCAACGATGCCAGTCTAGATACAAAGGTGTGCATAATCTAGGCCAAGGTCTTCTTAATTACTGTTTACACCTCAGAAAGCTGGACAATGATGAAGGATGACAAAAGAATAGATATATTCAGCTGTGGTGCTGGAGAAGAGTCTTGAACATACCATGCACTGCCAAGAAAACAAATTGATCTGTCTTAGAGAGGGTGAAACCAAGTATCTCCTTGGAGGCTAGGATTTTGAAGCTCCGTCTCACATACTTTGGTCACGTGGCCAGGAGAGACCTGCCCTTGAAGAAGAACATTGTGCTCAGAAGGATAGACAGACAGTGCAGGAGAGGAGGACCTCGGATGAGATGGATTGATGGATGGATTCAGTGACTAGGGTAATGAAGGTAAGTGTGTCAGAGACAATAAGGTTGGCACAGGGCTGTTGTATATAGGGTCGCTATGGGTCACAAGCAACTTGATGGCACATAGCTACAACAACAACAATAATTTGGTGCAAAGATATTATGGTTATATCCTCTCTTTTTTCTGTGCACCCTTTAAGGATTTTTTAGTGACCTTCCTTGTCCTGTGTGATGGTTTTTATGTTGAAATCTATTTTACCAGAGATTAATATTGCTACTCCTGCTTTTTTTCCTGGTTGCCATTTCCTTGGTATGTTTTCCCCACCCTTTTATTTCTAGTCTTCCTTTATCTTTACTTTTCAGATCTGTCTCTTGTAGACAGTATATTGATGATTTATTTTATTTTTTGTTTTTATCCAATATCTTACTCTTTTTTCTTCACCAGTGCATTTAAACCATTCATATTCAGTGCAATTATTGAGAGGCAAAACTTTATTTAGTTCTTTTTGTGTTGGTGTTTGTTTCTTTGGTCCATCCTGCTTTCTGTGGCATTTCTGTAAGAAGGACTTCTCTCAGTATTTCCTGCAACTCTTGTCTTGTTCATACACACTCCCTTAGGTTCTGCTTTTCTGAGAATATCTTGATCTCTTCATTATATTTGATGAATAGTTCGCTGGATACAATGTTCTTGGTTGAAAGTTGTATTCTTTGAGTGTTTGATATATGTCATTCCACTGTCTTTTTGATTGCATAGTTTTTGCTGAAAAACCAGCATTTAATCTTATTTGATCTCCCTTATAGGTTAATCTGGTTTTTACCTACCTGCTTTCAGAATTCTTTCCTTTTTTTTTTTTTTGTTCTGGCATTTTGATTATGATATGCATTGGTGTTTTTCTTTGGGGTCTATTATATATGGAGTTCATCCAGATATATATATATTCTTTCATCCTTCATTACGCCTGGAAATTTTCTTCTAGTAAGTTTTCCACAACTTTCTCAGTGCATTTACTTGCTTCTTTCTGTTCTGGAATTCCAATTATGTGCATGTTATTCCTTTTGATGGTGTCTCACACTATTCGTAGACTTCCTTCCCTTTCTCTTTTATTCTTCTTTTTGTTTTAGCAGATCGGCACTGAGAATTCTATCTTCTAGTTCACTGGTTCCATCTTCCATCTCTTCATCTCTGCTCATATGTCCCTCCAACATGTTGACAGCATTTGAATTATTGGTTCTCATATTCTGGATTGTGGTTTCTTGTTTTTCCAAAGCCTCTAATGCCTTATTTGTTTTATCTATATTGTCTAGAATTGTTTCCCTATATTCCTCTTAGCTTTTGATTGCAGAGTCCTGTAATTCTGCTCATTTGTCTTTCATCCCCTGAAACTATTCAATCATTATTCTTTTGAATTCTGTACCAGAAAGTTCCATCAGACTTTCTGGCTTAAGGAAATCCATTGATTCTGTGTTTTAATCACTTTTTTTCGGGTGACATCTTGTTTTGGTTTTGTGTAGGGTGTGAGATAGTCTGTTTCTTCCATGTCATTGCTGTGATAGAGTTTTTCACACCTGGGGCTTTAGAAGGACCTTGGTCTGATAACCTTCACTTAGTAGTTCACTGCTTCAGATGAGGAAAGGGAAGATCACTAGGTCTCAGTTTCTCTCTGATCTTTTACCCAATGGAAGAGTTGTTTCAGTTGTGGACAGAGATGCCCTGTGAATGAGCAGTCTTCTCAGCCAGGTAACTGCCACAGCTAGGCTTGGTCCAAAGGGTCTAACTCAAGTACTGGCTCTGAGATGGACAAAGGGTACCAAGGTGCTTTTTGGAAAAGATATGGATTCACCTGTGTCTTGTCTCAACATGGTTCGGTATTCTGGGTAGTGCACTGGAAGTATCAGGCCAGTCTAGTTACTGGCAGCATTGGGCCATATGGCAGCATCTAGATTCATATTCTTCTCTAGGTTAGCCACAATTTGTTGTAATACACAGAGTCAAATGCCTTCGCACAGACAATGAAACACAGTCAATGAAACACAATTAAACAACATTCCTCTGGTGCTCTCTGCTTTCTGCCAAGATTCATCTAACATTGGCTATGATGTCCCTAGTGCCATGACCTCTTTTAAACACAGCCTGAACATCTGGCAGTTCTCTGGTGATATAGTGTTTCAGTTGTTTCTGAATATTTTTATAATTTCCATACTCTGTTGGGTGACATTTTCTTTTGGAATGGGAATAAATATAGATCTCTTTCAGTCAGTTGACCAGGCAGTTGTCCTCCAGATTCTTAACCTGGTGAGTGCATCCAGGGCAGCATCTCTGTGCTGAAATATGTCAATTGGTATCAATTTATCGGGGCCTTGCTTATTGCCATTTCCTTCAGAGCAAGTTGAACTCCCTCCTCCATCATCATTACCCCTTGATCATATGTCGTTTCATGAAATTCTTCATGTCAGCCAGTTTGTTTTGTTTTGGGTTTTGGGTTTTTTTTGTTTGTTTGAATAGTGTCTCTTTGTAGTCCTTTCATCTTCTTTTGATGCTTCCTGGGTTATTCAACATTCCGCCTTCAGCATTTTTAAGTAGAGGCTTGAATTAATTCTTCGGTTCCTTCAGCTTAAGAAATGCCGAGAGAGGTTGTCCCTTTTGATTTTATGACTCCGGGTTTTTGCACATTTTGTTATAATACTTCACTTTGTCTTCCTGAGCGGCCTTTTGAAATCTTCTGATCAACTCCTTAACTTCTCGTTTCTTCCCTTTGCTTTAGCTTCTCAGCATTGTAGTGCAATATTCAGAGTCTCTTTTGACATCCATCTTGGTCTTTTCTTCCTCTATCTTGGCAGTGACCTTTGGCTTTTTCATGAATGATATTCTTGATATCTTCCCACAGCTCATCTGGTCTTCACTCACTAGTATTCAAGTCCTCAAACCTGTTCCTGAGATGGTCTTTAAATTCTAGTGGGATAGACTCAAGGTCAAACTTTAGTTCTTGTGGATTTTATTTTATTTAGCTTCAATTTGAAGTTGCATATGAGTAGTTGATGGTCTGTTCTATAATCAACCTGGCCTATTTTTGACAGCTGATATTGAATTTCTTTAGTGATTTCTTCCAGAGATGTAGTCAATCTCATTCTTGTGTAGACGATCAGATGAGTTCCATGTGTATAGAAAAGGTGTTTGGAATGAATAGGTCAGTGATTCTATGGAATTCTATCATTCTGCCTCCAGCCTCATTTCTGTCACCAAGTCCATGCTTTCTGACTACTGATCCTTCTTCCCCATTGCCAACTTTTGCATTTCAATCTCACTTTATTTTCAAAGTATCTTGGTTGCATGTTCAATTTCTAATTGCAACATTTGGTAGAAGTCATCTGTGCCTTCCTCTTCAGCTCTAGTTGTTGGTGTATGTATTCTATTTAAATTACAGTGGTATTAACAGGTCTTCCTTGTATGCATAGGGATAGTATCCTGTCACTTACAACATTGTATTTCAAGATGGGTCTAGAAATAGTCTTGTTAACTATTGACATGACCCTATTTTTCCTCACTTTTTCATTTTCAACGTAATAGATCACACAGTTATCTGTTTCAAAATGTCCCATGACAATTCATTTCATTTTACCAGTGCCTAGTATATACATATTTATGTGTCCCATTTCTTCCTTAACGATCTTCAGTTTCCATACAGTCAAAATTCTCACATTCTACATTCCAGTCAGTAATGTCTGTTTGCAATTGTTCCTCCTTTTTATTCCCAGTAAGAAGGTTCTACCTCTGGTACCATATCTACTAGTCTACTCTAAGCGTGTTCTATTGTATATAGGATTTTCTGAGGCCCATTTTTCTCGAAGTGGATGGCCAATCCTTCTCTCTAGTCTGTCTTAATTTGTGTGGTATAGAGAAATGGTAATACTCTATAATTTATATTCATGTAACAGAAACCCAGATGATAAAATTTTAATACTGGGGAAAGGTACTGAGAATAAATTCTGTTACTAATACACAACCACATGTAAGTTTTTTTCCCTGGGCACATTCATATTTCTTATATCTCTGATATTTTAGGTTTTACTATTGATTCAGATCTGCGGTCCATAGGGTTATTCTGAGTCCTAGTCAACTTGACAGCACCTAACATATAATGCAATTGTGGGAAATAACAGGCAGGGGGCAGCAGATTCCAAAATGGAATCTAGTAAATCAAGCAAATGTAGTCATTACCGACAAAT
>NW_006399977.1:3695453-3697018 GCF_000299155.1 Elephantulus edwardii
ACATAGGGTCGCTATGAGTCGCAAGTGACTTGACAGCACAAAACAACAACAACAAATATTGTATTTTCTTTACATTTTCCCTATAATATTTCTCTTCAGTTTATCTGAGTGTCCTGTCCAGTTTTGTCTAGTAAGATTTCAGTTTCTTCCCCAGTGAACTTTAATAAGAACTAATTCATACAACTACACTCAGTGCATTGCTGCTCAGTCAAAACCAATTTACAGCTCACCCTCCAGGGGGGTTTCAGAAGGCGGAAAAATCACACAAGTGATTAACTATCTCAGAGACGCTGCCTTAAGTTAGGAACACAACTTCCTACGGACTATGCCACCGGAGTTCTCTTACCAATTCATTCATAAAACAAGAAAATCTCATTGCTGTCAAATTAGAACCGACTTATAGCTGACCCTCCAATGGGTTTGCAGAAGCAGTAAATTATGCAGGAGGAGATTTTTTTTTGTCCATATTTCTTCCTTAGAATTGTCTGTGGACTTGAACCACCTGTCTTTGGGTTGGCAGCTCAACTCTTTACCCACTAGGCCAGCAGAGCTCCCTTACTAGATTACTAAGGTATATACAAATTTTTTTAAAAAATAGTTGTACAATACCGTGTAATTATTTCATGGAAGAACAATAACCAGAGTCTAGAACGCATTCCTCCCACAAGCCCCATGTATTTTTTTTCCTCATGTCCATTTCCGTGCATTTTAGAATTTATTTCTGAGTTTATCAGCTGGCCACCTTTTTTTATTCTTTTCTCTTATTTAAAAAATATGAGTATGTGCATTCAGATTGGAATCTGTTTGGATATTGATAAAGTATTTGATTCTCTCAGACACTCTGAAATTAGCAAAGATAATTCATGAGTTTTTAATAACATTTCTTGAAGTAGAAAACCAACATTGAAATAGTTTAAACAAGTTGAAATCGTTCAAATTTTCCAATTATAGAAGGTCCTTCCAAACTGTAAGCCCTTTTTACCTTTCTTTATCATATGCTAAAAGAATATCTATAGTGTTTAAAAGCTTTAACCTTTGACTGTATGAAACAAATACAAGGAATAGTAAAAAAAAGAAAAGGTATGGAGACAGGACACATCCATGATACACTCCCTTCCTGATTTTGAACCATGCAGTGTTTCTCTGCTCTGTTCTGAGAACTGCTTCCTGATCCAAATATAGGTTTTGCATGAACACAATCAAGTGTTCTGGGATTTCTATTCTCCTCAAGGTTAACCACAATTTGTTCTGATCCACACAGTCAAATGCCCTTTAATACAATAAAACACAGATAGTTGTGGTTTAAAAAATATTTTATTTGGAAAGACTTCTATATTGATATGATAAAATATTTATTTATTGCTTGGTGAGTTTATACCACAGCAAAGGAAAAAATAAACACAGTCTTGTAGCTCTGTATTAGGACTTTCTACTTGATACTAGCCAAGCAAACTAAAGCTGTGTACAATCTCAATCTCTTCACTATCCATCCTGATGCTGCCAATTGGTCCAGTGGTGAGAATCTTTGTCTTCTTGACATTGAGCCTAAATCCATATTGTAGGCT
>NW_006399977.1:3697118-3755733 GCF_000299155.1 Elephantulus edwardii
GCAAGCAGGTTTTTCAGACTCAGTTAATCACACAGAAGGAGATTACCCATCTTTCTCCCAGAGAACAGCTCGTGGCCTCTAACCGTGTGTCTTTGGGATTGCAGCACAGCTTCTTGCCACTAGGCTGGATACGTATTTAAAAATATTTATCAAAACACACACACACACACACACACACACACACACTTTCTCTCTCTCTCTCTCTTTCTCTCTCATATACACAAAGACATTTACATTTCTGGTAGTATAATGTGTAACATGTTGAGCAGCTAAACAAATCATGGTTATTAGTTCAAGTTGACCTAGTATTCCATAGGAGAAAAATGGGCAATCTTCTCCTGTGAAGATTTACAACCTCAGAAAATTGATAGAGCGTTGCCATGAGTCAAACTCAATAGGAAGACTGTGGTACACTTGCATATGCGTGTGCATGTGCCGCTAGCGCCGTGCACCCCCTACCTCTATGTACTCATCCCAACCTACCTCTGCTTTGAGTCAGTTTCATCCCATAAGGAGCCTATCGGCTAGGATAGAAAGGAATTCTTCTATAGGGTCTACAAGACTATACATTTTTACAGAAGCAAACTGTTACAACTTTCTCCTACAAGGCATTTGGGCTGAACAGTTTAACCACTTGCCTCAAGGATTCCCTATATATCTCTATACGTACATATATACATGTATATGTACACATAAAGTTTCACCAAAAGATCATGAAAAATACAATTCTGACAGTGATTAAAAACAATCAAACATTTACGTTGATTTGCTCATAATATATAAAATTTTATATAAATGTGTGTGCATGCACATGAGTACACGTATGCGATTTTTTTTTTAATAAAATTGTTTCCCCTCAGGTATAAAGATAATAACAGTATTTCAATACTTCTTAAAATATTTCTGGTGATAGGAAAATAGTGTCATACTATAAAGTCTTAGAATACTGCCTAACAAAGCTACACACCCCAACAGCTTGAAAATCAGTCTAGATGAGTTAAAAAGAAACCATATAAGAAACCCCCAAAGAGTTTCTTTTTGTGTTGCTTAAACATCCATCATTTAAATACATATGGTATCTGATAATTGTATTTTCAAAAGTGTTTTGTAGGAAAACAAATTATCATAAATAAAATGAATTAAAATGATCACTATCAGTTTACGGGTAAGTCTACTGAAACTCTATTAATTTTGTCAAAAACCAAACACTAATGTGAGGAGCTTGTACTCTCGTAGCCCACCATATTGCAAATAAGTAATAGTAAGCCAAAGAATAAAATAAATTAATGAAGCAAATTTTAAAAATGGCAGAGCTTTTAATTTTTTTTTTAATTACTCACTGGTTTCCCTTGAGTTCCTCTTTCTCCAGGAATTCCACTCTTCCCCTGTACAAATTGGAAAATACTTAGGTCAAGTAGCTCCCTCCCAAACTATGCATCACATAAGATCTTAAATGTCCATATTTATTTAACTGGAAATGGTTTGCTACTTACAGTAAGACCATGAGGCCCTCTTTTTCCTTGATTTCCTTTTTCACCCTAACAAAGTATCAATATCAGATGAGTCAAGAAGAATATAAATTATGATTTTCACATGAGAAGATACACTCATATATCAAATAATAGGCTTATTAAGCATATGGTCGGATATATAATAAAAATTTTTGTAGATTTCATGTCAGAATTACTAGAAAATTTAGGACCAGGTTAAAGACATTCTGTTAAAGCCAAGACATACTTTTAATAATATTGTCTCAGTAAAAATGTATTGTTATGAAAAGATAAAATCAACGATTACCTTAATACCTTGTATCCCTTGTTCCCCAAGAAGACCATCTGGTCCTCTTGGTCCCTAGAAGTGGAAAAAGTTATCATGTTATTTCAAAATGTTCTTTCTTTTTTCACTGTTACATGTTCTTACTGACGAAGTTCTAGTACACTTTTCACTCTTCAGGCATCTATGTTTTAAAAAGAATTGATTATATAGTTGAAGCTATTTGTATGAAAGAATACAGTCATCATTTTCAAGATGTAATGGCAAATAATGAATTAGATAATCACAAAATCTTAGATGATTTAGTTGTTGGTGTAGTTTGACAGTTTGTTATTTAGATCTCTGTATGCCCTATACTCAGCAGCTATCTAGGACTTACTTTAAAAGCAATATAAATGACTGGCAATCTAGCTACACTCACTTCCCACTGCTCTCAAGTCAGTCTGGTTCATTCTGACTCTCCATGGATTTTCAAGTCTGTCAATCTTTACAGGAGCAGACTGTCTCATCTTTCTCTTGTAGAGTGGCTTGCAGATTCAAACTGTTAACATGGTAAGCAGTCTAACACAGAACAGACCAGCATTCCTTCTATTTGTCTGGACAGTGGTTTAAAAAGGAAATTTTAGGAATGGTACTTTTCTATTTACATTATTCCAACATGAATGCTGATTACATTGTACCTGCTATGCTCCCTTTACAACAACAGGAGATGGTTAGGGCAGTGAAAAGGGAGGACGAAAGCTTTTGAAATAGCATGAGAAAAGGGTACACAGCCAGGGAAGAAGACATCCAACTAATCACAAGTAGTTAATTTAGTTGGATTATTGATTACATGCAAATAAATAGTAATAATGAGTGTAGAAAGACAGGTATTTAAAGATCAAAATACTGGAATTAATCTTTAAATTACAATGAGGAGTCCCTAAAGATTTCTATACAAGAAAATGATACAACTGGTCCTCTGGAGGAGAACACAAGCTTTAGCACCTTCTCTTTTCTTGTATGCTATCTGAAATCATCTTTGATTTAGCTTTGTATTATTACAAAGTTTAACTATAATGTGCCTACCTTCGTGGGAACTTTGGTCAACCACCTTCTATAATCCTGTTGGGCACATTCATAGGATTGGGAAAGACTTGTATTCTATGAATATCTATAGTTCTACTAATCCTTCTTTTTAAATTATTATTATTATTTTTTTTTAATAGCAAGTTTTTATTAACAAGAAAGGCTTCCCTTAATTTACATAACTTATATTTTTAATATTAAATAGGATAAGATGTTCAATAAGCCCTCGTGTTTTTATTAATTTACAGTCTAATCCAGTTTTGGCCTCTGAATGCAAATGCTTGCTGTATATTTATTTTTTAATAGGCCAAAGTAAAATTATTAGCTATTTTTAAAAACTATGTTTGAAACTTTTTTTATCATTAGGACATTACATCTTTTCCAGAACAACTTACAGAAATTACACAAAGCAACTGTTATCAAATAACAGTATTCAGCAATCTTTTGTTTAGCTGAAATGTTAGTTTCAGTTGTAAAAACCATCTCTAGGTACAAAAAAATAATCAGAAACCTTATTAGCTTTAACTTGCTTTTACAAATGTCCTAAGAAATCTTAAGCTAAATATTACTTTCAACACAAAACGCCAATAATTTTTTAATAACTTGGCATCTGATCTCTGTAATTTGTGTACATGCATTAAGTCGTCTCTAACTAGGAAATCAGGCTAGTTAACACATTAAGTGCTAGTAAAAATAAAGGCAACAACTAATCATTCACCTTGTAACAGAAACAAAGCAACAATTTCAAGTATTGGTGGCATTAGTGCTGACACACTAACACAGTGCTCTGCTACAAAGGAGGAGACAAAGACTGGATTGTTTTCTGACTGCAGCTGCCCTGTGGCCGCTCCAATAAGGCTTTCCCCTAAAGGAAAGCTGCAACACAATTCAATCAGGTTCAATCAGTGCTTAACGGGAGCAAATCCTTGTGGGTGTCTTCCCCACCACCCCCTACACTGGTGCTGTATTATTAAAAACATTAAGTACCTGGAATTTATGGTTCATCAAGAGAGTGTTTGAGTAATTTCCAATGATGTACAGCTCTTTGTATAAAGAAAGTTCTGTGGTGGCAATTATGTAAAAAAAGTTATTTAAACAATGTGACACATCAGGTATTAGCAATCACAGAGCCTTGATCTGGACACTTGGTTGTCTCTAAGTTAGGCACACTGTGAAATGCTAAAAGATGTGCCCAGCTGATCTGTGAAGTTTACAGAGCTGCAGAATTCAGGGAATGACTACTTTCCCATTAACCTAACCAGCCCATATAGAGCACACGAAATCAAAAGACTCTGGAAGGCATACAGATGCAATTAATGAATGGGTAATGCTTTTTGATTAAGTTACCAAATATTGGCAAGCCAATACAGTACTCTTAACCACAACAGAACCCTATCTTGTTGGAATTATAGATTATTT
The DNA here is from genome assembly GCF_000299155.1 of Elephantulus edwardii. Classification (NCBI taxonomy): domain Eukaryota; kingdom Metazoa; phylum Chordata; class Mammalia; order Macroscelidea; family Macroscelididae; genus Elephantulus; species Elephantulus edwardii. The sequence goes on from NW_006399977.1 coordinate 3,701,379, forward strand.
TGGTGAAAAGTTTCTCTCAAGAAATCTCACCAAAATACCAAATCAAAACACTGGTTTTAACAGAATAATTGAGGCAAATCAATATTGCTTTGAAAAGTCCCAATTTTTCCCTTTAAGTGAGTTTCTCGGTGAGTGCCTGCAGCCTGTGGACCCACGTGGCCTGGCCTTATTATGGTGTTGGTCAAAGCCCAGCAGGATTCCCACAACCCGGAAGTTTCACTCTTTAATTCTAGGAGAGTCAATATGGCATTATCAACTTCAGTGCACTTCTTCAATAATCGTTACATTTCCACAAAACCACTGGATACCTCGGAATTAGACTGTCATCAAACAACACTATTTTTTTCAATGATCCCTTGGTTTGAAGCCCTTGCCCCTCTTTGTTTCTATCAAAGTCACATAGACACTCTCCAGCTTACTGAAAAAAAAAAAAAAATAACGTCCACCTAAAAGAGTTGTAGTCTTTAAATAACCAATAAATACACAGCTGGCTTGGAGACTTGGGGCCAGTCACTGTGCCTCGTGCCACTGTCATTTTTCTCCAAACGCTGCCGCTGCTGTCGGCATCCTTATGCTTCCTCTAGCGGAGGCCGTCAATTCTTCAATCTCAGCGTTTAATTTGTTTATTACCCATCCCATGGCTTCTCGACCCGTCAGACTTTCCAGGTAGCTGCTGAATCTGACGCCCTTCACGGTGATGATGGCTTCCTGAGTGAGAATCGTTTTGCCCGGGTGCTGAGGATGAGGCTTCTAGATGAGCCTCTCGTCCCCGGAGACCATATTTGTAAAGGAAATATGAGTGGATTTCAGTTCCATCGTTTTCTCTACTGGGTCAACTACAGAATGCTCCTGCACGTATTGAGCTGCGCTGACAGAAGAGCGCGCCACAGTGGGCAGGCCCCACTCCGTGCTCAGAAGCCGCTGGCTGTGCAGATTGCCCGAGGGGTCCACGTGCCTGTGCAGGACTTCGACGCCCACCAAGCTGCGGTTCATCGGGTTGGGGTACTTCTGCATTGCAGCGTTGTGACCATTTCCCAGGGGTGGTCGAAGACATGCTCGGAGGTCCAGATCTTCATGCGCGACGACCCGGCGGCGGCACTAGGGCCCAAGGAGGCCAAAAATTATTATTATTTTGTGTGTGTGTGTGTGTGTGTGTGTGTGTGTGTGTGTGTGTGTGTGCCGTCAAACCGGATCTGACTGGTACAGGAGGACATTGCCCTCCTTCTTCAGCAGAGCATCTGGTGGAATCAAACTGCATACATCTAGGATTGCAGTGCCTCTTCTTGCCACTAGGCCACCAGAGCTCCCCCACTGGTCCTTCTTGATGTATGACTCATATCGACCCAAAGAACAAAGGTCTGAATCCAGTCCTATCCTGTGTCATCCTTTTTCTCCCTCTCTCTCGCTCCACTCTTGCATTCTTTCCAGTACACTGTCTCTGACACTCTTCCTATCTCTCTCTTTTGCAGCTTCAGCCTTACAATTAATCAGTTTGAAGGTGTCAAACTCATTGCTGTCGAGCTGGAACTGACTCATTGCTAACCCTCTGGTAGGTTTTAGAAGCTGCGACTTTCATGTGAGGATATTGTCATCTTTATCTTGTTGAACTACAAGAGTCCTTGAACGACGTGTTAACGGAACAACTCCCGACCGACCAGGCTGGTACTTCATTACATAGCCCAACTTGTTTTGATTTATTTGAAAAGGAAAGATTGCAAAATTAAGTTAAAGTCTTACTGTGTATGGATTTCATTGTCAAATTAAGGAATAGGGGCTTAATTTGGAAAATGAAGGTCATTTTGAGACTATCTCAGTAATATAGGCAAGACACAATTTAAAATAGAATTAAAGTGGTTTCTATTGGCATAAATGTGGTAGAGATTATAGATATTAATTTGGAATATTTAGAAAGATAAAGTTAATCAATGACTCTTGGGTTTAAGCAATTTAGTGAGTGCAAGTGACCTTTGTTGAAGAGGAAAGGAAATTATTTTGGATATGTTAAACTTGAGTTTAACTATGGCCCGTTGGTCACAAAAGGACCCTGGTGGCATAGTATGTAAGGAGTTGCACTTCTTAACGTAGAGGAAGAACTTCTCATAGTTGTTTTCATTTGCATCTCTCTAATAGCTACATACAATCTAATGAGCACACCCAGGGAAGCGTCTATTTGTTGAAATATGTCAATTGGTATTCCATCAATTGCTGGGGCTTTATTTTTTTGGCATGTCCTTCAGAACAGTCTGAAATTCCTCCTTCACCACTATTGCCTCTTGATCATATGTTTCTTAAAATTCTTCTGTGTCAGCCAGTTATTTTTGGCATAATGACTCTGTATACTCCTTCCATCTTCTTTTAATACTTCCTGGATCATTCAATATTTGACCCATAGCATCCTTATGTATTGTGACACGAGGCTTGAATTTGTTCTTGAGTTCATTCACTTTAAGAAATGCCAAGCAAGTATGGCCCTTTTGATTTTTGGATTCCAGTTCTTTGCACATTTCATTATAATACTTTGCTTTGTCTTCTCATGCTGCCCTTTGAAATTTTCTATTCAGCTCCTTAACTTCTGGATTTCTTTGCTTTGACTTCTCAGTGTTCTAGTGCAATATTCAGAGTCTCTTCTGACATCTATTTTGGTCTTCTTTTTCTTTCTTTGTAATGACCTTTTGCATTTTTGGTGGATGATAGTCTTGGCATCTTCCCACTGCTGATCTCTCTATGATCTTCGCAATTACTTGCTGTGCATCAGAGAACTGGATAATAACTAAGGTTGATAGAAGAAAAATTGATGCCTTTGAGTTATGGTGCTCTAGAAGAGTCTTGAACACCATGGACCACTAAGAAAACAACAGGTCTGTCTTGGAGAGGGTGAAAACAAATTTCTCACTGGAGGCTAAGACATTGAAGCTCTATCTCATATACTTTGGGCATGTGGCCAGGAGGGGCTGACCCTTGGAGAAGGACATCATGCTCAGAAGGGTTGAGGAACAGCAGAGGAGAGGAAGACCTTGGTTGAGATGGATTGATACAGTAACTGGGACAACGGGGGTAGGTGTGTTGGAGTCAGTGAGATTGGCTCAGGACAGGGCTGGCTTCAGAGCTATTGTGCTTAGGGTCACTATAAGTTGAAGGCTACTTGACTACACATAACAAAAACAGCGACAACACATAGCTAGGGATTTTGAACATTTATTCAAGTATCTGTTTGCCATCTGTTTGGTGAAGTGTCTATTCATACCCTCTGCCCATTTTGTGATTGGACTGTAAACCTTTTTCTTGTTGATGTTCTGGAGCATTTTATTATGATGTACATCTTAGATGTAAGTGTATTTTCAGATATGTCATTGCCAAATATACTTTCCCCATTCTGTCAGTTTCCATCTTACCCTGTTGGAGAAGTTTTTTGATAGGCTTATAGATTTGATGCTTACGAGGTCCCATTCATCTACTTTAGTCTCTCCTGGTTGTACGTTTTTCATTATGCTTGGAAAACTGTTCATGCAATGGATTGGGGCATCTAGAGTTCTTCCCATCTATCTCTGATGAATTTTATAAACAAATGAAAATCCAGCTCTTCTGTAAACTTTCATTAAAATCACAATTTAAAAAAGGGAAAAATGTAAAATATTAAAAAGAGAATCTATAAAAAACCCCCACAATAATAACAACAAACCAACACACACAAAAAAAACCCAAAACAAGAAGGGAGGAACTTCTCTGGGGATTCAAAACAAAAAGTCACTAAGAGGGAGAAAGATGGACAACATCCTCCTTTGTAATTTACAGCCTCCAAAAATCTGCAGGAAAGACAACTATCAGTCTGTTCCAATTCAAAGGCAATGAGTTTTGAGTTTTATTGACCAGAGTGGTTAAGTGCATGGCTGCAACAAGAAAGGTCATTGGTTCAATCCTACCAGCTGCTCCTAGGTAGAAATATGGAGGAATTTTCTTCTGCAAAGACTACAGCCTGAAAACCTTGAAGGGAAATTCTACTCTATAAGGTCACTTTAAGTCATAAGCAACTTGAATGTAATAGGTTTAGCTTTCTTTGGTTTGATTTTGGAATATGCATGTGGTATTTGGCTCAGAAGTTAGCTTTTTAATTTGGGAGTCATTAGGAACAGATATTTAAAGCCACATGACAAAAATGAAAGCTTTAAAAAAAAATGAAAGCCTTTAGAGATGGACACAAGTAAAGGAAAAAAGAGATTTGAGAAGAAGCCCAAGGCACATAAAATATAGAGATTGGAAAGTGAGGAGTATACAGCAAAGGAAAAAGAAAAAAAACAAGTGACCACTAAAAGATTGAGGCTGTATTTCAGAAGCAAAATTTCTGGATAGGAATTGAAGAAAATATTTCAAGCGGCTGAGCTGCTGACAGGTCGAGTAGAATGTGACTGAAAATTTTACTGCGTATATCACAACAGATTGTGGCTAACCTTGAGAAGAATGGTTCAAAATCAGGAAGAGTGTATACCTTATGCCTATCTCTATGCATCGTATCTCTATACTTTTTCAATCTATATGTCAAACAGATCATTAAGGAGGCTGGGTTCTATGAGGAGGAATTGAAGGATTAGAGGAAAACTCAGAACCAATTGGCAGTATCATGATAGGAAGTGAAGACACTGAGATTATTAACAGCTTGAGCTTGTTTGGCTTCACAATAAACATTCTTGGTACCATCCAGGAAATCAGAAGACTCATTAAATTGGGGCAATGCTGTCAGGGACCTCTCCTGAGTACTGAAGAGAACTTATGTCAGTCTAGAGACTCAGGTGTGCTTGATTAAAGCCATAGTCTTCACAATTACTGTTTACGCTTCAGAGAGCTGGACAATGACTATGGATGATAGAAGAAGAATTGATGCCTTTGAGTTGTGGTGCTGGAGAAGAGCATTGAATATACTATGGACCTCTAAGAGAACCAACTTGTTTGTCCTGAGGAGGGTGAAACTACGCTGCTCCTTGGAACTGTCTGACATACTTTGAGCATGTTGCAAGGAGGGACCAGTCCTTGGAAAGAGACATCATGCTTGAAAGGGTAGAGGGACAGCACAAGAGAGGAAGAGTCTGGATGAGGTGGATTGACTCAGTGAATGGAGTAATGGAGGTAGATTTGTCAGAGAAAATGAAGTTGGCTCTAAATAGAGCAGGGTTCAGGGCAATTGTACATATTGTCACTACAAGTGACTTAATGGCACATAACAACAACAACAATATGAAGAACAGATTGTTGTTGTTAGTTGCTGTTGAAATAAGTACAACGCCTACCAACTTTATAAACAACAGATATGAATACTTTCTTGTCATCTGCCGTCATAATTTCTGACATATTAGAACCCATTGTAGCAGCCACTGAATCTTGTCCATTGGGTTGAGGGTCTTCCTATCTTGGATGATCCTCCACATTTTCAAGTATAATTTCCTTCTCCAAGGAACTGTATCTTCTAACAGCATGTCCAAAATATAAAAGATGAATATTTGTTATCTTTGTTTCCAAGGAGCACTCTGATTGTATTTTCTCTGAAACATATCTGTTTGTTCTTTTGACAGTCAGTGGAATATTCATTACTCTTCTTCAACACCAAAGCTCAAAGGCATAATTTTTTTCTTATATATATTCTTATTATATATCTGCTTTCATCCAGAATCCACCTGACATCAGCAGTGATATCCCTGGTGCCATTTTCTTTTCTAAATCTAGCCTGAACTTCTAGAAATTATTTGTCAATGTATATTTTTGGATGAATTTCAGCAATATTTTGCTTGCAGGTGATATCACTGGTATTGTTTGATAATTCTCACATTCTCTTGAATCACCTTTCCAGGGAAGGGGAACAAATTTGGATTTCTTCCAATTGGTCAGCCAGGCAGTTTTCCTCCAAATTTCTTGGCATAGACTGGTGAGCATGCCCAAGGCTTTATCTCTTAGTTGAAACATGTCAATTCATATCCAATCATTTCCTGGGGCCTTATTTTATTCCAGCACCTTCATTGCACCTTGAACGTATTCCTTCCTTAGCATTGATTCTTGTTCATATGATTGTTGTTGTTATGTGCCATCGAGTCGTTTGTGACTCATAGCGACCCTATGCACAACAGCCCTAAACCCTGCTCTATCCTGCGCGAACTGCACTGCCTCTGACACACCCATTCCGATTACCTCAGTCACCGAATCAATCCATCTCATAGAGGGTCTTCCCCTCCTGCGCCGTCCTTCCACCCTCCCAAGCATGATGTCCCTCTCCAAGGACCCGTCTCTTCTTGCAACATGCCCAAAGTATGTCAGACGAAGCCCCAGAATCCTTGCCTCCAAAGCGCAGTCTGGTTTAACCCTCTCCAGGATGAATCTGTTTGTTTTCTTGGCAATCCATGGTACATTCAATACTCTTCTCCAGCACCACAGCTCAAAAGCATCAATTCTCCTTCTGCCCTCCCTAGTCATTGTTCAACTCTCTGATGCATAACAAGTGATTGCAAAGACCATGGCCTGTATCAGGCGGACCTTAGTCTCCAGAGAGATACCGTTGCTCTTGAGTACTTTAGAGAGGTCCCTAAGAGCAGACTTTCCCATTGCGATACACTTTTTGATTTCCTGACTGCTGGTGCCAAGAGTGTTGATTGTGGAACCGAGCAAAATGAAGCTGTGAACAATCTCAATCTCTTCGCCATTCATCCTGAGGCTTGGACCAAGAGGTTGTAGTCAGAACAGAGCAGGGTAACACTGCATGGTTCAAAATTGGGAAGGGTGTACTCCAGGGATGCATCCTGTCCTCATACCTTTTCAACATGTATGCAGAGCAGATTATCCGAGAGGCTGGGCTCTATGAGGAGAAAGGTGGCATCAGGATTGATGGAAGGCCTATTAACAATCTACGTTATGCAGATGACACAACCCTGCTTGCTGAAACTGAGGAGGACCTTATGCACTTGCTGTGGAGGGTCAAGGACTGCAGCCTTCAGTATAGACTGAGGCTCAACGACAAAAAGGTCGTTCATATGATACTTCCTTAATATTTTAGTATCAGCCAATTATTTTTGGCACAATGACTGTGTATTACCTCTATCTTATTTTAATGCTTCCTGGATCAGTCAAGATTTTGACCATAGCATCCCTAGGCATGGCAATTTAAGGCTAGAATTTGTTTCTCAGCTTGAGAAAAGTTGAGTGAGCTTTTTCCTTTTTATTCTGCAATTCCAGCTCTTTGCACATTCCATTATACTTTGCTTTGTCTTCTTGAGTTGCCCTTGATGTCTTCTTCTTCTGTTCAGCTCCTTTACTGCAGCACTCTCTGTTTTGACTTCTTGATGCTCTCATGCAATTTTCAGTCTCTTTGACATCACCTTTGGTTTTATTCTTTCTCCTCTGTTTTTGTAATCACTTTTGCTCTCTTCACTGTCATTACTTTATGTATTCTCACATTCATCTGGTCTTTCAACACTGGTGTTTAATATCTCAAACCTATTCTTAGGATAATTTTTACATTAAGGTGAGATAGTTTCAAGGTCATATTTTGGTTCTCATAAATTTATTTTCATATTTTGCAGACTTAATTTAAACTTGCACATGAATAATTGCTGGTCGGTTCTGCTGTCAGCATCTGGTTTTGTTTTGACTGCTGATATTGAGCTTCTCCATCAATTCCTTCCACAGATGTAGTCAATCTGATTCCTATACTGTCCATCAGGTGAAGTCCATGTATAAAGGTATTGGTTGTGTAAGATGTATATACAATGAATATATCATTGAACATATGAAATTTGATTATTTTATTTTTTGCCTAATTTCTGTCACCAAGTCCATTCTTTGTGACTACTTTTCCAACTTTTGCATTCCAGTCACTATTTATGATTAATGTATCTTAATTCATCTATGTGATAAAAATGAGTGTGGTAGTGGGAATTTTAAGTGACATAACTAATTTATTTGAGAGGCATTGCAGAGGTGGACTTGATCTTACTGGATAACTTAACAAATGAAGACAGAAAGGATAAAAATAATGTAATTATGACCTTGATTTTTTTAACTTGAAATATAGATCAAGTTTTATTTTATATTAATATATGTCCAAAATAAAAATAAAGACATAGAGTACACATATCTAGCAATTTCAATAATTGGCAGGCTTTCATAGCTTTTAAATAAAGTTATCCATAATGTTGTTGTTGTTGTTATGTGCCGTCGAGTCACCTGCGACTCATAGCGACCCTATGTACAACAGCCCTAAACTCCGCTCTGTCCTGTGCCAATCGCACTGTCTCCGACACTCCCATCCCGATTATCCCAGTCACTGAATCAGTCCACCTCATAGAGGGCCTTCCCCTCCTGCGTCTTCCCTCCACCCTCCCAAGCATGATGTCCCTCTCTAAGGACCGGTCTCTCCTCATAACATGTCCAAAGTATGTTAGACGGAGCCCCAGAATCCTTGCCTCCAAAGCGCAGTCTGGTTTAACCCTCTCCAGGATGAATCTGTTTGTTTTCTTGGCAATCCATGGTACATTCAATACTCTTCTCCAGCAGCACAGCTCAAAAGCATCAATTCTCCTTCTGCCCTCCCTAGTCATTGTTCAACTCTCTGATGCATAACAAGTGATTGCAAAGACCATGGCCTGTATCAGGCGGACCTTAGTCTCCAGAGAGACACCATTGCTCTTCAGTACTTTGGAGAGGTCCCTAACAGCAGACTTTCCCATGGCAATGCGACTTTTAATTTCCTGGCTGCTGGTGCCAAGACTGTTGACTATGGAGCCAAGCAAACCAAAGCTGTGTACAATCTCAATCTCTTCACCATCCATCCTGATGCTGCCAGTTGGTCCAGTGGTGAGAATCTTTGTCTTCTTGACATTGAGCCTCAATCCATATTGTAGGCTGCAGTCCTTGACACTCTGCAGCAGGCGCTTCAGGTCCTCTTCAGTTTCAGTAAGCAGGGTAGTGTCATCCGCATAACGCAGATTGTTGATAAATCGTCCACCAATCTTGACCCCACATTTCTCCTCATAGAGCCCAGCCTCCCAGATAATCTGTTCTGCATATAGGTTGAAAAGGTATGGAGATAGGATGCATCCCTGGCGTACGCCCTTCCCAATTTTGAACCATGCAGTGTTCCCTTGCACTGTTCTGACGACTGCCTCCTGGTCCAAGTATAAGTTTCGCATTAGAACGATCAAGTGTTCTGGGATTCCCATTCTTCTCAGAGACAGCCAGAGTTTGTTATGATCTACACAGTCAAATGCCTTTGCATAGTCAATGAAACACAGATAGACATTCCTCTGGTATTCTCTGCTTTCAGCTAAGATCCATCTAATATCAGCTACAATATCTCTAGTACCACGACCCCTTCTAAAACCAGCCCGGACTTCTAGTAGTTCTCTGTTGATGTGCTGTTCCAGTCGTTTTTGAATCATCTTCAGTAAAACCTTACTTGCATGTGAAATCAGTGAGATTATTCTGTAGTTTCCACATTCTGTTGGGTCACCTTTCTTTGGCATAGGAACAAATATCGATATCTTCCAGTCATTTGGCCAAGTGGTTGTTCTCCAGATTTCTCCATAAAAACCAATATTATCCATAATAACCCTTTTAAAGTCACAAAATCAGTGTAATTTCTTTTCGCCTTACAAGAAAGAGAATAATGATACTTTCTGATCATGCTTTGGGACTAAAAATTGACTAATGGTAATTGATAAACCTTTTTCATTTGACAGAGTAATAGGGTGTGCATTTCACTGTGCTTTATTTAGAATCATTAAAAGTTCTTGTTTGGCAATTCAATCTGTATATGGGTGTATCCTCCATAAAATAAACACATATGTAAAAGGGAAGGCAACACAAAGATAAAAATTCTTGGAATTATATGCTCTTTTGCATTTCCTGTCATCTTTTGAATGGGCAGGGTTCTCTGTTAGGAGGTGCATTCAAGTAAAACTGATGTGAAGACAGAATCTAAGGCACACCATTTAGTTTCTAGTCTCATATGAATTAGACATTTGTTTTTAAGACTTTTGCTTGGAGGAGATTGTGTTTTACCTCAGACTTGCTTTTTTAGGTGGGAATGTATATGCAGTTATTGAGACAAGTGTGTCACTGATGACCTCTCTCCCCAAGTACTAGTGGATCCCAGAACTTCTTTCATAGTTATTGTGTGACTGTAAGTCCAAAGGGACCCTATTTCCTTCTTCTCTGAGAATAAATTTGGATCTGTTACTATCTTTTTCTTATGAATTGATGATTCAGTTTACCCTTGGTTGTGAAAATGAAAATCAGAGTGCTTTACTAGATTGAATGATATGGCATAGATTTATTTAAACAATATTTGCTGATATAATTGTATAAAGATCAATGCTCTTTATTCACTGTCTTCCATTGGATCTGTTATTAAAGTCTTTGTAAAATTGAGCATTGTTATGTTTGCTTTTGTTTTTTTTCATTACATATATATCTGCATGTCATCTATTAGTTTAGCCTAGAAGAATCTTCTTGTTAGGTAGAAATGGAAAACAGTTCAAAATCCTTTAGCCTCTCTATGGAAGAAAAAATGTAGCAGTTTACTTCTTTAAAGACTTACAGCTTTGGGAACCCTATGGCTATTCTCTGTCCTTTAAGGTCTCTGTAAAGAGGGATTGTCTCAATGACGATGAGTTTAAATTTGTTTTGGTTTCACCATTACTTATAGACACTAAGCAGTAAATCAGGAAATGTATACTTGTGTCTATTTCTTTCTGTAGAGAGAGGGGGAATTTATCCTATTAATTTAGTTGCTGTTTTGAGAGCTGTAGGAATATACTCTTAGTAGAACACTTAACAAGAGTCAGCGAAACTGGGATTGAACTAAACTTCCCACTAGAATATGTATCTTTGAGCAAGTTTCTTTAATAACTAAATCCATTCACCTATAAATTTTTTTTAATTTTTATTTTATTTTTGAAAATAATTTTAATGAACATTTACAGAGAATTTGGATTTCCATTCATTCATTGCTGCACTTCTCTCCCTGCCCACCCCTCTTCCCCCACCTCCAAGCTTGCTCCTCTCTTTCAAAAGTAAAAGAAAGACTCCCTCCCTGGTACACAATACCCCCGCACCCCTCCCACCGCTCCAAGTACATTCCACCTTGATATTTTAAATGTCAAGGTTCTTCAGAAGCCTGCTGTTATATAAAGCCACATTTTTAACATTCAGAAGCTTGCTTGTTTTGTGTTCTCCAGCTCTTCCAGTGCCTTATTTTTTGCTCTCCTTATCATATATTAAAAACCCTAAACCAAAATAAAAATCTTTCTTTAAAGTATTTTAAGTAGTAAAATAAACCTAAAGATGTTATGAACCAATGTGTGGTCAACATTCCAAAATATTGCAAAAATCAAGTCAGATTTATACTGGAAGAATATGTTTACTGGTAACCAGGAATTTTAAGAAACATAACATAATCTTTGCAATACAAAATTGTGGCAAACTTTTTCTGATGTCTTATTATTGGTAGAATGATGGTAGCTTAAATAGAAAAAAAATGTAAGTTTATATAGGGCAGAAGAGAAAGGCTGACAGAAAATAAGTTTAATTCTAGATGATCAGTTACATTGAGGCATAAGTTTCCAAGGTGAATGTCATTCTATATACGTCATTTTCTAAATTTACATGTCATACTAAATATAAGGACAACCATAAGCATAAAACATCAAAGATTCTATGGATTCAAAGTGCTAAATTTAGAATTTATACAAAAAGATTTTTTAGTATAAAGATTGAAAATAGGTTTCATTTCTTAGACAAAAGCAGATTAAATAGCTGCCAAAGGAGAAAAGACTTATAATTAAGAGTTCCTGGGATGGTAAATGATCATACTGATAAGGCTGATATAAACCCCACAATCTAGTCCAGACCTCAGAGACTGAGTTTTCAAATGTTAAGTTGGTTCCTTAATTCACATGATGTCCAAATGTTCACAGAGCTTGAACCATGCTTTTTTAACATGTATAATATTTTTTAAGTATTAAAAAGGAAATAAAGATTATTCCTGCATAATTCAATATGGAAAAGAAAACTTCTCATGTGGAAGAGGTTTAGTAAATGAATATTAAAACTTTGCTTTATCAGTGTCTGCACGTTTCACTTTGGTTGTGGAAGCTTGTGTGGTTTAAAAGAGAACATCCACAGTGTTTATGTCTGCTTTGACTTCTGACACAAAATAAGCTTTAGGGTTAGTTCAAAGAAAGTTTGACAAGTAGCATTATAATAGGCACCTAATTAAGAAATAGGTTGATTTTTAATATTTACTTCAAACTATCTCATTTCCTATGACACTTTTGCAGAACATATGCTGGTGAAATAGAAAATCTACTCTTATTTTCATTTCCTTCTAGAAAAGGAAAAACTGGCAGCACAGTGTGGCTATTTAATAAAGTTTTCGAGATTCGGTAAAAATTTAATAGTTCATTTATGTAAAATAAGTCAGTGTAAAAAAATTATATACTTGATTAGTAACTAATAACCCTAAAGAATGCACGGCCTTTGAGTCAATTATGAGTAAAGCTGATATTCCATCAGATTTCCAAAGTGGGGGTAAAAAAAGAAATCTTACAACTGGACCAATAAATAACATGATAATAAGTGGAGATAAGATTGAAACTGTCAAGGATTTATTTTTTTATCTTGGATCCATAATCAATCCATGGAAGTTCAAAAAGAAAATAAACAAATAAACAAAACCACAAAGCAAGAACAAAAGCAAAAGTTGGAACTGACTCACAGTTGATTCTCCAGCAAGTTTTTAAAGGCTGTAAACAGCACAGGGTAAGATTGCCCATCTTTCTCCTGTGGGTTCATTGGTGGATTCAAACCACCAAAGAAATGTGGCCTTTGGGATAGCAGCCCAGCTCTGTATAGACCGAATACCAGAACTTCCCATAGACGCAAGAGTCAAGAAATCGAAGAATATACTTCACTGGGCAAATACGTTGCAAAGGCTCTCTTAAAGTGTTAAATAGTAAGGATGTCTCTTTAAGGATTAAAGTACTCCTGACTTAAGCCATAATATTTTCAGTTGCTTTATATGCATGTGCAAGTGAGACAATGGATAAAGAAGACAAAAGAGGAACTGATGACTCGGATTATACTGAATATAGTAAAGGCTTCACAAAAAATAAGCAAATTTATCTTGGCAGACATGTAGCCAGAATACTTGTTGGAAGCACGGATGAGGAGCCTTTATCCTATATTGTGAAATCCTACATTGCTACCAAGAGGGGTTAGTCCCTGAAGAAAAACAGCATGCATTAGTAGAGTGTCCATAAAAAAGAGGAAAGCCCTCAAAAAGATGGATTGATACGGTGGTTGCAACAATGAGCTTAAGCAGAGTACAGATTGTGACAATGGGGTAGGAGGGGTAGTGTTTCATTCACTTTTTTATGGGTTTGGAATGAAATTGATTAAATATCTAATACAACAGCAACAATACTAAAGAATTAACAAAGTTAAAGAATAATACATCTAACCTTTTACTTATTGCAGTTGGGTACATTTGAGTTGACTATAACTCACAGTGACTCTATAACAACAGATGAGAATTTTTCCCTATTCACATCACATCATAATCTCCATTCAGTGCTCAAATCCATTATTGCACTGCCCTATCCACCACTCTCCTCATGACCTCTGTCATGCTCAAGCACGTTATGGTGGCCACATTGTCAATCCATCTTGTTGAAAGTCATCTCTTTCAATTGTCCTTCTTACTTTCCCAACAAGATGTCTTTTTCTAGGAACAGGCACCTCCTGACAACACACCCAAAGTATGTGTTAAGAAGTTAAATTTATTAGATAATAGGACACAGAACTACCATTTTATAAAAGCACTATGTTGTGGTTTTTTTAAAAAAAACAAACACCCTGTTTTACTAGGACATTAATATAAACTGTATATCAATTATTTTAGGAAGATTTTTGTTAGAAGTCCAAAGCTATGTCTATGAATCGCTAATTATATTAGTAGAACAAGTATTTCTTGCTTGAGAAAACAGCCCTTATTCATTGAACAAATATCTTTTAGTTTTGATTCACACTTGCAGTTCCTTTGCATCAATGTTATTGGTATATGCTGCTGAGTTACTTGTGTGACCGTATGCACAATAGCCTTGTGCCCTGTCCTATCCTGAGCCAATATCACTGTCTCTGACACACCTGTCCCCATTACCCCTGTTACTGTATCAGTCAATATCCTCCAGGGTCTTCCTCTGTTGTGCTATCCCTCCATCCTTCTAAGCATGATATTCTTCTCCAAGGACTGGTCCCTCCTGGAAACATGCTTAAAGTATGTATGTGAGACAGAGCTTCAAAATCCTTGCCTCCAAGGAGCAACTTGGTTTCACCTCCTCCAGGATGAACTTGTTTCTTTTGATTGTGCATGGTATGTTCAATACTCTTTTCTATCACCACAACTTAAAGGCATCAATTTTTCTTCTACCATCCTTAGTCATTGTCCAGCTAATTAATGTGAAACAACTATTTGGGAAGACCATGGCCTGGATTAGGCTCACCTTAGCGTCTAGACTTGTATAGTTATTCTTCAGCACTCTGGAAAGGTACCTGATAACAATTTTTCCCTGTGCAATTTACATTTTGATTTCCTAATTGTTGGTGCCAAGATTGTTGATTGTGGACCCAAATAAGCTGAAATTGTTAATACTCTCAATTTCTTCTCCATCTATCATGGTGCTATCAGTTGGCCCAGTGGTGAACTCTATGTTAAATGGGAGCTCTGCTGGTACAGTCTGTAACATGTTGTACTGTTAATCAAAGGGCTGAGCATCTGTAGCAGATTAACTAACTGCTCTATATGATAAAATGGGCACTCCTCTCCCATTAAAACATACAGCCTCCGAGGAACATAGAATCAAGATACAGAGATTTGTATCACTGATGTTCATAGCAGGGTTATTAATAATAACAAGAAAATGGAAACAGCCCAAATGTCCATTAACAAACAAATGGATTGAGAAATTGTGGTACATCCACCAGATGGAATACTATGCAGCATTCAAGAGCAGTGAGGTGGGAGAGCATTTTGCTGAGTTAACTAACTCTGTTTCATAAGGACAAATACTGCATAAGACTATTATTGTAAAAATAGAAGGATTATTAGTAATATATTTACAGAAGTCCAAAGGGGGAAGGGGAGAGAGGAGGGAGGCTCATGGTGGGAAGGAGGGAAATCTTAAGGTTGCAGAGTTTGGTCAACAGAGCAAAGGAGTGAAGGAATTAGAAAAGATCCAGCAGGAACTTGAAAAGCGGGGAAATGGTAGATATAGATAAACAGTGATTCATTTTACAAAGCACAATGTGTGAGAATGATCATATGAAACACAGTGTAAATAGAGGAATGTGTGAAACACAATGCATGCAAACAGAATGTATACAACTTTTCATGCAAATCAATATAAAAAAAATATGTTGATGTTTGTTGTTGTGTGCCATCGAGTCACTTGCTACTTATATCAACCATATGTACAACAGCCCTAAAATCTGCTTTGTCCTATGCCAATCTCACTATCTCCGACACACCTGCCACGATTACCCTAGTCACTAAATCAATCCACCTCATAGAGGGTCTTCCCCTCCTGTGCTTTCCCTCCACCCTCCCAAGCATGATGTCTTTCTCCAAGGACTGGTCCCCCTTTAGGGCATGTACAAAACATGTCAGACAAAACCTCAGAATCCTTGCCTCCAAGGAGCAGCCTGGTTTAATCCTTCCCGGGATGAACCTCTTCATTTTCTTAGCAGTCCATGGTACATTCAATACTCTTCTCCAACACCACAGCTCAAAGGCGTCAATTTTCTTCTCTCCTCCCTAGTCTTTGTCCAGCTCTCTGACACAGCCTCAGAAATCAATGGAAGGTCACTGTGAGTTGGAATTGATTTGATAGCAGTGAATTTGAGGGGTTTTGAGGGTATGTCCTGTCAAGCATGCGTTCACATGGTAACTGCTTGCCATCTCAAAAAACCTTTGAAGCATCCATTTTCCTGCTTCTATCCTCCACTAACTTATTGATGTAGAGTAGATTCCAATCATAAATGACATTCTATTGGGTTTTGAGGGCTGTAAATATTTATGGCATGTGACTGTCTATCTCTCCTGCCCGTGGTGACTATGGGTTTGATCTTCCTGCCTTTTGATTGGCAGTACAACATGTAAAGCACTGAGCCACTAGAGAGTGCTGAGGTCTTCTTGTGGATCTTCAGCAGGTTTTGCCTCTCTCCCTTACATTTGTCTTAGCCCTCCCTGAGTCTCTGGAAACTCAGACTTCTATGAGATTTTCCCCCTAGTCATTTGAGAGCCTGGTCACCACGACTTTGGGAAGATGCCCTGACTAGTTTCTGGAAGCATTCTCAGTGCCCAACCTCCCAGACATTTTCCCAAGTCTATTAATTTTAAATCATTCAGATGTTGAACTATTTTTGCCTAGCAGTTTTCTGTGATCCTATTTCACACAGCTGGGGGAGAGGGGTGAAGGAACAGAATTATTCATTAAATTAAAAAAAAGAAAATTTTTAATTTTTCTGGTGAAAAAAAAATCATTTTAACCTCTTCTAGTTAAAAACTTTGTTTATTCATAATGATCCAGGCATTACTGGCACTGAATATAATAAATGCCATACTGACTGCCGCTTTCCCAACCAATACAATATACATTTCCTGTAAGACAATACTAACCCATAGTTTACTGCCAGTGGGTTTTAGAGGCTATAAATTGCAATGGAGGGGACTGCCTATCCTTCTTCTGCAGAGAAGCTAGTAGATTTGAACCAAGTGCCCTCTGGTTGGCAGCACAACTCCTTACCACTAAGCCACCAGAACTCCCTGGGTCTGGTATAATCGATTCATTTTCTAAGAAGCCCTGAGGGTGCACTGGCTAAGCCGTAATCGCTCAGCAGAAAGGTGTGGTAGTTTGCTTCTGTCAAGATTTCTAGTCTTAAACTCCAAGGGATAGTTTTCTCAGTGCTTTAGGGTCACCATGAGTCAGAACCTGCTGAATGGTAATAGCAGTCCTTTCACTAGAAGGATAGTATAGAGCCATACAACTGAATAATGTTTTATTATTATTATTCTAGCAATGCTACTTAAAGTATAAATATAAATTTGAGGGGAAATTAAGAGAAATGACTGACTGGATTAAAAATACTTGAATTTATAACAAATATCTTGACTAAGAATATCAGACTGTAAGGATGATGTAGTCAGTCAAGGCAAAGGTTCTGTGCCAGCGAAAGTAGGGTTATATAACCCTCACAAAGCAAGCTAGAAAAATGTTCCTGAGACTATGTTGTTAAAGCAGTTTCCTGTTTTGGCAAGTTTTGGTACTTAACTGTGTTTTTTTGATACTCTGGAAACATGCTGATATTGCACAATACTTCTTCAAAACCACTAAATAGTAAGCCATTAAATTACAATCCCATTGGTTAGATAAATGAGAAGGCACACGTCCGTCTGGAGACTAAGTTGTGCCTGATCCAGGCCATAGCCTTTGCAATTATGTGCAATGTATCAGAAAGCTGAACAATGATGAGGGATGATAGAAGGAGAAATGATGCCTTTAAGTAGTGGTGCTGGAGAAGAGTATTGAATATACCATGGACTGCTAGGAGAACAAACAGGTTCCTCTTGGAGAGGGTGAGACCATGCTGCTCCTTGGAGGCAAGGATTCTGAAGCTCCATCTGACACACTGTGGACAGGTTGCAAGGAGAGACCAGTCCTTGGGGAGGGATATTATGCTTGGTAGCATGGAGGAACAGCACAAGAGAGAAAGATCCTTGATGAGATGGATTGACTCAGTGATTGGAGTAATAGGGGTAGGTGTGTCAGAGAAAATGAGATTGGCACAGGATAAAACAGAGTATAGGGCTTTTGCACGTAGGGTCACTATGAGTCACCAGTGACTTGGTGACACATAACAACAACAACAACTACTACAACATGAGTATCCACAATACAGTGGAAAATTTTAGAAAAGTCAATAAATGTTACTTGAAGGGATGGTAAATGAGTAAGTGGGAAGGAGTGGTCCTGCCCTATATTTTGCAGTATTATCATCTGATAACGGAAATAAATATTTGTTCCACAATACTCCAAAAATAGGACAATGAATAATGAAGACCGAAGAAGTGTATAGAAATACTATCTCCACAATAAAATATGAACATCGGACAATAAATAAGGAAGATTGAAGAAGAATTGATGCCTTTGAATTGTGGTGTTGGTGAAGAGTATGGAATATTGTGTGGACCGCCGAGAGAGCAAACAAACCTGCCTTGGAAGCATTGCAACCATGACACTCCATGGGGGTAAGGATGGCGAAACTTCATCACACATACCATGGGCATGTTGTCAGTAGTAGCTAGTCCTTGGAAAAAAGACATCATTAGATGATGTCAATGGAAGCAAAGAAGATCCTCGAGAAGATCTACTGTCACACTAATTGAAACAACAGATTTGGGAGGACTGTGCAGAAGAGAGTAAGATTTTTATGTTTCAGGTTAACTGTGAGTCATAGTTGACTTGATGACACTTGACAACAACAACAATATAATGACAGTTCTCTTAAACACATAAGAAAATGTGCTGATGCAGATCTTTCTTTCCAGAGAGCTGATGATTTGTATGCTACAAAATAGGTTGCAGCTACGTCATGAATACCATATCTGTCAGCCTTTACGATGGCAGGGTGAGACACATGAATTCTCAATCAGCTACCTTTTTCACTTAACTTACTGAACTAGCCAAATACCACTATTAATTTGTGAATGAAAAATGTTGAGACACACTAGATGCAATGTATTAGGATATTTGCAGTGGATTATGGTTTAGAGAGACAAAAATGAGTAATAGTAGGAAGCTATTAGATGGCATCTGTAATTAAAATTCCTAGTACTGTATTCACTCATCATATACTTTGGGAGCTAGTAATTTTGTGTTATCATTATTTTTTTTAAAAAAAATCATTTTACTTCATCTGGAAATTCAGTTTTCCTTGTGTAGAAAGTATAGGTGAAATTTTAAATAATTAGAAGGAGCCATTTTGGAAAAAATAAAAGTAAATTGTTTTTGGAGGACGTGAGGAAAGGAAAATAGATTTTGGAAGTGAAAAGTTGAAGAAGAGTGTTATTACAGGAAAAGGACAATCAACAAGGATCATAAGGAAGTTAGAAAACTCCAAAACATGTTTCCCCATATGGTTTAAGAGATAATACAAATTTAGGAAGAAATCTTTTTGGGTGAAAGGCTTCTGCTAGGATAACCTCAATAACTTTCTTAACTGAAAGTACAAATAAGTTGGGTTTGTTTTTTTTTCCCCTGACACAAAACTTTCTTCGTATGACTAATACTAAGTTGAATAAACACATTTGACCTGAGCAAGTACTGAATGCTGGCAGGCTACGGAGCAGTAAATGATGGTTTGGGTCAAGATCATCTACCATTATTTTTATTTATTATTTTTAATATCACTTGAGCTAAACTTGAGCTAAAGCGTATGAGCCGTCAGGATTATTTTAGAATGTGCATGAAGGAAAAGAATTTTTTAGAAAAGAACTAATGAAAAGAAATTTGTTCTTTTTTTTTTCCAATTCTCACCTAAGACACTCATTATTTCAAAGTGGGCATCCATAATACAGTTCTTTAATTTGTTGCTTGTAGAAAGAGGTAGTTTAATAATTTTAGCCATTTTTAGTTATAGGCAAACATTTTAAGTTTTTAAAATGTTTTTTTTTTCACTAATTTTAAAACTTAATTCAAGGTAGAATCAAGATAGAAGAGATTTTGTAAAGCCTTTATGCTTAAATTAATGAGGAAAAGGATACTTTAATATTCTTCATGGTATAGAATAAACAAAGGAGCTCTGGTGGCATAGTCTGTTGGGGGCTTAGCTGCTCACCCAAAGGCTGTACCAGTCTGGCCAGTTCAAATCCACCAGTGGCTCTGGGGGTGGGGTGGGGAAGATGAGCAATCTTCTCTCATATGATTTATAGCCTCAGAAACTCAGTAAATGGTCAGTTGGTTCTAATTAATCAGCAAGAAGTTTTGAGTGAGGATAGAATAATATAGTCTTTAGAGTAAGATGTGCTAGTTTTTGCCATTTAACTCTTTGTCTTTAGCTTATACATTCTCTAGGTCTTGGTCCCCTCAATTATAATTGTTTTTTATTGCCTTTGAGTCAAGGGTGACTCATAATAATCTTATAAAGAAAAGGCCTGAAGCCTCTTCTATAACTATCGACATTTATCAAAGTTCATAGAGTATTCAGAGGCATGTTGTTTAGGAAGTGGATGCCACTCCTGCTTCCAAACCTGTCTTAAACTGGGAGCTCCACCAAACACTGTCCACCATGGGTAACCATTATAGCGTTTGACACCCCAGCGGTACAAAGTTCAGAATCACAGCAACCCCAGGTTACCTTGGTACAGTATATTGACAGAAGAGTGCTGTACCCTTAGAAGATTGTTCCTCCAAAATATAATAACAATTAACTTTATATCTTAGGGTGTTTTTAAGTAATAGGTAAGATCATATACATAAACATTCTGACATATTTCAAGTATTCAATTAATAGTTGTTATATTGAATTATATATTATTTTAAATTATTTATCATTTAATTGACAAAGTGAAGATTCTTATTCAATTATATTTTATAATATTTATCCAATGATTGCCAGTTTTGATCTGTAATCAGAAAATTCTTTATCCACTCCAAAATCTTCTAATTTTTGTACTTTGTGGGCTTCAATATTGTTGTGATGCTGAAAGCTGTACCACTAGTATTTAAAATACCATCAGTCACCCATGATAGACAGGGTTCAGTGGAGCTCCTAGACTAAGGTAGATTAGGGAGGATTTGCAGATCTCCTTGTGAAAAAATTGTCCAGTGAATGCTTTATGAATAACAGCAAAACATTACAAGATATAATGACAGAAGATGTACAGCTTAAGTAAGATATTACAATGAAAATAATATGTGAAGCATGAATGCAAGAAAAAACCTAAATTGTTAAAAATCAAATGGATACTAATGAGATGAAATGGAATGGTTTAAGCCACCAGGTTATTATATGCTTGGGCTACCATGCTAGTAATGACAAACTGAGAGGGAACAATAGAGCATTCATAATAATGGGGGGGGGGACACCCAACACATTTTAAAATCTATGCTGAAGTAAAACACTGCTAGAGATAAGATAATATGCATATACATAAAAGGAAGGCAGGTCAAATCCTTCAAATTTACATAATGGCAAGTATGATCAAAGACAAAGAAATTAAGTAACTCTTTACTGGGAAAAAGACATTATGCTTGGAAAGGTTGAGGGTCAAGGAAAGAGAGAAAGACCTTCAACGGGCTGGATTGATACACTGACTCTAGGCTCAAGTGTGTCAGAGACAATGAGGATGACACAGGACAGGACAAGGTTCAGACTTGTTGTTCATAAGGAGGCTATCAGTTGTACTTGACTTCATAGTCAACTTTTGTAACTGAAATATTTAAACAAGTGAACAAGATACACTGATAATTACTGGTGATTGCAATGGAGAAGTTGGAAATAAGTAATCAGAAGTTGGAAAGTATAACCTTGGTGATAGAAACAGCACTGTAGATCACATGAAAGACATTTTCAAGACCTATTCATTGGAAATATCCTTTAACATTAGTGACAACTATATGGGAACCTTGCCAGATAGAATACATAGGAGTTAAATCAATTACATCAACGGAAAAGAGAAGCTTAACATTATTAGTCAGAAATAGGTGAGACCATTTGGAATAAGGAGTTCCAGTGGCTTGCTGGTAATGAACTGTGCACCAATCCCAAAGGCTTGTGGTTTGAATCCACCAGCTGCTCTGCAGGAGAAAGAGAAGCAATTTTCTCTCATGTGATTTACTGCCCCTGAAAAATTCTTGAAGCATGAGCTATGAGTTGGTGCTACCTCAATGGCACAACACCACCACCACCACCACCACCAGTCTGTGGAATAGAACAATTGTTTCCATGCAGGTACAAGCTGAAGGTGAAGAAAATAAAAATTACTCCACAAGAATTAAAGTCTAATCTCAATTATGTCTCACGTAAATTGAGAGACCTCCTCAATAACAAATTTGATGAAATGAAAAGTAATTACCAAGATCTATTCAAATTGAAGAATGGTTTTAGGATATTATACATGGGCGGGGGGAAGCAAAAGGTAATTAAGGTAGGAAGAGAAAAAAAAAGATACCAAAAATTAGTGTTGGAAGATATGCTGAAGCTTGTTCTTATATTTAGAGTGGATAAAGTGAAAAGAAGAAATGGGAATGTAAACTAGCTGAAAGGAAAATTTCTAAAGGCTACTTGAAAAGACAAAATGAAGTATTATAATGAAATGTGCAAAGATCCAAAGTCAGAAAACCAAAAGGCAAGAACACAAACAACATGTCCCAAATGGAAAGAACCTGAGTGGGGGGGGGGGGAAAATCAAATCTTGAGAGGCAATTTTGAAGAATTGTTTGGGCAAAATATTGAGTGTAACACAAATATTAGAAGAATATATAGATTTACTGTACAAAAAATTGGCAACTGTCCAATTATGTTATGATGTAGCATATGATCAGGAATTGATATTGAAAGAAGTCCAAGCTGTACTAGAGGGAGTGGTAAAAAACACGGCTGCAGGAGCTGATGGAATACCAACGGAGATGTTTCAATAAACAGATGCAATGTTAGAAATGTTCACACATTTATAAGAAGTTTGGCCAAACTGTTAAATATCCACATTTATGTTTATTTAAAATAAGGCCCTAATTACAATATGAAAATTATTGAACAGTATTGTTGGCATCACACAAAAATAAAATTTTGTTCAGGAAAATGTAAAAAATGATTGCAAGAACGCATCAGGAAGGAATTAACAGGAATATAGTCAGATTCTGTTGAGGATACAAAATAAGGCCTATCATTGCTAATGTAAGATTTTGGCAGAAAGATAGAACAAAACACCCAGAATGATACTTACTTGCATTTTACTATGTAAGGCATTCAACTGTCTGATCATAGCAAAGCATAGATAACACCACAAAAAAAAGGGGGGGGGGAATTCAGGAACACTTAATTGTGCTCATACAAAATCTGTACATATAATGAAGTAGTCAACTGAACAGAACAAAAGGATACTGCATGGCTTAAAATCTGCAAAGCTATGCATCAGGGTTGTCTTTTCACTATGCTTCTGCAGTTTATACGCTAATCAAATAATCCAAGAACTGGAATATATGAAGAATAAAATATTGGGGTTGGAGGGAGACTCATTAATAACCAGTGCATTAATTACCATGTACAAATGATATTATCTTGCCAGCAGAAAGCAAAGAGGGCTTGAAGACTGATGAAGATCAAAGACGTCAGTGTGCATTATTATACCTCAACATGGAGAAACTAAAAATGCCTTTGAGTGGCCCAATAAGCAACATCAGACAGAGAAATAATTGAAATCGTCAAGGATTTTATCTTACATGGATCCATAATTAATGACTTTAAAATGGCAATTAAGACATGACATACTGTGTTGGGCAAATGTGCTACAGAACTCTTTAAAGTGTTAAAAAACAAAGATGTTACTTTGAGGAGTAAGGTGCACTTGACCCAAATCATTGCATTTTCAATTTTTCTCATATTCATACAAAAGCCAGAAAATGAATAAGGAAGACAAAAGGAGAATTTATACATTTGAATTACTGTATTGGTGAAGAATATTGAAAATAGTCATCTATGACTTGACAACACCTAACAACAAAGACAACAAAAACAACAACAACAATAGCAACGAAAGAACTCTGTTGGCCTAGTGGCTAGAAAGTGATGCTACCAAGCCAAAGGTGGGTGATTTTAATCTGTGGCCTTTAGGCCTGGTTTTGTCTTTGATCATTCTTCTAAGTGGAATAGCACTGGTTTGTCCATTTGTACAGAGGTAACTTGTGGTTGCTGTGATGCTAAACACTATGACAGTGATGTGTCAAGTGCAATAATGGTTATCCGTGGTGTACAGTGTTTGTTGGGGCTCCTTGATTAAAACAAGCTTGGAAGCAGGAGTGGCATCTACTTCTGAAATAGTTTGCTCCTGGAAACTTGTAGAAATGATGAAACTTATACAAGTGTTCAGGTCTATTTTCTTTAGAAAATAATTTATCAGATTTCACATTCACAATTACCCTGAAGAAAAGAACTGGTACTTGAGACTAAGGAAGGATAATTCTATGTAACTGATTAAATTTGTTGAAGAGAAAATGGAAAATATGGTCTTATAAATAGTTGAATCTCATTTCAATTAACATTGCTAGCGCATCTAATTTATAAATAACAAGAGGGAACTCCAACATTTACAATTCTTTATGAAGAAATTTTTTTTAAAGTTAATATGAGTCCTTCATTAGATTACTTACTCTTCTTCCTTTTGGACCTGGAATTCCAGGTGGTCCTCTTGTCCCAACATGACCCTACAATTGAAAATAAGTTACAGAATTAAAAGAATGTTATAGAATGGTAGTCATGGCATTCCTTATGCTATGCAACTATATATGTTTTTAAAACTCCACAACTCTCTCCCTTGTTATTCTGCTTTTGATGTATTCTGCTACTTGGACAATGTCATTTCTCTTTGCCTAACCAAAGAATAAAACACCAAAATGCAAGCCCACTGCTGTTGACTAGATTCTAAATCACAGTGACCCTCTATAATATGAATCTGTAGAAATTTGTCATAGGAGAGGGCCCATCTTTCTCCTGCAGATCATGGATTCAAGCTGCTGACCTTTATGTTGGCAGCCAACACATTATGGACTATGACAGCTAAGGCTTCCTAACCAAAATATCTCTGTATTGCTGAAGTCAGACCTGACTTTCAGAGATTTGAGATTTATTTATTCTTTTATTTGAGTTAAAGAAATTGGTAAACTACACAGTATCCTATATTTTCTAGTTTTAGAAGCCAACAACACATTTATGTATATATTAGAAAAATTAGGTTTCTTTTTAAAACAGAAACTTCCTTATATTTTTGTTAAGAATCATTCTGCTCAGGAGCCTAAAGGTTGATCTTTTGGATAGTGAAGTTCACCATTAACCACTAAATTCAAATAGACAAAATTTATCTCTTTAAATGTAAGATTTCATCATTTTTCCATAAAAATGGATTATTTTCAAAACACAATTTTATTTGCTGAAACACATTTTTTATGAGTGTTATTTGGCTGTTGGAAGATATTTGAGAATTCCTAAGAAAACTATTGGAATGTATGCTTTTTTGTTTATGCATTGGTTGGTCTTTTACTCTTAATTAATGATCCTATTTTTTATATATAGTTATTTAAAATAGAATGATATTTGAACATTTCAGTTTTTGGCTTTCTCATTAAAATTAATTGTATGGAATATTAGAAGCTAACAACAAATACTATAGCCAGGAGAGGTGAGGAAGTTCAAGAAGGCATCATGAAATACTTCATCAGTTTGCACATGACTGAGTTTGGATAAAAACCAAAAAAATTATAACACAATGAACATGACAGATTTAAATGTTAAAAGGACATTCTGAAAGAAATAATAAAGTCTTTCATGTACTTACAGGTAATCCTGGTGGTCCAGTGGGTCCTGGAATTCCAGGAAGACCTGGATATCCCTTTAATAAGAGGAAAAATACGAGAAACATGAAATTTTCAACACACCTAATTATTTTCATTGAAAAAAATAACCCATGGAACCATAAATTGGAACACAAAATGATACTTTTATTTCTTTCTCATAGCTAAGATCCAGGAGACCACAGGGAATGTTCTGAGAGTAAACCACATAAATAAATAACACACTTAGCCTAAAAAGTATATATTTATCAGTAGATCTTCTTTCTAGAAATTAAAATTACTAGCTAGAATCACACATTTTAGACTATTGACAAAAGAACATTAATTTTATTTTTCTGTAGGTGTTTTACAATAAGCTTAGATACTTGTATAGATTAAGGTATTTAACCTTATAACTCACAGAAAAATCAAGGAATTGTATGATTTAGGAAAGTGGATGTGTCAAAATAATCTAGTCTGTGAGATGTTGCCATAACACTTTGTGGTATTATCATTGATTCAGAAAAAATATCTTGTTTTTGTAAGGTGTTAAAGGGTCAACTATGACTTATAGCAACCCTATGAACAACAAACAGACCTGAACCTTGTCCTGTCCTGTACCATCTTCATGATCTCCAACACTGTCAAATCCATTGTTACAGTCACAGTGCAAATGCACCTTGTTGAGAGTCTTCTTTCTCTGTTTCTCAACCTTTCCCAGAATGATGTCTTCCTCTAAGGTCTGGCCCCTCCTGACAACACGCCCAAGGTATATTAGAGGAAGATCCACCATCCATCCTCTAAGGAGCACCAGGGTTGTGCTTCATCCAAGACAGATTTGTTTGTTCTTTTGGAAGTCCATGGGATATTCAGTCCTCTTCACCAACATCATAATTCAAACTTATTGATTCCTCTGTCACCCTTATTCATTATCCAACTTTCTGATGTATATAAAGCAACTGAAAATATCAGTGCTTAGATTAAGTGCCCCTTCATCTTTAAACTGACATATCTTCTACTCTTAAGCATGTTGGGTTTTTTCTGTCATTTTAAAAATTAATTTTAATAAACATTTACAGAGATTTGGATTTCCATTCATTCACTGCCGCACTTTTCTCCCTGCCCACCCCTCCCCACCAGTTCGCTCCCCTCTCTGAAGAGAAAAAGAAAAAAAAGAAATTCCTTCATTGGTATACAATTCCCCCATCCCTTCCTCCTCATCCCCCACCCCAAGTACACTTCTCTATGTAACCTTAATTCTGGATTCCTGTGCTCACCATAATACTCAATTGTATATTGACTCTAATCTGTTCTTTCCCTCATCTGTTTAAATATAGTATACATAATTTATCCAGTTTTTCTCAGTCTTACCCCAACCCTGATGTCAGACCCATTCTACAACAGTGGCACCATGCAGTATTTGTCCCTTTGTGACTGAGATATTTCACTCAGCATATTGTCCTCCAGGGTCACCCATTTTGAATAATATTGCATGAGTTCCTTGTTTTTCAATGAGGTGTAGTATTCTATTGTGTGAATGTACCATAGCTTCTCTATCCATTCTCTATCCACTCTTAAGCACTTTGAACAAGTCCTTCACAAGAGATTTCCCCAAGGAAGAAATTCTTTTGTTTTCTTGACTGCTGTTACCATAGATGTTGCTTTGGATTCAAATAAAATGAAATCTTTACAACTTCAATCTTTTCTGCATGTATCATGAAGTTGTCTATTGGCCCAATGGTGAGAATCTCTTACAAGGTAACTACTGTTAAAATTAAATTTATAGATATGTTAAATTTCTTACCTGAAGTAATTGGAGAAATCTAAAAAAACACCTCATAAAGTATTTATAATTATACAGAAGTTAAAATTGAAGAGTCTCTTTATAAAATGAATTTGAACATATTATATGAGCCACCAGATTATCAAAACATATTTTCTTCAAACAAGATTGCCTTATTGGTAGTCATTTGTTCTAATTCTATCATATTTGCAAATTGCTTAATAAAAATAAAACTTGTGTATAAAATTTGTCACTTATCTTAAAGATATGAGAATAAGATGACTTCTAAGTTCTGAGTTCATGTGTGAATCATATAAAACAAAAACATAGATGAGCAGCAACCCTGTTTTATACACACACACACACACACACACACACACATACTAACTACATATAAAATTGCTGTTATTGTGCGCTGTTGAGTCAGAACCGACCCACAGCTAACCCTCCAGTGGGTTTTCTGAGGCAATTTAATCACACAGGAGGAGATTGCCCATTCTTCTCTGGTGGAACAGCTGGCAGTTTCTAACCACATGCTTTTGAGATTGCGGTACAGCTTCTTACCACTAGGCCCCTAGGTATGAAGAATAAACAGAATCCAAATTGATTTTTCTTCTTTCTTTCATCGAAGTTCTTTTAAAATTGTATAGTTACTCCTTACTCATTGACTATCCTGTTATCTAACATTTCACATTTACATTCATAGTGAAAAGCCTCTGTCCAGCTAGTTTGTGCATTAACAACTGTTCATCTGGAAGTAAAAAATGTGAAGTTTGAAGGCAAGAGTAATTGTTATTCTGATGATTGTATGTCCACTGTTCTTGACTATGATTTTCAGTGTTTTAATAGTTATGTAATGATGCAGTTTGTCAGTTTTTATAATTTAATTTCACAGTTATAAAATGATGTATTCTATCTCATATAATGATCAGATGTGATCGTCTTCCATTTTCAAAGAATGCAAACTTGTACATCATGATCTGGTCATTGGAACCTAACCATGTCAATAACTCGTTAAGTGAATAATGAGTGTAGAATATTTTACAAAGTCATCTGAAATGCATGCTTTTTACTAACATGCTATTTTGAAGAATAAACTAATTTAACTTTAATAGAAATATAAAATAACACTTTTCATTGCCTTAAACTTAAATTAAGGCAATTTCACCCTGTTGTGGTATTGCTGTATACCATTGAGTCAGAATCAACCTATAGATGAACCTCTGGTGAGTTTTTAGAACAGTTAATAGCATAGGAGGAGAATGCCCACCTCTCTCTCATGAAGCAGATGATGGATTTGAACCATGTGCTTTTGGGATTGTAGCTCAGCTTCTTGCCACTAGGCCACCAGAGATACTTTAACTAGTTTAGGCTTGGAAACATGCTTTTCAAGTAACTGAGCTGAGTTCTTACCATAACACCTTTATTTCCCTGAGGTCCCAGTGGACCTGGACTTCCACGATCTCCCTTTTAAAAGAAAAAAAAGAGAAACATTGAAGTATATTGGTATAGTTAAGATTGATTTTAGCCTTCATAGAAAAAAATACCAGTCTGAATCAGATACTACATTTATATATCACCATAATTTTGAATTATTTGAAAATTTACAGATTCTTTATTTTTACTCTCAAACAGCTAGGTCCTAATATGTTTTCCACTGGTAAAGATTAGTAAAAGTGTTATGCAGATATGAGATACTCAAGACTAAAAATTGAGTATGTATTATAAAGTTTAAAAGAATAAAATTTTTAAAAATTGAATAAAATATGAGAATAATAAAAGCATTAAAGTACAGCATAAAACTAACTGCTTAATTTGCATAGTTCCTGAAAAAAATTATTTTTCTAATCTGTTCATGAAAATTGTCATAGAAATATTTTTAGAGACTTATGATAATCAAACCAGTCATACCAGATTAAAAAGGCTAAATTGATTTGTGTTAATATTCTGTGAATTATTAAAATTTTAGTACTGAAAATGTAACCACGGAAACAGTAACTAAATTAGAATAATAATTTTTAGTAATCCCTTTGCTGTCATTGTGCGATATCAAGTTGGAATTGACCTATAGATGACATACCAGTAAATTTCAGAGGCAGTAAATTGCATGGGAGGAGACTGTTTCTCCCACAGAGCTGACTGGTAGATTTGAACCATGTACCACTGGCATTACAGCACAGCTTCTTACAACTATGGGACCAGATCTCCCTTTAAAACTATTGAAAAGCTTGCTGTCAGAGATCTCTCCAGAGTACTGAAAAAGAACTCTGTCAGTCTAAACACTAAAGTGTTTCTGGTCTTCACAATTGCTCGCTATGAATCAGAAAGGGATGATAGAAGGATCATTGATTCCTTTGAGCTGTGGTACTACAGTATTGACTGCTGGGAGAACAAACAAGTTTATCCTAGAGAAGGTTTTTAAAATCAGGTTGCTCCTTGGATGCAAAATTTCTGAAATCCCATCTTACATACTTTGGATATGTTACAATGAAGGATCAGTCCTTGGAGAGTGACATCATACTTGGAAGAGTAAAGTAACAGCACAAGAGAGGAAGACCCTGGATGAGATGGATTGACTCAGTGACTAGGGTAAAAGAAGTAGGTGTGTCAGAGACAATAAGGGTAGCTAAGGATAGAGTGGGCTTCACAGCTTTTTTTTTTTTTAAGGTTGTGTTTTCAGGGAATGATGGCTACTTTATTCCTGAGCATTGAATTACATCATTATATATATGCCAAATTACAGAGAGTCATAGACACTTAAATAATTTTATCTCTCACGGTGACCATTATTATTTGTTTTAAATTTTATACTGGTTTACATACAAAGTTCATGAAGTTCTTATATATTTTTTCACATTGGATCTTTCCCCTTTCATTTACCCATCCCTCCCTCCACCTGTCAAAATGTGTGATTCTATGAGTAAGCACTCCCTCCACTCCTTGGACCTTCATACTCATCCTGCAATAATACATGACCAGTATTTTTGCTTTCCATAGTGGCTTTTGCTATTGGCTGTCATATTCCAGTAATATGCAAAATATTCAGAAAGTATATTTTTTGCTATTGTTATAAGTAGGAGTTGCTTCACAGCTTTTATACATAAGATCACAATGAGTTGCAAGTGACTTGATGGCACATAACGAAAACAAGTTTCTTACCTGAATTCTTATAATGTGGGTTTTTTTAGTCAAGAAAGCACAAATACAGTCCCTCACTACTACAAATTAGGCAGTCAGTTTCTGTGCATTTGGGGAAATGGATAAGCCTCGCTCTACAGGAAAAACCACCCATGTGATCATGGTTTCTCTCCTGCCAGAGAAGTATCAAGTCCCCATTTCTAAGATATTAAGTTAGCATTATGGGATAGATAAAAAGAAACCAAAATGTTGCCGTTAAGTAATTATTTTTTCAAAATAAAAGTTTATTTTAATTGTGATTTTAAAGAGTGCTTACAGAGGCCTTCAAGTAATTTTTGTGTGACAATGTTAAAAAAAAAAAATAAACCCTTTGAGGATGACTGAATTTTAAACTCTGTTGTACTTATTCTAAATCCAAAAGAGCAAGATTGTAAGATTAGAGAAGCCTAAGGAGACTTCATGGAGAAAATGAGAATTTGGCTGACTCTTGTTAAGTCTCACTGTTTGGGGAAAACCCACTGCCTTGAAGTTGATTCAGATCCATAGTGATCCTTCATCAGCTGTCTAAGTCTTTGAATATTTATGGGAGGACACTGCCTAGCTTTCATCTGTGAAAGACCTAGTGAATTCAAACTGCTGACCTTAGGGTTTGCAGGTTGCCCATTAAGAACTATACCATTAGGGCTTCTAAAAGAAAATGTGAATATGTACAAGGAGAGAGAAGAAGATCTATATTAAAAATATTAAAGAATTTGCTCTTTTAACTAAATAAGTCAAAGTTATACACTATCTTGATAGCAAAGAAGTTTACAGGATTTACAACAGTGAGTCCACTAAGATTTTTCAACATATTTCATCATCACAACCTATCTCTGATATATGATGCAGGCTAGACTAGAAGAAGAAGAAGAGCAAAAGAGTAGAAAATTCCTGGCACAGTAGAGGATATATTTAGGCATGAAATAATAAGGGTATATACATATATATAACAGAGTGTAGCCTAGTGGCAAGAAGGTGTGCTGAAATCCCAAAGACGTTCATGGGCAGTCTCCTCCCGTTCTTATTAACTGCCTCTGAAAACCCACCGGAGGGTCAGTTATGGGTCAGTTCCGACTCTACAGTACACAACAACAACAATGGA
Organism: Elephantulus edwardii; assembly: GCF_000299155.1. Classification (NCBI taxonomy): domain Eukaryota; kingdom Metazoa; phylum Chordata; class Mammalia; order Macroscelidea; family Macroscelididae; genus Elephantulus; species Elephantulus edwardii. The sequence goes on from NW_006399977.1 coordinate 3,733,078, forward strand.
AATGTTGAACTGTAAAAGTGGATCCATAGGAACTGCTCAAAGCTTTGACAGAGAAGATAAAGGAAAGGGAAAAATCCAAGTTGGGTTCACCCTACCTATTTTGGAAGATGAGGTGTGTTGGAATGTGGGAGAAAATAACAAAGTAAATTTTAGAAATGTTGAGTTTTAGTTTAAAATTTAGAAAGAAATAACTAGGATATTATCTAGTTTAATATATAATTATACTATGTGGTTACAGTCATATGTCCTATAATGTCTATGATATTGTTATTATGTGCCATCAAGTTGTCTGTGACCCATAGTGACCCCATGTACATTAGCTTTGAAACTTGCCCTATCCTGAGCTAATATGATTGTTTCAGACCTAATTCCATTATTCTAGTAACTGAGTCAATCCATCTCATCTTGGGTCTTCCTTCTCCTGTGCTGTCTGTCCTCCATTCTTCCAAGTATGATGTCCCTCTCCAAAGACTGGTCCTTCCTGGCCATGTCACCAAAGTATATGAAATAGAGCCCCAACATCCTTGCCTCCAGGAAGCATCCTGGTTTCACTCTCTCAAGGGCAGAATTGTTTGTTCTCCTGGTAGTCAACAGTAAGTATGTTCAACTCTATTTTCTGGCACCATAACTCAAAGGCATCCATCCTTCTTCTATCATGGTTAGTTATTGTCCAGATCTCTGGTGCACAGCGAGTAATTGCAAAGACCATGACCTGGATCAGGCACATTTTAGTCTCCAGAATGACATCATTGCTCTTCAGTATTCTAGAGAGGTCCCTGACAGAAGTCTTTCCCAATGCAAGTCATCCTTTGATTTCCTGACTGATGATGCCAAGAGTGTTGATTGTGGAACCAAGCAAGCTGAAGTTACCAACAGTCTCAATCCCTTCTTTAGCCATCATGAAGCTGCTAATAGATGAGAATGTTTGTTTTCTTGATGTTGATATTCAATCCATATTGAAGACTACAGTCCTTGACCTTCTATAGCAAATTTGTCTCATGTCCTCTTCAATTTCAGCAAGCAAGGTTGCGTCATCTGCATAACACGGGTTATTGATGTTATGTGAGAAAGGAAGTTATATGTTTGCACATTGTATGAACATAATATCATAGTTGGGCATAGTGTGGACGTGGTATCATGGCCTAATACGGCTTTTTTCCTTTAAGCATCTTGAGCAAGCTCCATGATTTTGTAGAAATCATTACATGCTGAAGATGATTCACTTTTGGTCTTGATCCTCAATCCACATCATTAGCAAGTTCCTCTCACATTTTTGTTAGCTTTGTGGCTTTCAGTGGAGCCAATAGTTAACTGGTTGGAGAAATTTTTCTTTGTTTTTGAGGACCATTTTGACTATTGCGTATAACATGATGATAGTATTCACTGTTTTTCCATCCTCGTGTTTTAATAACCTTGTTTTTCACTCCCAAATGGATACTTCTCCTCTACCTCTTGCTGCTGCTATCATGACAACTAGTTCTGCTCCTTTTGGAAGGCATAATGTACTTCATAGTAATAATTTTGAAAAAAATCATAAACAGAGAGGTGATGATGAGATGGATTGATATAGCAATCGGGGTGATGGGGGCTGTGTTGGAGTTAATGAGACTGGCTCAGGACAGGGAAGAGTTCAGAGCTTCTATACATGGGCTTGCTAGACATCACAGGCAATTCATCACAGGCACATAAAAACAATAACATATTTTGAGAGGCTTGGAGGCAAGAGTGGCATCTACTTCTTAAATAACATGCCTCCGAAACCCTATGAACTTTGATAAATGTCGATAGTTGTACAGGGGCTTCAGGCCTTTTGTTCATAGGTTGCTATGTGTGGTGCTCGACTTGAAGGCAATCAACAACATCAATGCTTTTACACTCAAGACACACATAAGATCAATGTTACTGCTTGTAAAGCATACAGTGTTACTTGATAAATTTTTGTAGATAGCAAGCTTACTTCATGCATATGCCAGTAACATGGGTATTCATTTATATATAAATTATAGATTAAATGTATACTGTACACCTGAAAGAGTATTCACTTTCTACGTAAGACACATGAGGTGTATGTATTGTATGTGGGATGTTGTCAGGTTCACTATGTTTCATTCTCTGATTGAGATATGCACTCTATTAAAACCTTATGTGACTATGGTTATATATGTGGTTGGCCGTAGCCTGAATGGATATTATACATAGAATGACTGTATTTGCAACAAGCAGCCTTTTGCAAGAACTGTAGCAGGCTACAGTTTTTACAATTTATATTCTACAAGCCAGGTTTTTGTCAATGATACAAACTTTATGGTTTTATTTTCCTTTTGACCATTTTAAAGATTATATAGTATACATTAAAAACATGAAATATGTCATTGCTGGTTCCAATAACAGCTTTAAAAATATTTCCTAAATTTGGAGTTCTACATGGAAAATCACTCTTGGGATAATAATTTCTAGGTAATGTTGAATCCAATTACAATTTCCATCATAACATCCAGCTTTACTCAAGAATAACTGCCTACTGGATTCCAAATGGAAATAAAGAGATTGTGACCGAGACTTGGATCAGAAAAAGTTACAACTTAGTCTTCTCTTTAAAAACTGTTTCCTATGGGGAGTCTGTTGTCATAAAACAGATTTAAATCATATTTTCCAGTCATAAATAAACTAGATTTCCAGTTTTACCTTTTCAGATTACAACTTTCCAAACAAAAAAGGTACTCTTCTCTTTAAAATATAGAAATAAATATGCTTTCATTGAGAATGGAATGTATTTAAGAGATTCAGTAGAAGCAGTATGTTAAAAAGTTATCAGTGATTTATCATTAAAATACTGTCTATGAGGAATCGGCATCATGAAAAATAGCTGAGTAGGAAGTTCCAGGTGTCAATCTCGCCACCAAAACAACCATTAAACTGGAAACAATCATTAGAATTAGTTGCTTTTGATTCTGGAGATTGATCAAACAAAGCAAGCAGGAAAATGCTTGATGTAGAGTGAAGCTACTGAATACTGGCAAGAGAGTGATATGAGAGCCTGCCAACCTACCCCATTATCTAGCTCTGCTATAGCTGTGAGATTGGCAGCCTTCTTTCCTAAAGAATCTGATGTTGTAATGCATAGCAAGTTGTGCTGCTAATTCAAAGGCGGCACCTCTCTGGTAGTTCAAATCCACCAGTGGCTCCAACGGATAAAGAAATAAAATCTCCTCCCATGTGATTACAGCCTCCAAAAATGTTTTGAAGAGTCAACTAAAAGTTGGTTCTGATGTAATGATAAGAAGAGTGGAGTCAGTGTGAGCAGTCAGGACTCTTTCACATATTTGGGACTGCATGCTTTAGTTGGATTGGTAATTTACTAAGGAACAATAACAGATCAATAACATACACTTGACTTTGTTTTGGTCTACTTTGACTAAAGCACATTTCCCAAGAACATCTACAGGAAAATTTAAAGTTTTCGTTGATGTTGCTAGTTTTGTGTGATGTTTGGGGTTTTTTTTTTAATGCAGACATTTAAGGGAATTTCTGTCAAGTTACAGACTGATCACAGATAACAGAACAGAAATTTAGTATTCATACACAATAAGAAACAGAAATTTTGCAATGGTTTAGAAAAGCTACTATGTAAATGGATGAATACAGCCCACAAAAGCAAGAAAATATATACCTGAGAAAGGGGATAATCTGATTTTGAGAATTATTATACTATAATACTAAAAATTTCCAGCTCTTAAAAAAAGTTACAAGCACAAAAGAAATAAGAAAATACATCCCATGTATAGGAAAAAAAAAATCTCTCACTCCAAATTCAACAAAAAACTGTCTCTGAGAATGCGTAGAAATTAGAATTCTCGCAACTGGATCAATAGACAAGATCATGACCGTGAAATGTTTAAGTTGTCAGTGTTTCCATTTTACTTGGATTCACAATCAATACAAATGATAGAAGTATTAAGAAAATATAAGATACGCTGTTGTTGATGTAGTGTACCATCGAGTCAGAACCTATCTGTAGCTGATCCTCTGGTGGGTTTTCAGAGGCATTTAATCATACACAGGAGGAGATTGCTTATCCTTCACCCACAGAGCAGCTGGTGGATTTGAACCATGTGCCTTTGGTATTGCAATATAATTTCCTATCTCTAGTCCACCAGAGCTCTCTGCCACAGCAGAAATAAAAAGATGTACTACATTGGGCAAATCTGCTGCTTAAGACCGCTTTAAAGTGCTACAAGGAAGGATATCACTTTAAAGACTAACATGCATTTGCTAGAAAGCATAATATTTGCAATTGCTTCATATTAATTTTAAGCCAATGACCAAAGACCAAAGAATTGATGTCTTTGAAGTGTGATGTTGGAGAAGAGTGTTGAATATATCATGAACTACCGAAATGACACATAGAATTATTTTTAGAGAAAGTGCAACCAGAATTTTTCTTAGAGACAGGATGATGTAACTTCATCTCACATACTTCGAATATGATATCAGGAGGCTCCAATCCTTAGTGAAAGGCATCAAACTGGGAAAAGTAGAAGGCCAGTGAAAAACCTTTCAAAATAAATTGACATAATGACTTGATCATGATAGATTGTGAGGAAAGCACTGGATAGGGTATGGTTTCAATCTGTTCATAGCGTCAATTTGAGTCACAGCCAACTTGAGATGGTATCTAGCAAAAACAGTTAAAGATGTTAAATCAAATGCCTCAAGATATTCTCAACTCTTGGAATATATTTAAAAAAAATGAGAACTGAGGCACAAATAGAGAATTGTACACCAATGTTCAAAGCAGCATTATTCATCATCACTAGAACACGGAAACAGCCCAAATGTCCAGCCACAATCTAATGGATTGAGAAATTAGGGTACATACGCATGATGGGATACTACTCAGCATGCAGGAACAATGATTTTGTAAATTAATACCTAATTTGGGAGGGACTGGAGAGCATTATGCTAAATGAACTAAATCAGTCTCATAAGAACAAATACTGTATAAAGCCATTATTGTAGAAATATATAACTAGTAAACCATGTATGAAGATCTATGGGGTGAAGAGTGAGAGCACAGGGGTAAGGATGGGTGGTGGATGTAATCATAGGGTCACACAATTTGATGGGTGGAAGGAGGAGTGGTGGGTTAAGGAAATGGGAAAGATCAGGTGTGAAAAACAATGTACATGGAATTTGTAAGTAAAGCAGTATAAAATAAAAAGTTTAATAATCTCAATGAGTTAAAGGACACCATGTTGTTGTTGTGTGCCATTGAGCCAGCATGAACTATAGCTGACCCTCCAGTGGGTACTCAGATGCAGTAATTGCATGGGAGGAGATTGCCCATCCGTCTCCCATGAAGCAGCTGGTAGATTCAGACTATGCCTTTGGGACTGTAATGTACATTCTTACCACTAGGCCACCAAAGGACGCCATAGGTAAAAGCTAAAGGAAATCAAGGAAAATATGAATGAACAACATGGAATGCCAAGGAATAAAGTAGAAATTCTAGAGCAGAAAAGCACAATAGATGGAACAAATAAGCAAATAATAACAACAATAAAATTAAAAATCTCAAAACCATAGCTTTAAGTAAATAGCAAAAGGAATCCCTATACTTAAACATAAGGTGGTTGATATTTTCCTCAGGCAATATCAGAGAAGAGAGGGACACGCAATCACACACCCCCCTCAAACTTCTCCAGTTCAATAAAAGACATGGTCCTACGTATCCAAGAATCTCTACAAACTCCAAGCAGAATAGTGTCAAAGAGCCAAATTGAGAGTATTAGAACTGCATTGTGGAAAATAAAAGAAAAATACTATTCAAAACAGGAAGAGAAAATTATGTGTCACATACCAAGATTACTCAATAAGATTAACACCTAATTTCACCTCAGAAATCATGGAGGACAATGGGCAGGAGTCTGGCTGGATAGAAGGGAAAGTGGAGAGTTTATTGCTTAATTACAGAATTCCTGTTTGAGCTACTGACAGTTTCAGAAGTAGTATGGTTATACAATACAGTGAATATTAGTGAATGCTAACTAGTGCCACTGAGAAAGTTTTTAAAAAGGGAAATTTTATGTTATACATATTGTACCACAGTTGAAAATGTCATATAAATGTCTCTTTTCTATGTTTAGTCTTGAATGCTTATGATTAAGTACAAAAATAGAGTAAGTTACCTTTTCACCAGTGCTCCCAGGCATCCCGACTTCTCCAGGTAAACCAACAGGTCCCTTTTAGGAAAAATATAACAGAAAATACAGATGTATTACATTGCTCTTTGTCTTAAGTAAATCATATGCAGCATTTATGTTTTTAACTCATTCTAACCTTGGAATAAAATTACTCCTATTATATGTACAAGGAGATCTGGTGGTTTAGTGGTAAGTAGTTAAATCGCCAACGCAAAGGCATGTGACCTTAAACCACTAGCTGCTCCATGGAAAAAAGATAGTCAACTTTCTCCCTTGTGATTTACTGCCTCTGAAAATCCACTGATGGGTCAGCTATGAGTTGGTTCCAACTTGATATCATATAATATTACAAGTGTACAGATTATTTTTTCACAGTAGAATTTATTAGTCTATTCAGTCATCACCAAATATATGAGTCCTTCATTTGTGACAAGGGAGCTCTGGCGGCATAGTTTATAGAGACTGTGGCACTCTTCCAAATGCTGTGCCTCTGATGGTCCAGTTTGCCAGTTGGTCCTTGGAAGAAAGGTAGGTAGGTAGGTAGTTTCCTTACATTGCAATTAACAAACTCACAAACCTGATATTGTTTTTATGTACTATGAAGCCAGAACCAACTCATAGCTGACCTTTTAGCAGGTTTTCAGAAGCAGTAAATTGCACAAGAGGAGATTGTCCATCTTTCTTTTGCAGAGAAGCTGGTTTGAATTGTGTCTTTGTGGTGGCTATGCAATTCTTTACCACAAAGCCAGTAGAGACTTAAACCTGATAGATAGTTGCTGTGAGTCAGGGCCAACTTTACAGTAATGCGTTTGAGTCTGAGTTCTTGAGTTTGTACCATGGTAGGAAGCACTGAGTTTCAAATCATGAAGAAAATAAACATAATCTCTACTCTCATGGAGTTACCAATCTAATTAACGTTGTAAAACCCCTGCAGTTTTTTATAACTATTCAATATAGGCACATTAGTCTTAGAAATTAGGGAGCTCCGGTGGTCTAGTGGCAAGAAATTGCTTTGTCAATTTAAAAGGTAATACAGTCTAAAAGTGATATATGATAGCATATGATTATCACAGGAATCCAGAATTAAGGGTGCATAGTGAGTGGTGTGCATTTGGGGCTGGGTAGGGCAGGGTGGGTTCGGGAGCATTGTATACCAACAAAGAAGTTTATCTTTTGCTTTTCAAAGAGAGGAATGAACTGGGGGGAGAGGGATAAAGAAAAAAGTGCAACAATAAATGAATGAAAATCCAAAATCTCTGTAAATGTTCATGAAAATAAAGTAAAAAAAAAAAGGCAGGCAGCTTGAATTCATTAGCTGCTCAGTGTGGAAAAGATGGACAATCTCCTCCAATGCAATTTACTGCCTCTGAAAACTCAGCTCAGAGGAGGGTCAGCTATGACTTGGTCCTGGTTTGACAGTACACAACAAGAAGTCTGATAAGTTATTTCTGTTATTCTTTGTAAGCACCTCAAAACATGAGCAAATAGCTCATTCCCATTAATTAATTTATTTTCTAAAACATATTTAATGCTATAAAAAGAGCAAGAGTAAGATGAGGAAAATTGAGTCTGACTTCTACATGCTTCATGAAGGGAAACTTTTATATCCATAAAACCACACAAATAACGGCATAGTAGACATATAACCTCAAATGCTCCTGCATCTATTTTTATGAATCATTTTGGTTCAATGTTTGTTGCAACTAGATTCATAGATTACTCACAGTTGTGAGGTTTGTTAGGGAAATAGTTTCAGGAATAGGAGAGGCAAAAAATATTACATAATGCAAGTCCAGGTTTAGTCTAGCAGTCCCAAGCCAGATAACAAGGCACAATTCTTCTATTCGTTAAGACAGCTTCTAAGTCAACAAATCAAAGTCTAGGTTCAGTTCAGCAGCACAAATGAACCTCTGATTTAATCAATTAGTCCACCAAACTTTATCTCAAAGCAGTTACAAGTCAACTTTTTTTTTTTGTGGGAAAAAATTTGTATTTAGAATTAGCCAGCTGGACTCAGTTTAGATGGTCCCAATTTTGCTGGCAAAATCCAAAACATCATAGTCAGGAGCAAGTCAAACATGGGCCTTCTTCTCTCCATCAGGCCTAAGCAAAGTGTTGATCTTGGCCACATCAATGTCATAGAGCTTCTTTATAGCTTGTTTAATTTGGTGCTTGTTGGCCTTGACAACCACAATGACCACAAGTGTGTTGTTATCTTCTATCTTCTTCATGGCTGACTCAGTGATCAGGGGAAATTTGATGATGGCATAGTGGTCAAACCTGTTGCCTTCAGAGTCTCAGCATCTTAGGCTGCCGGAAGGTGGGTGATGTGTGGATCTTCTTCTTCTTTTTTTTTTTTTGGCTCTGGATGCCCTTCAGGACTGCCTTCTTGGCCTCTAATGCCTTTGCTTTGACTTCAGTTTTGGGAGGGGCAGGGGCTTTCTTCTTCACTTTCATTGCGATCTTCATAGAAAGGCCAAGTCAACTTTTTCATTAAATTATCCAGCAAGACAAACCTTTAACTGTAGTTCAATCTCCAAGGTTCTTCTGGTTACATCTTGCCACAGGAGGGGCAAGTTAATTCATAGCAGTGCCACAATCTCTTCACCCTCTCTCCACCAGTCTCTCTCAAAGTGTCTTTACAATTCCCTTCACTGTGTGGAAATAATTCTCTTATATTGGTCCCACAGCTGTTGATGATTTGCAAGACCACCTATCTGCAGTTATCTGAAGACCATCCCCCACAACGGAGGCTAACACAATGGTTAGAAAAGTCTGTTTTCAAGGGTTTTGACACCCCAGATGTCTACTTTGTTTCAGATATTATGATATCTGAAAGTGATTTCTTTCTAGCAGTTTGAATCCACCACTAAGTCTGTGGCAGAAGATGGACACTATCCCCCAGTGTGATTTACAGCCCTCGTAATCCAATGGACAGTCAGCTCTGACTCAATGACATTGAGTTTGAATGTGCAAGTGTACATATTCACATACATACATAAATAAACATGCACCTACATGTATACACAGTAAAGCTGCAGAAATCAGAAACTGTGTAAAGCAGAAGCCTGTTAAGAGAAGGAAAATGCAAATATTTTTCACTAAAATTGTCAGCAAGAAAATAGGATAAAGGAAGAAATATTTGAGATCCAGAAAAAGAAGGCAGTTTTATAAATTGCGGCTTTCACAGATTTTAATGTTAAATTACTTTTTCCCATTAATGTGTTGTGTAATCTTTGTCTCACAACACTCTACACATTGTTTTATTTCTATGCTCTCTGCACTTTGTATTAATTGCTTATCTGCTTTTTTTCCTTTGCATAATGTTTTAAAACTGTCCTGACAATAGAAGTCTGAGACAGGTGTGAATTATCAGTTATTGTTAGTTGCCATTGAGTTGACTATGACTCATAGCAACTCTATGAACAATGGATCAGAGGCTTACCCTATCCTCTGGATCCTAATCATCCCTAACATATTAGAGGCCATTGCTACAGTCATTTTTGTTGATCTGTCTTGGTCTTCTTATCTTTTACTGACCCTCTACCATTCCAAGCATGCTGTTCTTTCCCAAGGACTGGCCCTTCCTTAGAACAAGCCCAGAGTATGTGAGTTCACCCCCTATGCCTCTATTCAGCACTCTGATTATACTTTCTCCAAGATAGACTTGTTGGTCCTTTTGGCAGTCCAAAAAAAGTATGAAATGTTCTGTACTTTTCTCCAACATTCAAAGTTAAATTATTAGTAGAGAATCAGAAGTCAACATCATTAAATCTATGTTGTTGTTGTTATGTGCTGTCGAGTCATTTGCGACTCATAGCGACCCTATGCACAACAGCCCTAAACCCTGCTCTATCCTGCGCCAACCACACCGCCTCTGACACACCCATCCCGATTACCCCAGTCACCGAATCAATCCATCTCACAGAGGGTCTTCCCTTCCTGCGCTGTCCCTCCACCCTCCCAAGCATGATGTCCCTCTCCAAGGACCCGTCCTAAATCTATGTACTTTATAAAATAAGTTTGTGTCTTTTTTTTTAACTGAAACTGCATAGTTAGGAAACAATAACTGACTTAGGTGGATATATGTAGAGCTGAGCTTATCAATCAAATTTCCTTATGTATGTGGATCTTACATGTACATTTATTTATAATACTGGTAAAAGGAGTGTTTTGAAAACAAGGTAAGAAATAGTAAATAAAATACTTGGCAAAATTAATTGAGATTGAGATGCAGGTACACATAGGGTTATAGACTGGGAAATATGAATATACTATTGAAGTCTTTGAATGCTGAACCAGAAATTTGTGTCATGGTGGACACAGAGATGAGACACCATGATCTCCCTTTAAAGTGGCTTTTTGTGCCTATATTAGATTCTTCATGGTTTAGGCCTCAGTAAAGAGGCTTATATAGAAAAATAATTGTTTTAAGCAGAGATATAAAGGTCTAGATATTTTGGTAAAAATTGAGACATATGTGATGGATCTGAATTCTCCAGATTGCTCCAAAAGCTGGCTAAATTTTTGTAGAATCTATATTACACCTTAACTTTGCCCAATTCTAATTTCCCCTCTCCTCTTAATATGTAGTTGTTGTTGTTATGTGCCGTCGAGTCACTTGAGACTCATAGCGACCCTATGAATAACATCCCTAAACTTTGCTCTGTCCTGTGCCAATCACACCGAGTCTGATACACCCATGCCAATTACCCCAATCACTGAATCAACCTACATCATAGAAGGTCTTCCTTTCCTGTGCTGCCCCTCCACCCTACCAAGCATGAGGTCCCTCTCCAAGGACCTGTCCCTCCTTGTAACATGTCCAAAGTATGTTAGACAAAGTCTTAGAATACTTGCCTCGAAGGAGCAGCCCGGTTTGACCCTTTCCAGGATGAATCTGTTTGTTTTCCTAGCAGTGCATGGTACCCTCAATACTCTTCTCCAGCACCAAAGTTCAAAGGCACCAATTCTCCTTCTATCCTCCTTGGTCATTGTCCAACTCTCTGATGCATAACAAGTGATAGCAAAGATCATGGCCTATATCAAACACACCTTAGTCTCCAAAGAGACACCATTGCTCTTCAGTACTTTGGAGAGGTCCCTAACAGCAGACTTTCCCATGGCAATACGCCTTCTAATTTCCTGGCTGCTGGTGCCAAGAGTGTTGACCGTGAAGCCAAGCAAACTAAAGCTGTGAACAATCTCAATCTCTTCACCACCCATCCTGATGCTTCCAATTGGTCCAGTGGTGAGAATCTTTGTCTTCTTGACATTAAGCCTGAATCCATATTGAGGTTGCAGTCCTTGACCCTCTGAAGCAAGCGCTTCAGGTTCTCTTCAGTTTCAGCAAGCAGGGTTGTATCATCTGCATATCGCAGATTGTTGATAGATCTTCCACCAATCTTGACCTCACCTTTCTCCTCATAGAGCCCGGCCTCCTAGATAATCTGTTCTGCATACAGGTTGAAAAAGTATGGAGACTGGACACATCCCTGGCGTACGCCCTTCCCAGTTTTGAACCATTCAGTGTTTCCTTGATCTGTTCTGATGACTGCCTCTTGGTCCAAGTACAGGTTTCTCATTAGCATGATCAAGTGTTCTGGTATTCCCATTCTTCTCAGAGTCAGCCACAGTTTGTTATGATCCACACAGTCAAACACTTTTGCATAGTCAATGAAACACAGATATTCATTCCTCTGGTATTCCCTGCTTTCAGCTAATATCCATCTAATATTAGCTACAGTATCCCTAATATCACAACCCCTTCTAAACCCAGCCTGGACTTCTGGCAGTTCTCTGCTGATGTGTTGTTCCAGTCATTTTTGGATAATCTTCAGGAGAATCTTGCTTGCATGTGAAATGAATGATATTGTTCTATAGTTTCCACACTCTGTTGGGTCACCCTTCTTTGGGATGGGATCAATCTCTTCCAGTCTGTTGGCCAGGTGGTTGTTCTCCAGATTTCTTGGCACAACGTGGTGAGCACATCCATGGCAGCATCTGTTAACTGAAATATGTCAATTGGTATACCATCTATTCCAGGGGCCTTATTGTTTGCTATTTCCTTCAAAGCAGCTTGAACTTCTTCCTTCATCATCATAGGCTCTTGGTCATATGTTTTTTCATTAAATTCTTCTATGTCTGCCAATTATTTTCGATACAGTGACTCAGTATATTCTTTCCATCTTCTTTTAATACATCCTGGATCATTTAATATTCTGCCGAAATCTCCCTTGTTTATAGCAACTAGAGGTTTGAATTTGTTTTTCAGTTCCTGGAGCTTAAGAAATGTTCACGAGTTCAGCCCTTTTGATTTTCTGACTCCAACTCCTTACACATTTCATTGTAATATTTTACTTTGTTGTTAATATGTAATAGTTTCCCATAAATATCTTACTCACTGACCAAGAGCGACTGTTTCCAGAAAAAGCCAACACATGAAAGACATAAAAAAAAAGACGGAGATACTAAATTGTGATTTGGAAGCTGTAATCTTGCCTCTTACCTGCTAAGAGAACCACATCAACAATATAGATGGAATACAGAGAAGATCCTGGTATAAATTAACGATAAATATGTTAAAAACATTTACACATGGTGATTTACAGCTTCTGAAGAAGCTGGATTATACAAATAAGAATATGGCGTTGGCATTGGAGAAAGATTTATTAACAACCTGTGATATTCAGGTGTAATTTATTAGGTGTTTGAGAAAAAGCTCAAAATCAAACCCACTACCATCAAGTAGATTTTGACTCAGCAACCCCATAGGGCAGAGAACTGCCCATTTTGTATCCATGGCTGCAAATCATTATGCAAGCAGATTGCCATGCATTTCTCAGGCAGAATGGCTGGTGGGTTCACACTGCAGGCCTTTTTGTTAAAACACAAGCGCTTTAACCACTGTGCAACATGGGCTCTTTAGGTATTTGAGAAACTGGGGGAAATAATACTGTAAGGATTTGGGATTGGATGGCTATTGTTAAGATGAGAAAAAGATTCTCAGTTTGCATAATGAGAAGAGAAAAGGCCCCAGCCTTAGAGTGTCTGAACTCCAGGGGAGGTAAAAGTCCTAACCAAAACTATATTGTAGTATTAATGCCTGGGCTGCAATAAGCAAAAATGAGAGCTTGACACTTGCTATAAGGACATCTGGATAGAAATATCGGAAACTTTTATACTCATCTAGTCTTCAGTCATTAATATTCAATATATCAAATCTATTTTTGATGTGGCTTTTAAATTCATCTGGGATATACATTCTTGGTTATATTTTGGTTCTCATGGACTTGTTTTAATTTTTCTCAGCTTCAACTTGAACTTACACATGAGTAATTAATGGTCTCTCCCACAGTCAGTACTTGGTTTTGTTTTCACTGCTGATTCTAGGTTCTCCATCGACTCTCTTTTTATTCACTTAAAAAAAATTATTTTATTTTCAATTTAATTTTACACTGGTTTACTTACAAGGTTCATATATACTCCCTCTCATATCTAATCCCCCTCACCTCCCCAGCCCATCAAGGTTTGCGGCCATCCCCACCCATTTGTTCCCTCCTCTTCACATTAGATCCTCATACAAGTTTTACTAGTTATCTATTTCTACAATAATGGTATTATACAGTATTTGCTCTTATTGGACTGAGTTAGTTCACTTAACACAATATTCTCCAGTTCTTCCCAAATTAGGAAGTGATTTACATAATCATTGCTCCTGCATGCTGCGTAGTATTCTATTGGGTGAATGTAGCATAATTTCTCAATCTGGTCGATTATGGTTGGACATTTGGGCTGTTTCCATGTTCTTGCAGTGGTTAATAGCACTGCTATGACCAGTGGTGTACATGTCTCCAATTGCGTCTCAGTTCTCCTTTTCTCAGATATATTTCAAACAGTGGAAAAGCTGGGTCATGGGGAATTTCTATGTTCAGCTTTCTGAGGATATGCTAAACTGTGTTCCAGAGTGATTATACCATTTTATGATCCCACCAACATTGTAAAAGAGTTCCTATCTCACCACATAGTCTTTAACATGTATTATTTTCTGTCCTGTTAAACTTTGCCACTGCTACTGGAGTGAGATAGTATTTCACTGTGGTTTTGATTTGCATCTCTTTCATTGCTGGTGGTGACTTTGAGCGTTTCTTCATATGTCTGTTGGCCATCCAAATATCTTCCTCTGTGAAAATTCTTCCCACATCTTTTGACCATTTTGTAATTGTGTTATGAGTCTTTTTCTTGTGGAGACCCTGCAGGATTCTGTAAACTTTGGATAGGAGACCACTGTCTGAAATGGTATTGCCAATCCGTTCCCCCCAGCCCCCCAGCCCCCCAAGCAGTAGGTTCTCTTTTCATACTGCTGGAAAAAGGTTTTGATGCACACAGGGATTTAGTCTTTAGAAGGTCACATTTATCAATTTTATCCTCTCCAGATTGAGCATTCCTGGCTGTATTTGACATTTTCTTTATACTGTAGGCAAGTCCATCCAAGCTTGGTCCCAGTTTGTTTCTCATGAACTTTATGGTTTTGGGCTTTACTCCCAGGTCTCCGATCCACCTTCAGTTGATTTTTGTGTGTGGTGTGAGATGTGGGGCCCATTTCAGCTTTCTGCAGGTAGCAGTCCAGTTTTGCCGGCACCATTTGTTGAAGAGGCTGTCACTCTCAATTGCTGTGTAGTCCATCAGGTGAGTATGTATAGTCACAATTGTATGCTTTTCATAAAAGGTATTTAATCTGCAGTTATATTTTTCAACAACCAATTCTTCTTTGTTCTCAAGTTTTATATTCCAGTCACTAATTATTAGTGCAACTTCATAGCATGATATACAAATTCTTGAGCAAATTATACACACAAGTAAATAATACAGACTATTTTAAATAGTTATATCTGAAAAGTACAAAAATAGTTCATTATTTTGTTTTTTGTTGTTTTGAGGACTTCTACTCTTTATGACTTTATGTAAGCAGATTGAAATTCTTTCAGATCCTGTACTGTCCTTGAAATCCCTACTGTGCTTAAACCCATTGTTGCAATCATTGTGTTAATTCATCCTTCTGAGGGTCTCACTCTGTTTGACTGACCCCGCACTTTTCCAAGAATTTTCCCCTCTTGAAAACATGCCCTAAGTAGGTTGTTATTAGGCAAACTCTTACCATTTTTGTTTCTAAGGAGCACTCTGGCTGCTTTCCTACTGAGACAGATTTGTTTGGCCTTCTGTTTTAGGGTCACAGTTCTTTCACTTCATGAGCTTGGCATTTGAATGCATGAGTTGCCTAAAGATATAGCTGAACGGTCTGTTCAGTATCCAAACAGGGATTTTAGTCTCTGACATTTCCTTTGGATCTAACATGAAACTGTAAAATAAGAGTTGAGAATGAAGCTTTGCCTCAGGAAGTTCTGGTAATGATCAAGAGATTATGCCTGGAATGTCTACTCAACAGATGCTTTTGCTCACACTTAAGATCTGGGAAGCTTTAGAATAGAAAGGCAACAGTGCTGTACATCCTGCATGAAATTCCCTTGGCAGTGTTGCTCACATATTTTACTCCCGTGGAATGAGTTCCTTGGTAATAAATCAAAGTGATAATGTGAATATCAGCACAGGGTTACTACTTAACCTGATTGAGCCTTCAAGTTTTTATTCCCACTCAAAACCCCATTGCATTGAATTGGTTCCATACTATAGAGACCCTTAAGGAAGTTTCAAAAACTGAGTCTCTATGGGAGGACACTGTTGATCTTTCTTGTGCAGACCGACTAGTGGAATGAAATTTCTGACCTTGTAGTCTAATAATCTGATAGGTCATGCATTATACCATCAGGACTCCTTCAGACTTTTGTTTGTTAAAATTATATATATGAATTTTGGTGAGAAATAAGTAGAAACCTCATGCTGTGACACTTGTATTGCAAAACATACTTGCAAGTTCTTTGTAAAACTCAAATAAATAGTAGGACTGCTCACAGAAGAAAATCTGTGCCTATAACTATGGTTCACTTTTCATGAATAAAACACTAATTAATTTTGCATGTCTTTCATACAAACTTCATAGGCATCTTTATTTTTATGAACTCTATCTAAAGACAGATTTGAGGTCAGAAAATCTATGATTTGATACTCATCCCTCCCTGATCTTCACTAATTACCTTTGACCTGTGGATAGAATGTTATTGTTGTTGTTGTTAAGTGCTGTTGAGTTGTAGATTACTAATAGCAACCCTATGAACAAAAGACCTGAACACTTGTATACATTTCTTCATTTCTCCAAGTTTATTTGGTTTCAGGAGGTAACCTGTTTTGGAAGTGAATGCCACTCCTGCTTCCAAGCTTGTTTTAATTGGGGTGCTCCACCAAACACTGTCCAGCCTGGGTAACCATTATCACATTTGACACATCAGTGTCACAGTATTCAGCATCACAACAACCACAACTTACCTCTGTACAGCAAATGGACAGACCAATGCTATACCAATTAGAAGAATGTTTGACCAAAACCAATTAAAACTAGGCCCTTGGGCCTGTGGCCCTTGAGCCCAACTGAATTTAAGAACCAAGGCAAGGTTCAAACTCCATGAGCTCCATCATTCCACATTCCTCCATAATCAAGCATTCTCATTGACTCTCACCACCAAAAACACCCATCTGGGAGCATTCCGCTGCTTCCCCCCCCGCCACCCCACATAGTCTAACTTCTTGAATGAGTTGTTCAGCTGGTGATAGAATAGCTGAACTAAAAATGAACAAAATACAGGTGTGGTATTTGTAGACTCTTTGTTCAAAAACTTAAGTTGCAATTCTGATCTTCAATTCTGAAGTGAGTCATGGAGTCAGCTTAGGTCTCACCATCCTAGCTCTGAACAAAAGTTGAGATGAATAATCACTCTGATATTTTTTTCCCCTCAGTGTTGGATAGGTGAGTTTGAGGCTGTGAGAGGCAGACTTGTCCCAGACTTCTACAAGGACAGGAATTCACAGATAAGTTTTTGTAGGATTATCCCTCTGATATTTTTCATTTCTAGCCTAATGTCAAGAAACTGTGCTGGTAAGAAGCTGCGTTGCAATACCAAAGGCACATGGTTTAAACCTGCAAGCTCCTCCACAAGAGATGGATGGGCAATCTCTTCCTGCATGATTTACTGCCTCTAAAAATTTGCTAGGAGTCAGTCTTGACTTGACAGCATACAACAGCAACACAACACAATTCTGAGACTTTGAGTTTTGATCTTTCCATGCTGTGAAATACATTGGACAATCTAGAATTTTCAGTAGTGCCTTACATATAGAAATACTCTCTGGGAAGAGAATAAATCCTTATCTATTTGCTGTGTTAAGAATAATAACTGTGCTGAAATATTGAAATTTAATGATGCCCTCACCTTGCCTGTTTGAAAAGCTGGAGTACTTCCATAAAAATTCCATTTCTCTAATTAGCTTTCTTATGCTGCTGACTCTCTCTAAGAAGGTTAGCAGAGTAAGCCTTTATTCCATCATGCTGTCCATATTATCTGCCCCATGACTTGACATGAGGCTTGTGGAAATGCAATAAAACTGAATACATATGTATAGATTTCCCTAACAGATCACTATGCAATTTCCATGCTAGAACAGCAGCAAATACTTGAAATAATTAACAATATGAATATGCCAACATTGCCAAGTTCACTAGTGATTTAAACATTATTACTCCTCAAATAGGACCTGAACAGTTATACCAAACCAGAGTAGGTTTCAAGACATATACACAAAACAGAGTGAATCACTCACTATCCAGTCCTGAACTATCCTCACAGTCATTATTATGTTTGAGCCCATACTTTTTTGCTAACCCTCTTGTTTACCAAATTATATGTTCATTTTGAGGGACTGCTCTCTCTCTATCTTTTTTGGTCACAGAGTTATGGGGTTTTTCTTTTATTTTTATACACATTTTACTCCCTGCCCACCCCTCCCCCAGTTCACTTTTCTCTTTGAGAAGAAAAAAAACAAACCCAAAACAAACTCTTTCATTGTTATACAATAACCCTCCCTCCCAAGTTCACTTTATTATGCAGCTCTTATTCTGGACTCTTGTCATACAATAATACCTAATTATATATTCCTTTTAAACAGTTCTCTCCTTCATCTGTTTCAGTGCAGTGTACAATATTTATTCCCTCTTTTTTTAGTTTCCCCCCAACCCCAATGTCAATCTTGTTTTATAACAGTGGCATTATGCAGTATTTGTCCTTTTGTGATTGAGATATTTCACTCGACATAATGTCATCCAGGCTCACTCATTTTGTATAATATTTCATGAGTTCCTTACTTTTCAGTGCTGCATAGTATTCTATTGTGTGAATATACCACAACTTCTTATCCATTCATTTGTTGATGGGCACTTGGGTTGTTTCCATCTCTTTGATATTGTGAACAAAGCAGCAATAAACATAAGTGTGCATATATCTGCTGGGGTGGCGGTTCTGGTCTCTTTTGGGTATATTTCCAGTAGTAGAATTGCTGGGTCAAATGGTATTTCTAGTTCCAACTTTTTGAGAAAGCACTATACTACCTTCCATAGTGGTTGCACCACTTTACACTCCCACCAACAGTGAATAAGGTTTCCAATTTCTCCACCACCTCACCAGCATTTGCTGTTTGCTGCTCTGTTAAATTTTGCTATTGTTACTGGGGTGAGATGATATGTGATTGTTGGGTTGTTTTTTTTAATTTTTATTTTTATTTCTTTTTTTTTGTCATAGTTGTTTTGAGGGACTGCTATCTCTTGATGATATGTTCATAGTAAGTGAGATGAAGCCTCACTCTTCTTACTCCCAAAGATCAATCAGGATACAAGGTACTTTCTCTAATAGATTTGTTAATTCTTCTAATAGTCTATGGTGTATTCAATAATCTTTACCAAAACCATACTTTAAATGTATCAGCTTTTCTTTGATTTTCCTATTAATTGTCTAGCTTTTGCATACATTTTGATTCAATTAGAAATACTCCGGATTTGGCCAGATGCACCATAGTCCTTAAAGTGTAGCAAATTTACTCAATGTTTGAAAGCCAACACTGATTTCTCAACTGCCTTCCATGGGGGTTGATTGTTTAAGTAAAATGACATCCTTTGATAATGTTGATCTCTTCTTCATTTATTATTATATTCCTTCTCAACACAGTTCTACATTTCTTTTCTTATGTTGGCATGTTATCTATACTGGAGGCTGAAATCTTTATCTTCATTATTAAGTGATTCAAGTCCAGTTTTTAGTAAGTAAGGTTGAAACACATGCACATCAAAGTTTGTTAATGATCCTTTCCCAACTTGGTGTCATGTTCTTCACCATGTAGTCCAGCTTCTCAAATTATTTAGTAAGTATAAAGGTTGAATAAGCATGGTAAAATCATATAACTCTAACATACAATTCTTCTGATTTAAGACTGTGTTGAATTCTAGAACATAGTTGTTCATCCAATGAGAAGACAAAACCATAGAAGTTCCTGAGTGATAGAAATGGTTAACACATTCATCTGTAAAGTAGAAGATTGAAGGTTTGAATGTAACTAGAGATTAAGAAAAATGTGTGTCAGGCTTATATGCTTTCTCCATATCTAGTCAATCGCTATCCTGAGCAAATTATTCAAGAATGTGGACTCTATGAAGAATGATATGGCATCAGGATTAGAGAAAGACTCACCAATAACTTACAGTATGTAGATGATAGAACCTTATTTGCTGAAAGTGAGAAGGCCTTGAAGTGCTTACTGTAGAAGGTAAAAGAATATAAATTGTAATATGGATTGCATCCCAATGCCAAGAAAACAAAATTTCTGACCATTGGACCAAATGGCAAAATCATGATAAATGGAGAAAAGATTGAAGCTGTCAATGACTTCATCTTACGTGGATCCACAATAAATATAATTGGTTCTAGCAGTCAAGAGATCAATATATTACATTAGGAAAATCAGCAGTCTCCAAATTACTGAACAGTTAAGGTACAACTGCTCCAGACCATGATTTTTTCAATCACTTGCTATATGCATTTTAGAGCTGCACAATGACTAAGGATCACAGAAGAAAATTTGATGCATTTGAGTTGTGGTATTGAAGAGTACTGCCATGGAATGCCAAAGGAACAAACAGACACGTCTTGGAGAAGGTGCTGTCAGAGCTTCCTTTTGCATATTTTCGGCATATTGCTAGGAGGAGCTATTTCTTGGAGAGGAACATCATGCGTAGAGAGTAGAGGGACAACAAAAAGAGAGGAAGACCCTTAATCAGATAGACTGACACAGTGACTATAGCAATGGGCCAGTTTGTCAGATTGTGAAGGTGGTACAGATTGTGAAGGTGGTACAGATTAAGACAGGGTTCAGATCTGCTGTTTATAGGGTTGCTATGAGTTGTACTCAATTTGATGCTATCTAACAGTAACAACAAAGGCATCAATTTTTCTTATCTCACCATATTTACTGTCCAGCTCTCAGATGCATATAAAGTGATTGAAAAGATCACGGCCTAATTCAAGTGCATCTTAGTTTTCAAACTGACATCATTACCCTTCAGTAATTTGGAGAGATCCCTGATAGCAGACTTGACCAATGTCATATGTCTCCTAATCACCTGATTGTTAGTATCAAGTAAAATGTAGATCCAAGAAAATGAAATTGTTGCCCGTTTCAATCTTTTCTCCATCTATCGTAATGTTGCTCGTCAGTATAGTGGTAAGGAATTTTGTAATCTTTATATTGGACTACCATATTTATATTGGACTACCATATATTTAAGGCTTGAATTTTTATTATCTGCAAAAAAGCATTTCAAGTCCAACTCACTTTCAGCAAGCAAGTTTGTGTCAGCTACATATTGAAGGTTATTTATAAGTTTTCCTATAACTCTGATGCCATATTTATCTTCTTAGAGTCCAGCTTGAATTTTTTCAACATACAAATTGAGAAAATGTGGAGAAAGGATACAACCCTAGTTTATCTCTTTCTTGATTTTAAACCATGCAGTGTTCCCTTGCTCTGTTTGGACAGCAACATCTTGATCTAGATAAAGGTTTCACATGAGGACAATGAAGTGTTCTGAGATTTCCATTCTTCTCAATGTTAGACATGATTTTTTAGGGTTAACACAGTCAAATGTTGTTGCATAGTCAATAGAACATGAATAGACATTCTTTTGGTACTCTCTGCTTTCAGTAATTATCTGATAACAGAAATAATATTCCTGATTAAGCTCTTCTCTAATTTGATATAATTTGACTTTACGTCTAAGAGTATATTTAGAGGGTTTTTTGCAGTAGGGGTTTATCACAAAGAGATAGTGTTCCAAACTTATTAATCATAAATAAAAACAGAATATGTAAACTTTCTATCTCTGCAGCTACTGTCTTTTTATCTGGAACTAAAGTACTGAAAAAAATTGAATACTTATGAAAGTTTTCTACGAAAAGAAAGCTGGCTGTATTTGTGGCTGAGATGAAATCCAGATTTTATTTAATACTTTTTCCTATAGTCAAAAGAAGAGTATTAAAAAGTTCCATAAATCATTTTGAACAAAAATGGCTGTAGTGCTTGAATTAGGCTCTTTTCCAAAATAGATGAAAAAAAAAATAGACATTTCATAAAAAAAGAAGACAGATCACCAATGCAAAATATCTAACTCTAATGGGAAATGCAAGTTTAATATATTACTCTTAATACTTTTTCCAAGCTATGAGAGAAAAACACACTAAAATTTAGTATGTGGAAATGATTTGACTCTTAAAACAAGACTTCAAAAAACATGTACAGTGTTTAGTAAGATGTTATTAGAGAACACATGCACATAAAGGACAGAATTGGATTCATTGTCCCAGAAATTATTTCCTAGTAACACTTGTGCTTATTAAAAAAAAAAAAGACAAATTCCAGCAGAGTACTTAGAATACACATGCAGTTCACATACAAATGTAAATTAAATAATTATATCAACACTTAGTTAAAGAAACCCAGAACAAAACCGTGGGTGGTGACAACATAATCTGTATGCTACTTTGAGTCTGTTTTCTGATTTGAACATAAAACATGAAGAAATTACATTCGTGTTTAGTGGGTTTAGTTGTTTGTTTGATTTTTAATGATAAAATATAAATGAAGCAAAATCACATAAACAAGGCTCATTTAATAGAAACTTGCATCTCAAAGTCCAACTGTCTATAATAGGACACATCAACCTACGGCCTGGAGGCTGCTTTGCCGGTTTATGTAAATGTAGTTTTGCTGGAACACAGACACAGTTACGAGTGTAAGTACTGTCTTTGATTATACTGAAGAGCTGAGTAGTTGTGAATTGATGGCTGGCAAATCCTTTACAGAAAGAGTTTTCTAAACTCTGTTCTAGATGGCAACCCTTCATTTTTGAAATTTCATGAACTCATTGAGTGAGCTTATTTTTTTAAATTATTTATTTATTTAT